>NC_041385.1:217691394-217701140 GCF_002162155.2 Triticum dicoccoides
CCTCCATCGCCCCCGCCGACCGTCCCATTGCTCCGGTGAGGGACTACTTTTTTTCTTCTGTTTTTTCAATTTTTTTGCTGTTCAATTGTTAGTGCTAGATTGTGTTAGTGTTAGTGTTAGAAAATAATTATAAGAAGTAGAAGAAGTAGAAGTAGTAGAAGAAGTAGAACAAGAAGAAAAGAAAAGAAGTAGAAAAAAGATGAAAAAAGAAAAAGAAGAAAAGAAGTGGAAGAAGAAGAAAGGAAGAAAAGAAAAGAAGTAGAAAAAAGATGAAAAAAGAAGAAGAAGAAAAGAAGTAGAAGAAGTAGAAGAAGAAGTAGAAGAAGTAGAAGAATTATTAGTTAGGTCATATATTTTTCGATTTTGTTATGAAAAACATCATATATAATTGTGTTGATCGTGTAGATTTAAATGTGAAGTTGTTTCATCGCTGCGAGGTTTGGTGTTCGACGACCTCGCCGTGCGTTTGACGAGCTCTGCCCCTTCGTTTGTGGGTGAGCACAAATGACATGTCCTCCTCCCCCATTAATTATTTGCTCTGTTCCGGTGTTCGTGCCGATGAAATTTGATAGCTAGCTATATATGTGTCTTGAATCATCAGTATGCGTAACCAATATGTGTCTCCCATTCGAAAGCGTCATAGTTATAAATATGCATGCATTTGCATATTTATAACCTTGATTCTTTTGAATTGTCCAACGCCATCCATGGACAGCCCGAGTATGTGTAGATTGGGTTCGTTTTCCCATATGCTTTGCTCCGGATCTGATGCATAAATTTCGTCAGTGCCTCCCCTGTTGTTCTCCGGGTACACATCCTCTCTGTTTATTGCAGAGACGTGTATCAGGAGAACAACGGGGAAGTGCTGCCAAAATTTTGTGTCGGATCCGGAGCATAGCATGGGAAAATGAACCCAATCTACACATACTCGGGTGGGATTAGGACCTATCATTACCTATTAGAGTGTAGGTTGCATGGACATAATAAAATTGACAAAGTAGATCAACTGATGAATATATACATGGTGAATTATATATATAATTGTTGTGTGTCCAGTAGCTCTAAAAGTCAAGATGAGTGATCGTGCGTGGATGTATACCGGTCACACTGGTCAGAACAAATGGAACTCTGAATGGTTCACAAAAACCAAGGGGTTTGTGCAAGCCGCATTTGCAAATGGCCAGAGGAAAACCTGGTGCCCTTGTTTCCGGTGCGGCAATTGGGAAAAGAGGACAGAGGCTGAAATGGGCAAACACCTGCAGAAGAATGGTTTTACGCCCGATTATACGGTGTGGACATTTCATGGTGAGTCTGCCCAACGTGACCGAGCTGAGGTGGATCATCATCGCACCGACGAGCATGGTACCGGGATGGAAAACATGGTGCAAGACTATGATGATGCTCGGGATTCGGATGAGGAGATGGAGGAATCTGCAAAGGCCTACAATGAAATGTTGGAGTCTTCAAAACGTCCGCTCCATGAGCACACTGAGCTTTGTCAGTTGGATGCCATCTCACAAGTAATGGCTCTGAAGGCTCAGTTCAACTTGGGCAGAGAATGCTACGACGCAATTATGACAGTATTTGGACGCTTTCTACCCAAAGGCCATGTAATGCCTGCAAACCTGTACCAGTCAGACAAAATCCTCCGTGCACTGAAGATGCCCTATGAGAAGATACATGCCTGTGAGAAAGGATGTGCCTTATTTAGGCTTGACTATGCGGACTTGAACTATTGTCCCATTTGCAGGTCTTCCAGGTATATTGTGGTAGACAACGGTATGGGTGAGAAGACATAGACCAAAATCCACGTTAGTGTTCTTCGGTATATGCCTATCGTACCAAGACTTCAACGTCTTTTCATGGTCGAAGAGACGGCCAGACAGATGACATGGCACAAAACAGGCAAAAGAACCGAACTGGATGCATATGGGAATCTGATGATGGTACACACATCGGATGGTGTTGTGTGGAAAAAGTTTGATGAATTACATGCTGACAAAGCGGCAGATCCGAGGCATCCTCGAGTCAGGGTCAGCACGGATGGGTTCAGCGTGTTTGGTATGATGGCACCCCAATACAGTTGTTGGCCCGTATTTGTCTTTTCACTCAATCTCCCCCCGGACAGATTATGCAAAGAAAGAACATTTTCCTGACGTTGATAATTCTAGGGCCCAACTATCCGGGGAAAAATATGAATGTGTACATGCAGCCGCTTAAGGATGAATTTCAAGAAGCCTGGGATAATGGGTTCAAGACATACGACGCCTATAGCAAACAAAACTTCATAATGCGTGTCTGGTACATGTACTCGACACATGACTTGCCGGCGTATGTGCTATTCGTTGGCTGGTGTGTGCATGGAAGGTTCCCGTGCCCCACATGCAAGGGAGCTCTTGAGTTTCGTTGGCTTCAGGCCGGTCGCAAGTTTTCTTGCTTCGACATGCATAGACAGTTCCTGGATCCTCGCCATAAGTTCAGGAAAGACAAGAAGAACTTCATCAGAGGTAGAGTTGTAAAAAACTCTGCACCACCTGCGTTGATAGGCCAACAGACCCTGGATCGGTTAAACGCTCTCGAGCCAGATCCAGAGCGTCCAGGGTACTTCAAGGGGTATAATTCTAAGCACGCCTGGACTCACGAAACATGCTTATGGGATCTGCCTTACTTCAAAGACCTCCTTTGCCCACACAACATCGACATGATGCACACTGAGAAGAATATCACCGAGGCACTTTTTGGTACATTGTTCGGCATAGATGGGAAGTCAAAGGATAATACTAAGGCTAGAGTCGATCTGGAGGCGCTATGTGATAGGCCGTGACAAAACATGAAAGAACAGAAAGGAAAGCAGAACTGGACGAAGCCAAAGTCATGGTTCAATCTTGGAAGGCCAGCTATGAGGAAATTATCTTGTGGGTGAAAATGCAGTTGATGTTCCCCGATGGGTATGCAGCGAATCTAAAGAGGGGAGCGAGTCTTGATAAATTGAAGATATTTGGTCTCAAGAGTCATGATTGGCACATATGGATTGAGCGGGTAATGCCGGTGATGTTGCATGGCTTCATCCCTGAGGATGAATGGCTAGTACTGGCAGAACTCAGCTATTTCTTCCGTGTTCTTTGTGCGAAAGAACTATCGCCTTGCGTGCTAGAAGAAATGGAAGAGTTGGCGCCGGAGTTGATCTGCAAGTTAGAGAAGATCTTTCCACCGGGCTTCTTTAATCCAATGCAGCATTTGATTTTGCATCTCCCGACCGAGGCAAGATTGGGGGGGCCCGTGCAAAATCGTTGGTGCTACCCAACTGAGAGGATGCAGAAGACGCTTCGAGAAAAATCTAAAAATAAACGTAGAATTGAAGCATCGATGGCTGAGGCATTCATCATTGAGGAGGCGGCAAACTTCGTGACAGCACACTACGAAGCCAAAAATCGTCATTTGCATAATCCGAAGCCTTGGTACAATGCTGACGACCCTAAAAAGGGTGGATCCAACCTCAGCCTATTCAAAGGGAATCTCGCACCAGCCAGTGTTTCAAATCCAGTATCTTTGGATAACGAAGAATGGCGGACCATTTCGTTGTATATCTTCAACAACCTGATAGAAGTGCGGCCGTACATCGAGTAAGTTCTCGGTACATTGTTTCACAACTTCTATTTCCTTTGAACTGCTCTTATTCCTGGATATTTCATACAGTCGATACATCGCCATATTCTCGTATGGAGCGGTGATCCAAAAGGATTCCGTCGAAGAGTATGAGCTTCTCGCAAAGCAAGGAGGCGGCTATCCCGGTTTCATCTCTTGGTTCAAACAGACGGTAATTTCTATTAGACAATTTCATTTCATTCACTAATTTGTGCGTAATGCAACAATCCTTTCATATTAAACTTGTAGGCTAATTCAGAGTCTATGGACGCTGAATTGAGACAAGTCGCTAATGGTTTTGACTATAAGGTCCGTTCATTTGACAAATACGACATCAACAGGTATTGCTTTCGTACCTATGGCAAAGAGATATCTATGGCCGACTAAAAGTCTACAAATTGTTGTGTATCTGCTATCGGCGAAGGAGGTACCGAGTATTATGGGAGAGTTGAAGCAATTTATGAACTTCTATTCTATGGTGAAAACCAACCGAGTGTCGTAGTCTTCAAATGTTATTGGTTTCAGCCGAAGGAGACTAGAAGGACTCATGAACATATAGGGCTAGTTGAAATCAACCAAAGCACCCATTTAGATGTTCCTGATGTCTATATTACGGCTCAACAGGCGACCAAAGTATTCTATCTACCGTGGGCCTACCAAACTAATCCAAATTTGAAAGGTTGGGATGTCGTTTATGAAGTGCCGCCACGTGCTAGACTATCTCCCCCAAAGGAAGAGGATTATGAACCTCACATTAACCCAGACACATATGAAGGAGAATTCTTCCAAGAGACACGTCTTTCCAAAAAGCGTTTCAAGAACCTCTATACTTCACCCCAAAACATTGAAGTAGACAGCGACAGTGAATCCCACATCACCCCAGAGGAGGAACAAGAAGAGCCGGAACAAGAAGAGGTTACTGCTGCGGATGACCTGTCAATGCTTGACCGATTACGTCAAGGTGGCCCTCCACATGTTGATGCCACTGAACCCTATGAGCCCGTCATTGATTATAGTGATGATGATTATGCATTTATTGATGATACTGATCGAGATTATTAGTAGTGTCAGGTATTCAATTTTTTTATGTTGTACTTGATGATGATACACTTAAGTGATATACATATTATTATTCATGTCGGTATTTTTTTTATGTTGTACTAATTTCGTTTACTCTTTGTCATGGCAGTTGTTGAAAGATGGAAGGGGAGCCGACTGAGGCCAAGGACAAACGTGCCCAAATTGAAGGTGTGCCACACCATCAAGGTAGCTCCAGCTTATATCAGTTCGGGCGGAACTGGGTATGTGGTTTGCTTCATGATTAATGCAATTCATTCATCATGCTAGCTTGAGCCCTTTAATTACTAATTTACTTTGTTTCTCTCTTTCAGGCATGCTACAATAAGACGGATAAGGTGCCAGAGGGGTACGGCCTGTATGCCATGGCCCACACTACCTCTTACAAGAATGTCAAGGGGAAGGCGAGGAAAGGGGAGGACTTTAACCCGAGCCAGATTCCTATTGATCCAGAGCAGGTGATGATATCTTGTGGCGGGAGGTCCTGTGGCTCCATAGCCATTGATCCAGAGATTGCTCCTGAGACCACGGTGAGTTTAATTTGAATGGACGTTACTTGCTAGTCTTAACATTTGAGTGTCATCATGCTAACGAAACATTGGAAATGATCTTTGGTGCAGCGTAACTCCAGACAAGCATCACACGATCCTTCTCCAGCTACTGGCACAAGCCAGCCCGCTCTTACACCTCCATGATCACGGTAAGTTTCTCTAGTTTTTTGCTTAACAAATGCATAAAGACCTAGACTTAGCTTTATTTCCTCCAATATGCTTACCTTAATGACCTGGAGTTAGCTTCTTTTCCTCCAAAATGACTTAATAAGCTTACTGACCTCCAAAACCAGCCATTTTACCTAAGTTAGCTCTAAAACGATCTATACTTAGCTTTGTTTCCTCCAAAATGACCTAAGTTAGTTATAATATGCTTAGTTAACTAGGTTTGCTCAATAATGACATGTACTTAGCTTACTTATGTAAAAAACGGCATAATTAGCTTAGTTAGCTCATAAACGATCCATTTTGCCTAAGTTAGCTCTAAAATGACCCATTTTACCTTAGTTAGCTCATAAATGATCCATTTTACCCAAGTTAGCTTTAAAATGACCCGTTTTACCTATATTATCTCCAAAATGATCCATTTTACCTAGATTATCTCCAAAATGATCCATTTTACCTACGTTAGCTCTAAAATGACCCATTTTACCTACGTTAGCTCCAAAATGACCCATTTTACCTACGTTAGCTCCAAAATGACCCATTTTACCTACGTTAGCTCCAAAATGACCCATCTTACCTACGTTAGCTCTAAAATGATGCATTTTACCTAAGTTAGCTCATAAATGATCCATTTCACCTAAGTTACCTCACAAACGATGGCGTGCTTCTTCTTCTAGTCTTCTTCTTCTAGTCACCTTTTCCTAACTTTCTTATTTTCCATTTTGCAGATTTCATTCACTTCTCGGAAGCTAGCTTGCTATGGTGGAGTGCTTTTTTTTATTTCATTCTCTTCTAGTATTCTTCTAGCTTGCTACGATGGAACTTGCTATCTTGATGAAACTTTGCATTGTAATATGTATGTGCAATGTTGGGACCCCGACTCATAAGTCGTGATCACCGAATGTATGTGTACAGTGATCCCAGAGATCAATGCTCACTGAACACACAGAAGCTGAATAACAAGAGTCTTACATCCATACATACCGTATTACACAAGTAGGACCATTATGGTCGAGTCTTGAGTATAACATCGCAGCGGAAATCTTCGTCGACAACTTGGACCCATGCCATCTGCCTTAACCCTACAGGCATTCTGACTGGGAAGCGTCCTAGCTCGCATGCTCGTCACCGAAGTGTTCTTCATCACATCTTGTTCTTCCATGCCTGGTCAATTAAATAACCAGTGGAAAGCCAATGAGTACTTTGAATGTACTCGCAAGCAACCCATGTTTTGGTTCAAGATACAACAAAGCATGATATAGGTAAACTTTTGCAGAAAGCTAGTTTTGAGTGCAATGACATGTTCAACAACTTACATAGCATGCATCAAGAGGATTCAAGTAACCATGAGGATAGGTTACAGATATCAACATAAATAGAGTGGGCACCAACCCATCTAACATAAACAGAGTGGGCACCAACCCATCTCAATCATGTCAAGTCCTTTGACTTGTCCCAAGTAGTTTTATCAGCTCACACACATACGGTTGAAAACTCTGGACATAGTTTAAGCAGCACCGCCCAACCGTCCTTGATCGTGGACACGGCTATTCGAATAGTTTTACACTCTGCAGAGGTTGCACACTTTACCCACTAGATCCGGGGAACTTCCGTGTCATCCACGACCCGCGGTACCTCAAGTACCCGGGGTAAGCACCCGATCACTACCTTTCCCTAGACAACACTAACATGGAGTCAACTCGATTGGCAGTAACCCCCATGCCCACTTTTCACATAACACTTTCTTGGAGCCTCGCTCCCATACTTATCACATACCACTGGCACGGGGTACCAACGGTGTGTCCGGTGCCCTGTGAAAACAGTCATGGCCGCCCTACCTGGCACAACCCCGTCCCAAGAGAGAGCACCAACTCTCCCCCGTCACTAGTAATGCGGGCTCCAAGCTAGTATCGGTCTAGGTACTCAATAATGCCCTTTCCCATATAAGGGTAGAGTGGTCGCGCATGTAAGGTTGGGACAGTCATCAAATCTTAAATCTAATCCGTTTTCAAAAACAACACACACTTGCCTCTGTACACCACTTCGTCATCAAGTGGTTACCCATCTCATCATCTCCCTCGGGCATAAGTGGCACCCGATGGGGTTTTCAAAAAGTCTTTTGAAAATACTTTGTCTCCATCACCATGCATATCCCCGGCCCTTTTTGCGTAGCACTACTTAGCATCCAATCTACTCCCACCGGCATAACCCTCATAAGAAGGTAGGGTCATGCGCAATGCAAGTATCAACGAGGAAGTAACAGAGGCAACCAACCCACGTGGTTCACCATCTCATCATGATTCCGATGCAACCATAATAAAGAGCTATATATGACATGCATAAAAAGGGTTTCATAGACATGGTCAAAGGGCTGCTTGCCTGTTTTTAGCAAAGTCTTCGAGGTCTTCAAATATCTATGGTCCAACTCCGAGCATTCCGTCTACTTCGTCAACTATCGTCGCAAGCAACCACGATAAGCAAAACAACAAGGCAGGAAATAAAAGTGCTCTAAAAATATGAGTTGGACTTTTCTGGGATACCTCTGGTCATATGAGGGTTGACCAAAGTGGTTTCAATGGAAGTGGATCTATGGATGTTTCTAAACATTTCGATAGGATGGGATCAAGGGGTTTATGGAATTGCAAGATGTGTACAGAAGAATTATTTTGAAAAATGAGCAAAGGCACCCATTTAACAAAGGATGATTTTAGAAGCATCTAGGAATTGGTTTCACTGGATTTGGAGCTCAAATGAATTTCCTATGAATTTGCAAAGTTGATAAATATGAAGAAATGGCTCAATAATTTATGTGGTACAGAAAGTATTAATAAAAATGTTCATAAACTAAGTTATGAACTTAGAAGCATCTAGGAATTTGAATCATGGCATTTGGATAAATTTTCAGCCCTCTGTGATTTTCTAAAGTTCATCACAGAAATGGAAAAACAAGATTTGATAAATGTTTGTGAAGGAAAAGTTTCTGTAAAAATGTGCAAGTTGCACCATGGGATAGATCATGATTTTATGAGCTACTAGAAATTTGAATCATCAAATTTGGAGTTAATGTGAATATTTTATGGATCTTACAATATTTCTGGAAAAGAACAAGAAGAGGAAAGGAATCAACCTTATAACGCGCACTGGGCGAAGGATAGATGACGGGTCGGCCCAGCTGCGTAGCCGCGCGGGAGAAAAGGCCACGTTGAAGGCGTACTAGGTCGAGGGCGTCTTCGCCGCGGGGAGGCGGACTCCAGTTGACCCGCCTCCACTTAATCCGCGGGGTCGGCCAGGTGGGTCGTTGACCTGCGGGGTCCGCCTGTCGGGTTCATCCCCGACCTCCCGCGCGGGCGCGTCAGGAGACAGAGAAGGCGAGGCCGGACGGTGCCGGCGCTCTCCCCGGCGGTACCGGCCACCGTTTCCGGTGATCCAGCCACCGGAGTGCTCGGGGAGAAGTGCCGCATCCGGGAGGCCACACTACAGGCGCCAGCTTCCTCAGAGAGGAGCGGGTCTTTGCTCGCAGCGGAGGATGGCATCGGCCATTGCCGGCTTCGAGCGCAGGGGCATCCCGGGGAAGAATGGAGGCGATGGGGGGCTTCGTGGTGGTGGTGCGGGAGTACTGGAGTGGGTAGGGAGAAGAGAGAGGGGTCGTGGTGCCCGAATTCGAGCGGCGTTCGGCGGCGGCACTCCGGCCATGGAGGTGCAAGGAGAGCACGGGAAGAGCAGCGGGTTGGTCCGGGGGATCACTGGGAGTGAGAGAGGGCGAAAGGAGCAGAGGGAGGGCTCGGGTTGGCCTTATCTAGCCGACCCATGGCTCACCGTGGACGTGGCGCACGGGTGGCCATGGCAACGGCTCGGGCAGCCAGGAGGGAGGGAGTGGGGTTGTCTACGGCGTTCGTGGGGGTGGAGTAGGGCGCCAGGAAGAGAGAGAGGGAGCGAGGAAGTGTCAGGGCGTCGCGCGTGTGAGCTCGTCCATTGGAGCTCTCGGTCGGCCGGCGCGCGTGCGAAAGGAGGCTGCAGGAGGGAGAAGGAGGAGGGGGACAGGGGCGTGGCGTGCTACGGACGTCGAGGCACATTGTCGGGCGCGCTGGGGAGGCCCGAGGTGGCCGGGAGCGGTTGGCAGGGGCGGCTATAGTGTGGGAGCGCACTGTAGCGCGCTCCAGAGCATGCAAATGGCCAGCATGGCATTTTTTTGGCAATGTGGGCGCGGCCACTGATGTCTGGTAGCGCTTGGGGGTAGTAAAGAAGGGTTTAGAGGCATTGGATGCCCTGGGGATCCACTGGAGTGAGGAGGGAGGTTGAGAGAGAGAG
>NC_041385.1:217701175-217710624 GCF_002162155.2 Triticum dicoccoides
GCTATAGTGTGGGAGCGCACTGTAGCGCGCTCCAGAGCATGCAAATGGCCAGCATGGCATTTTTTTGGCAATGTGGGCGCGGCCACTGATGTCTGGTAGAGCTTGGGGGTAGTAAAGAAGGGTTTAGAGGCATTGGATGCCCTGGGGATCCACTGGAGTGAGGAGGGAGGTTGAGAGAGAGAGAAATGCAGCTGTCCAGAAGGGTAAATGGGGGGGGGGGGGTTTCACCCCTCAATTATTGAGCTGAGGCCAGGGAAGAGTTACTGGAGATAGGAGAAGACTAGAAGGGGCTGTGGTAGAAATTTGAGCTCACCAAGAATAGTGGAAGGGGTCAAAATAGTGGTTTTTGCAAAATGTCAGAAGGTGTTTGATAATGGTTTGGGCAATAAGATGACTTCCATTTGTCATGAGGCTCCACATGGTGAAATGACACACACTATTAGGGCCTTCCACCAATTTGGAGCTCATTTGGAGCAAGTTGACAATGCAACTTTGGTAAACCCTAGAAATGAACAGAAATGGGTTTCCCAAGATTTAGTCATGAAAATATGTTCTCCTTGATGCACCACTTGGTGTAGTGTCATCATTTGATCATGTTAACATGCTCACAAAAGTTGGGGTCAAGGAGAAAAGGTTGGCAGTGCAAAGTTGTTCAAATTTGGTTCTGGACAGAAAGAGTTTTGGGGTACTTTGATCAAGTTAACTTGTTCTCCAACTTGTGCCATTTGGTCTAGATGAATTATTAGACCATTTGAGCAAGTTCACAAGTTTTGAGAACATTTGGACATGTTTGGCAATGTAAAGTTGCTCAAACTTCAAAATGGAGAGAAGTGGTTTTGAGGGGATTTGATGATGTTATCTTGTTCTCCAAGACATGAGACTTGGCAAGATCACCAAATATGTCATATGTGACATGATAGAATTTTCTTGGAATTTTTGGAGAAAATTTCCTTTGTAAATATTTCAAAAGCTTGAAATATCCAGAAAGGGTTTTTGAGGGATTTGACCAATGTTTTGAACATGACCATGTGTTGAAACTCTTATATATGGACAATATATGTCCTATGAGTTTCCCTAAATTTTGTCAAATATTTTTGAAGCAATAAAATAATTTTTCCCTATTAAAGACCATTTCTGGCCTTAATAAAAAGCTTTTAAATAAAATAGGAAAATAACTTTTAAAATTATATTTTTGTGGTTTCTGGGTATCCTATATCTAATAGGAGTCAAATATATTTTTGTAAAGATTTTTACTACCCTTAATTAAGTACTTGCAGTGCAAACCTCAATTCAGGGGTTTTTGAAAAACTAATTTTAGAAAATACTTTTTGGCCAAATTATTTTTGCAAGAAATTATTTTTATATCCTATACACATGGCATGATCATTGGGAAAGGTTTTTGGAGCAAGTAGATGAAGTATAGAAGTTGGAGGGTTTATTTGATTTCTAGAGCACTTGCAAACAGCAGACAAAAATCAAATCAAGCAAAGTCCAAAACACTCAAAAGTTTTTGTCAAACCACATTTTAGCATGATTTATCATCTTAAGTGTTGTGCCATGAAAATCAGGGTGTGACAGACCTACCCCCCTTACAAGAATCTCGTCCCCGAGATTCCCAGACTAGGCGCGGAAAGGAGTATGGAAACTTGGATTTGGGGGTAGTCTTCACGTCCTCATACTACTTCTGCTTCTGAGTGGTGCTCCATTGAATCTTGAAGGGCCTGGTGTTGTAGCTTCATGTATGACGCTCTTCTTGATCCAGGTTGCTAATGTGTAGCTCGCGGTAGGTTAGATTGGGCTAGGGGTCGATGGCTCGGTGGTCAATGTCCTTATTAGTGCTCGGGCTAGCTAGGAAGTTGGAAAACACTTCCGGGGTTGTGATGCATGGAAAGCATCGTGCACAGCAGGTAGCTCAGGTGGCAACTCCAGCTGGTAATTGTCTTCTCTTCGTCTCGTAGTGATCTCAGAGGGGGGTGTTACATCCTGGAGTGATCTTGAAGAAGGCCGATGATTCTTGGGGCGAGCTTTCCTTTGACATGGAAGCGCTGGGTTCCTTTGAGAGGGGTGACCCGAAGATAAACATGGTCTCCAACCCGGAAGGTCATGTCTCGACGACGTGAGTCAGCGTAGCTCTTTTGTCTCGACTTGGCAGTCTTCAAACGCTCTCTGACAAGCTGGACTTGCTCTTCGGCTTCACGGAGGATATCGGGCCCAAAGACAAGTCCTTCTCCGGTTTCTGACCAATTGAGGGGTGTGCGGCATTTCCGTCCGTATAACACCTCAAATGGTGCCATCTGAAGGCTCGAATGATAACTGTTGTTGTAAGAGAACTCGGCGAAAGGGAGGCAATCTTCCCACTTAGCTCCATATGCTAAGACACAGGCTCGGAGCATGTCTTCGAGTATCTGATTCACTCGTTCTGTCTGACCTCCGGTCTGTGGGTGGAAATCAGTGCTGAAGGACAACTTGGTCCCCATGGCCTCCTGGAACTTCTTCCAGAACCTTGAGGTGAATTGGGTTCCTCTATCCGACACAATTTCCTTGGGAACGCCATGAATGCTCATGATTCGGTTGATGTAGAGACTGGCTAACTGGTTCCCCTTGTAGGTCGTCTTGACAGGAATGAAGTGGGGGCTTTGCCCGCCTTGATCTTCCTCTTGATGCCTTCAATACTCTCGTGTCCCGTCTGATCTTCTTTAACATCATCTATCAGGGTCGGCTTGACTTCAAGGTTAGCTAAGAATCCTGGTGCAACCAGTTCCAACCCGAAGCTTTCAAGTTCTTCATACAAGGCGGGTAGCTTGTCCTTAAGCATAGCATTCAAGGAACAAGCCTTTCTGCTTAATGCATCTGCTACCACATTAGCCTTCCCAGGGTGGTATTGAACACTGAGGTCATAATCTTTGATCAACTCTAGCCATCTTCTTTGCCTCGTGTTCAATTCCCTTTGAGTGAAAATATACTTCAGACTTTTGTGATCCGTGTATATCTCACATCGCTTCCCTAAGAGGTAATGTCGCCATGTCTTCAGGGCATGAACCACTGCTGCTAGCTCAAGATCATGAGTAGCATAGTTTTCTTCATGAGGCCATAGTTGCCTTTGAGAGGAGTGGCTTGCAGATATGCACGGTCTTCAACGCGGAAGCTCACTCCTTGACGACGATGGTTGGTGTAGTTCTTCCTCCTTGGCATGGCGGTCTTCAAATGTTCCTGTACTAGCTGAACGGCTCTTCTTTCGTCTTCAGGTGGACAAGTAGGTCACCAAATGATGATGAAAACTATCTTGTCTAAGCACTCCACGAGGACTTTGTTCACGGGGTACATAAAGGAGGCTGGGGATTTAGTGGTGGTCTAGTTGAGTGTGGGCCAAGGTCTTATCGATCTAGAGCCAAAGCCCAAGGTCAGGATCCGACCATGTTGTGGCTTGGTAGGGCGTAAGGGTTTGAAGGATTCTAGTGCGCGAGTGAAAGTTTATCAACCCATCCTTGAGCACAGTTTCTAAGATGCCAATAGTCTATCTAGTCCTTTAAACAAATCACATCATATCACTGATAGCATCATTCGTATAGGTCAACTCCAATCATCACTCATGCTGTTCATACCCTCGTGACTCCCAAGAGGAGGTCTAACAAAATCATATATGTCTACAATCCCCAAACTCGTATGTATGGCTACCCCTAAAAATCCATGGGTAGAGCATACAAGCTTGGATTTAATATCCACCTTCCAAGTGCTCAGCCTGTTCTTCCAAGGTCTAAGATAAAGCGCCTCTATTTAAGGAAACACATTGTATGCCACTCCAAGATCTTGTTTCCTTCCTATGAATCAACTCCAACAACCCATTAACTTCCATTAACTACTACACAATCCATTAATTCTACAAATCCAATGTCTATGGTGTTCCACATGATCTCCTAATGTTCCTATAATCCCCAGATACTTGAAAGGGCTATTTTTGCTATAGTTAGTCCACCGATTCCCGTTATTATGATCTAGTAATACTCCAAGGTCAAGCTCATAAAGATGCCTAAATAAACTCCGACAATTAGCCCAATCTCCTAGTTTATCGTCCACCGAGAAACATGGTATCATGATCGAGATCATCAGTCTAAATCCAATTTACTCCGAACCATGCAGACATACTCAGCATCTATATTCAACTAGGATCACCTATTTAAACCCAAATCTTGTGTCCAACGGGAAATCCTACATGTTCCCCCAAGTCATTTACGTAATATCAACTGTCTCCTATCAATATCCCATGGCTAAGTTAAATCCAAATACTTCCAAGAATTTTAGCTTGCGATCATATTTGTCCTATAAATCCAATTCACTCATGGGTAGTGAAAGCTACGCTACTCTATAATCATGATCCCACCAAGTTCATCTACCAACATGGAAGCCTTATAATCCACCAAAGAGTCTCAGATAGTTCCTCAAAGTCATTGATATAAACTCATCAAGTCATTTGTCCTCTATCCCTATATCCTTGAATTGGTCTCCCTATGGCATCGTCAGTTTTGGTGCTATCTTAGGAAGATGATGTGCTCATTCACTATGTCCACTAGTTCCATAATGAACCCAGTGATAAGCAAGGTTACGGAGGCTTAACCGGCTCTCTTGCAATTCCGTAGGTTAAGCTCAGGGTTAAGGTTTCGAGCTGGGGTATCTCGTGAAGTCCTGTAGGTCTAGGGATAGGGTTCTAGTCTTGAGGTGTAAACATACGGGGTTGTACTTGGTCGAGGAGGTTGTAGCAAAAGTCTTCAGTGCTTGTTGGTCGCCGAGGTGGAATCCTTGGTGCATATTGTCTTGCTTGTCTTCAGTTGAGGAGAGAGATGAGAGGGAAAAGTAGCATAGAGGAGGGGGATGCCTAAAGGGGGTTCTATAGTGCAAGTGCGAACAAACAAGTGCCACAAGGGCCAAACACAAACAACAAAATAAGGCAGGTGGTATAGTCGCGTACTTGTTGCCTAGGGCGAAAAGGGCGACTGATACCAAAACACGACAAAATAAAAACAAGCAACACACAATCATGGTTCTATTCGAACCATCATACGGACTTGACTGCGCATAGGGGGTACACGACTCATCCTACCCTAGGGGTTCTCGGACTCGGTAGTCGTGCCTTGTGCCTCATGCAGTCTTCTGAGTATTCCTCAGGTGTTGCTACGTCTCTTGTAGTTGTTCGATGAAACAATCCGGGTTGAGCCCGAAGATTCTTCAACAACTTCTTGCCTGTTGAAGTGATGGGGTGAAGGTGGCTCCTCATAACTGGCATTGACTTGGTCTTCTATTGTCTTGTTAATCACGACGATCCCTTTTTGTCTTCTAAGCCGTTGATGGTACCAGGTAGGTAATCCTTTATGCAATGACATTATCAAGGCGTAATAGAGGTCCATCATGTCGGTTACGTTGATGTCAACATCGACACCAAGAGCGGGGGATGAGGAGGACCGTTTTCCTGCTCACTATGGTGAGGCGGACCAATTGGCGAGGTTCTCACCACCGGTGGTTGCCGATACAACAACGGTAAGGACAGGATTGCTCTATTAGCGATGTATATCATGATCTTGCATATCCTATACCCTGGTCATCGTAGGCTAAGGTTGCATCATCTTGGGGGCAGTGTCAAGGGTGTCACCATCTCCTGGGTCTTCAGGTCCTCATTCCTCGAGGATATATCTTCTGTTGGTATCGTCTTGTTGGGATGTCGCCAATCTTGTGTTCGGGAGATGTGGGTGAACGTCTGGCAAGACATCTTCCTCCTAGATTATCCACGAGGATTGCAAGGAATCAAGTGGTCAGGGGCATAAGGGTTCTGGCGACCAAATGTTTTGAAGGGGAAGAGATCAATAAGGAAAGTATACCTTAGTTTTCGAAAAACTGAGAAGGGAAGAGAAGTACAGATAGTTTTGAAAACTAGTAGTAGTTTTGGAAATAGTTTTACCCTAACTAACGACCATGCTAACTAAGGCTTCCTACAGTCAGGATGGCTCTGATACCAGCTCTGTTGGGACCCTGACTCATAAGTCGTGATCACCGAATGTACGTGTATAGTGATCCCAGAGATCAATGCTCACTGAACACACAGAAGCTGAATAACAAGAGTCTTACATCCATACATACCGTATTACACAAGTAGGACCATTATGGTCGAGTCTTGAGTATAACATCGCAGCAGAAATCTTCGTCGACAACTTGGACCCATGCCATCTGCCTTAACCCTACAGGCATTCTGACTGGGAAGCTTCCTAGCTCGCATGCTCGTCACCGAAGTGTTCTTCATCACATCTTGTTCTTCCATGCCTGGTCAATTAAATAACCAGTGGCAAGCCAATGAGTACTTTGAATGTACTCGCAAGCAACCCATGTTTTGGTTCAAGATACAACAAAGCATGATATAGGTAAACTTTTGCAGAAAGCTAGTTTTGAGTGCAATGACATGTTCAACAACTTGCATAGCATGCATCAAGAGGATTCAAGTAACCATGAGGATAGGTTACAGATATCAACATAAATAGAGTGGGCACCAACCCATCTAACATAAACAGAGTGGGCACCAACCCATCTCAATCATGTCAAGTCCTTTGACTTGTCCCAAGTAGTTTTATCAGCTCACACACATACGGTTGAAAACTTTGGACATAGTTTAAGTAGCACCGCCCAACCGTCCTTGACCGTGGACACGGCTATTCGAATAGTTTTACATTCTGCAGAGGTTGCACACTTTACCCACTAGATCCGGGGAACTTCCGTGTCATCCATGACCCGCGGTACCTCAAGTACCCGGGGTAAGCACCCGATCACTACCTTTCCCTAGACGACACTAACATGGAGTCCACTCGATTGGCAGTAACCCCGTGCCCACTTTTCACATAACACTTTCTTGGAGCGTCGCTCCCATACTTATCACATACCACTGGCACGGGGTACCAACGGTGTGTCCGGTGCCCTGTGAAAATAGTCATGGCCGCCCTACCTGGCACGACCCCGTCCCAAGAGAGAGCACCAACTCTCCCCCGTCACTAGTAATGCGGGCTCCAAGCTAGTATCGGTCTAGGTACTCAATAATGCCCTTTCCCATATAAGGGTAGAGTGGTCGCGCATGTAAGGTTGGGACAGACATCAAATCTTAAATCTAATCCGTTTTCGAAAACAACACACACTTGCCTCGGTACACCACTTCGTCATCAAGTGGTTACCCATCTCATCATCTCCCTCGGGCATAAGTGGCACCCGATGGGGTTTTCGAAAAGTCTTTTGAAAATACTTTGTCTCCATCACCATGCATATCCCCGGCCCTTTTTGCGTAGCACTACTTAGCATCCTATCTACTCCCACCGGCATAACCCTCATAAGAAGGTAGGGTCATGCGCAATGCAAGTATCAACGAGGAAGTAACAGAGGCAACCAACCCACGTGGTTCACCATCTCATCATGATTCCGATGCAACAATAATAAATAGCTATATATGACATGCATAAAAAGGGTTTCATAGGCATGGTCAAAGGGCTGCTTGCCTGTTTTTAACAAAGTCTTCGAGGTCTTCAAATATCTCTGGTCCAACTCCGAGCATTCCGTCTACTTCGTCAACTATCGTCGAAAGCAACCACGATAAGCAAAACAACAAGGCAGGAAATAAAAGTGCTCTAAAAATATGAGTTGGACTTTTCTGGGATACCTCTGGTCATATGAGGGTTGACCAAAGTGGTTTCAATGGAAGTGGATCTATGGATGTTTCTAAACATTTCGATAGGATGGGATCAAGGGGTTTATGGAATTGCAAGATGTGTACAGAAGAATTATTTTGAAAAATGAGCAAAGGCACCCATTTAACAAAGGATGATTTTAGAAGCATCTAGGAATTGGTTTCACTTGATTTGGAGCTCAAATGAATTTCCTATGAATTTGCAAAGTTGATCAATATGAAGAAATGGCTCAATAATTTATGTGGTACAGAAAGTATTAATAAAAATGTTCATAAACTAAGTTATGAACTAAGAAGCATCTAGGAATTTAAATCATGGCATTTGGATAAATTTTCAGCCCTCTGTGATTTTCTAAAGTTCATCACAGAAATGGAAAAACAAGATTTGATAAATGTTTGTGAAGGAAAAGTTTCTAGAAAAATGTGCAAGTTGCACCATGGGATAGATCATGATTTTATGAGCTACTAGAAATTTGAATCATCAAATTTGAAGTTAATGTGAATATTTTATGGATCTTACAATATTTCTGGAAAAGAATAAGAAGAGGAAAGGAATCAACCTTATAACGCGCACTGGACGAAGGATAGATGACGGGCCGGCCCAGCTGCGTAGCCGCGCGGGAGAAAAGCCCACGTCGAAGGCGTACTAGGTCGAGGGCGTCTTCGCCGCGGGGAGGCGGACTCCAGTTGACCCGCCTCCACTTAATCCGCGGGGCCGGCCGGGTGGGTCGCTGACCTGCGGGGTCCGCCTGTCGGGTTCATCCCCGACCTCCCGCGTGGGCGCGTTAGGAGACAGAGGAGGCGAGGCCGGACGGTGCCGGCGCTCTCCTTGGCGGTACCGGCCACCGTTTCCGGTGATCCAGCCACCGGAGTGCTCGGGGAGAAGTGCCGCATCCGGGAGGCCACACTACAGGCGCCAGCTTCCTCAGAGAGGAGCGGGTCTTCGCTCGCAGCGGAGGATGGCATCGGCCATTGCCGGCTTCGAGCGCAGGGGCGTCCCGGGGAAGAATGGAGGCGATGGGGGGCTTCGTGGTGGTGGTGCGGGAGTACTGGAGTGGGTAGGGAGAAGAGAGAGGGGTCGTGGTGCCCGAATCCGAGCGGCATTCGGCGCCGGCACTCCGGCCATGGAGGTGCAAGGAGAGCACGGGAAGAGAAGCGGGTTGGTCCGGGGGATCACTGGGAGTGAGAGAGGGCGAAAGGAGCAGAGGGAGGGCTCGGGTTGGCCTTATGTAGCCGACCCGTGGCTCACCGTGGACGTGGCACACGGGTGGCCATGGCAACGGCTCAGGCAGCCAGGAGGGAGGGAGTGGGGTTGTCTACGGCGTTCGTGGGGGTGGAGTTGGGCGCCAGGAAGAGAGAGAGGGAGCGAGGAAGTGTCAGGGCGTCGCGCGTGTGAGCTCGTCCATTGGAGCTCTCGGGCGGCCGGCGCGCGTGCGAAAGGAGGCTGCAGGAGGGAGAAGGAGGAGGGGGACAGGGGCGTGGCGTGCTACGGACGTCGAGGCACATTGTCGGGCGCGCTGGGGAGGCCCGAGGTGGCCGGGAGCGGTTGGCAGGGGCGGCTATAGTGTGGGAGCGCACTGTAGCGCGCTCCAGAGCATGCAAATGGCCAGCATGGCATTTTTTTGGCAATGTGGGCGCGGCCACTGATGTCTGGTAGCGCTTGGGGGTAGTAAAGAAGGGTTTAGAGGCATTGGATGCCCTGGGGATCCACTGGAGTGAGGAGGGAGGTTGAGAGAGAGAG
>NC_041385.1:217710634-217827231 GCF_002162155.2 Triticum dicoccoides
GCTATAGTGTGGGAGCGCACTGTAGCGCGCTCCAGAGCATGCAAATGGCCAGCATGGCATTTTTTTGGCAATGTGGGCGCGGCCACTGATGTCTGGTAGAGCTTGGGGGTAGTAAAGAAGGGTTTAGAGGCATTGGATGCCCTGGGGATCCACTGGAGTGAGGAGGGAGGTTGAGAGAGAGAGAAATGCAGCTGTCCAGAAGGGTAAATGGGGGGGGGGGGGTTTCACCCCTCAATTATTGAGCTGAGGCCAGGGAAGAGTTACTGGAGATAGGAGAAGACTAGAAGGGGCTGTGGTAGAAATTTGAGCTCACCAAGAATAGTGGAAGGGGTCAAAATAGTGGTTTTTGCAAAATGTCAGAAGGTGTTTGATAATGGTTTGGGCAATAAGATGACTTCCATTTGTCATGAGGCTCCACATGGTGAAATGACACACACTATTAGGGCCTTCCACCAATTTGGAGCTCATTTGGAGCAAGTTGACAATGCAACTTTGGTAAACCCTAGAAATGAACAGAAATGGGTTTCCCAAGATTTAGTCATGAAAATATGTTCTCCTTGATGCACCACTTGGTGTAGTGTCATCATTTGATCATGTTAACATGCTCACAAAAGTTGGGGTCAAGGAGAAAAGGTTGGCAGTGCAAAGTTGTTCAAATTTGGTTCTGGACAGAAAGAGTTTTGGGGTACTTTGATCAAGTTAACTTGTTCTCCAACTTGTGCCATTTGGTCTAGATGAATTATTAGACCATTTGAGCAAGTTCACAAGTTTTGAGAACATTTGGACATGTTTGGCAATGTAAAGTTGCTCAAACTTCAAAATGGAGAGAAGTGGTTTTGAGGGGATTTGATGATGTTATCTTGTTCTCCAAGACATGAGACTTGGCAAGATCACCAAATATGTCATATGTGACATGATAGAATTTTCTTGGAATTTTTGGAGAAAATTTCCTTTGTAAATATTTCAAAAGCTTGAAATATCCAGAAAGGGTTTTTGAGGGATTTGACCAATGTTTTGAACATGACCATGTGTTGAAACTCTTATATATGGACAATATATGTCCTATGAGTTTCCCTAAATTTTGTCAAATATTTTTGAAGCAATAAAATAATTTTTCCCTATTAAAGACCATTTCTGGCCTTAATAAAAAGCTTTTAAATAAAATAGGAAAATAACTTTTAAAATTATATTTTTGTGGTTTCTGGGTATCCTATATCTAATAGGAGTCAAATATATTTTTGGAAAGATTTTTACTGCCCTTAATTAAGTACTTGCAGTGCAAACCTCAATTCAGGGGTTTTTGAAAAACTAATTTTAGAAAATACTTTTTGGCCAAATTATTTTTTGCAAGAAATTATTTTTATATCCTATACACATGGCATGATCATTGGGAAAGGTTTTTGGAGCAAGGAGATGAAGTATAGAAGTTGGAGGGTTTATTTGATTTCTAGAGCACTTGCAAACAGCAGACAAAAATCAAATCAAGCAAAGTCCAAAACACTCAAAAGTTTTTGTCAAACCACATTTTAGCATGATTTATCATCTTAAGTGTTGTGCCATGAAAATCAGGGTGTGACATGCAACTTCCTAATGGTTGCAACTTATGTGTATGTGCAACTTGCTATGTATGAATGGATGAAACTATATATGTATGTACGATGAAACTTATGTGCTGGATATGTCATATGTTTGCTGTTAAATAGCCCTGTGAAATATATCTATATATGTCATATATATTTGCTGTGAAAATTGTTTGATTTAAAAAAACAGAAAAAAGAGCCAATATGCAGGCTCTTTGCCGTCTACCACCGACGGCAACAGGCTCTTTGCCAACAGCCGCGGACGGCAAAGAAGACACGTGGCAGCCAACTGTGCTTCCTAGGAGTTGACCCATTTGGTCAGTTTGCCTACAGTGGCAGACGGCAAAGAGTAAACAATTTTGCCGTCAGCGGCGGACGGCAAAGGCCTGCCGTGTAGTGACGTCTAGCTGACATCATACGGCGGACGGCAAAGGCAGGACAAATTTTGCCTTCAGCGGCAGACGGCAAAGGCCTGCCGTTAGCCACCTAACGGACTAACATCGCAATTTTTGCCATCTGCTTTCTTTGCTGTCCGCTGCTGATGGCAAAGGCTCCTTTGCCGTCAGCCGCCAAAAGCAGACGACAAAGTAGCTCTTTACCGGACCTTACTTTGCCGGAGCCTGTTGCCGTCCGTGGCGGACGGCAAAGACCTTCGCCATCCGCCATTCATGCCTTTGCCGTCCGCCGTGGCAGACGGCAAAGTAGCCGATTCGTGTAGCAGTCCATGCGTTAATCTTGTTACCCAGATGTAATGGCACATCCATACTCGGATCACTAGTCTGCCTCCCCCGGAAGACGAACGAGTGCCACCAGACATCTCCTTGGGATCAACTTTATCCTCAAGCTATTGAGAAGAAACTAGATCTGGGAATCTGTCAAGATTTTGATCAGAGCATGTTCGTCCGAAGGCTTGACGATGAGTCACGAGTATTCCAGCAATCACTCGGACCAAATCTTGACCTTAGCGGATATTCTACAAAATATTAACCGGTTCAGGGGCTAATGTTGTAGGTAAGCATAATAGGTAGGCCCATGAAGGGTCAAAATATGATAAGGCATGGGGTCCGCACATCAGGTGGGTCCATATAAATTTCATACCATACATACGTTCTACTCGGACAACAGTACCTGTCTATTCGGACAAAGTCTATGCCACCACTACCCGGGCGATCATTGATGTCTACTATGCAAATTTATTCTTGTAGACACGTGTTGGGCCTCCAAGCGTAGAGTTTTGTAGGACAATAGCACTTTTCCCTCAAGTGGATGACCTAAGGTTTATCAATCCGTGGAAGGCATAGGATGAAGATAGTCTCTCTCAAGCAACCCTGCAATCAAATACAAGAAATCTCTTGTGTCCCCACACACCCAATGCAATAGAAAATTGTATAGGTGCACTAGTTCGACGAAGAGATGGTGATAAAAGTGTAGTATGGATAGTAGATATGAGTTTTTGTAGTGCGAACAATAAAAAACAGCAAGGTAGTAAATGATAAAACGGAGCACAAACGCTATTGCAATAATGGAAAATGAGGCCTAGGGTCCGTACTTTCACTAGTGCAATCTCTCAACAATGTTAACATAGTTGGATCATATGATTATCCCTCAAAGTGCAATAAAGAATCACTCCTGAGTTCCTATTAGCGGAGAACAAAAGATAGAAATTGTTTGTAGGGTACAAAACTACCTCAAAGCTATTCTTTCCGATCAATCTATCCTAGAGATCGTACTAAAATAATAACAAGCTATTCTTTCCAATTGATCTAATCAAGAGTTTGTACTAAAATAACACCATATGATGCATATCAACCAACTCTAATGTCACCTAGATACCCCAATGTCACCGCAAGTACCCATGAGTTAATTATACGATATGTATCAAACAATTTCAGATTCATAATACTCAATCCACACAAAGAACTACAAGGAGACCCCAAAGTTTCTATCGGAGAAAAGATAATAAAAACATGCATCAACCCCTATGCATAGATTGCCCCAAAGTCACCTCGGGAATCCGCAAGTTGAGTGCCATAACATATATCAAGTGAATCGAAATAATACCCCATTGTCACCATGGGTATTCATATGCAAGACATATATCATGTGTTCTCAGATCTGAACATTCAATCCGACAAGACAAAACTTCAAAGGATAAAGACTCAATTCATCACAACAAGTGTAGAGAGGGGAAAACACCATATGATCCGACTATATTAACAAAGCCCACGATACATCAAGATTGTGACATCTCAAGAACACGATAGAGAGAGAGATATTAAACACATAGCTACTGGTACAAACCCTCAGCCCCGAGGGTGGACTACTCCCTCCTCATCACGGTGGCCGCCGGGACGATGAAGATGGCCACCGGTGATGATTCCCTCCTCCGGTAGGGTGTCGGAATGGGGTCTAGATTGGATCTCGTGAATACAGAGGCCTTGCGGCAGCGGGACTTCTAGTCTAGGGCTACCCCCAAGGGTTTTGGAATATTATGGAATCTATAGGGCAAAGAAGGGGTGCGGGAGGCCACCAAGGTGGGCACAACCCACCTAGGTGCGCCTGGGGGCCCAGGCGCGCCCTGGTGGGTTGTGCCCCCCTCGGGGCACCCCCAAGTGCTGCTCTGTTCCATCCTGAGTGTTCTGGTCAATAAAAAATCCTCCAGGAGTTTCACGGTGTTTGGACTCCGTTTGATATTGATTTTCTCCGATGTAAAAAACAAGCAAAAAACAACAACTGGCACTGGGCACTAGGTCAATAGGTTAGTCCCAAAAAATGATATAAAGTTACTATAAAATGATTGTAAAACATCCAAGAATGATAATAAAACAGCATGAATACTTCATAAATTATAGATACGTTGGAGACATATCAGCATCCCCAAGCTTAATTCCTACTCGTCCTCAAGAAGGTAAATGATAAAAGAAATAATTTATGAAGTGTGAATGCTAGCAAAGTGCATAAGTTTGATCAATGATAACTTTAGTCACTTTTCCTAGCATCATAACAGCAATTCTTTCTTATAAAACTTCTCATGTTATAGTAGCAACCAATTCACATGTTAAGGTCCAAACAATGAATTCTCTTGAAACTCAACAACCTATGTTCTCAGTCACCAAACAATTGCAATTCAACTTATTCAACAGACTCTAAGTAAGAGCTCCACATACTCAACCATCATATAGTCTTCTATGATTGCTAACACTCACCGCATATACATGAGCAAAACGTTTCAATCGGACACATAGAAAGATAGGGGCTTATAGTTTCGCCTCCCAACGTATTCACCTTTAGGTGATGTCAACAATAATAACTCATTCTACCCATACTCAACTGGACATATGTACCTAGATCATTCCTCACCACATGATGCTTGCCAAAGGATAAAAATAAAAAGGAATAGAGAGAAAAACTTTGACTCTTGCATAAAAGTAAATACTAAAAAGTAAAAGATAGGCCCTTCGCATAGGGAACCAGAGGTTGCCATGCACTTATTTGTTTGTATGCTCAAGCCCTTAGTGCAAAAGAACGTCACGTTATATTGCCCCTTATGATAGCAACCTTTATTATGCAGTTTGTCACTTTTATTCTTTGCCATCACAAGTTCGTACAACGCTCAATTTTCTCTTACACTAAATGATCTAACACTTTTAGAAGCAATTTTTATTGCCTTATTGCACCAATTACAACTTACTTGAATGATCTTGCTCAACCCATAGGTTGGTATGGTGGACTCTCAAAACAAGATTTGGGTTTAAGGGTTTTTGGATGCACAAGTAGTATCTCTACTTGGTGCGGAATTTTTGGCTAGCAAAGATAGGGGCAAGCACCACATGTTGAAGGATCTATGACAATATAACTTCTATGTGAATATGAACAAACATAAATCATTACGTTGTCTTCCTTGTCCAACATCAACAATTTTGGCACATAATATTTTGATCGGGGCTCACAATCACAAAAGATTTCCAAGATAGTGTATTTGCATGTGAAAGTTCTCTTCCTTATACTAATTACTTGCGAATTGCTTGTATGACCAATATTGTGATTGTCAAGCTTCAAAATCTTCCACTTTCTAAACCCAATGTGAAGCCACTACTAGGCATGGTATGAACATGTAATTTCAACTTCATCATATTCAATTCATTCAACAATTTACTCATAGGATATAAGTGAAGCACAAGAGTAAATGACAACTATTCCAAACAGATATAGATGAAGATCAGGAGCATAATATTTCTCTCTCAAATTAATTTAAGTGAAGCAAGAGAAAATTTCTTCAAAAATACTAAAGCACACCATGCTCAAAAAGATATAAGTGAAGCACTAGAGCAATTCCATAGAAAAGAGCTTCGTTGACGGAATGTGAATGCCGCTTATCTAGCCTCCCTAGCAACTAATTGAGGACTCTATTTTATTTAAAAACTTTTAGGTCTAAGTATTTTATTAAAACAGCAAGAAAAACAAAACACAATGACATTCCAAGAATAGCACAACTCATGTGAAGAATCAAAAACTTAGTCTCAACCGATACTAACCGATAATTGTTGAAGAAGAAAGGTGGGATGCCTACCAGGGCATCCCCAACACTACAAAAAATACACTTCCGTGATGATATGTGTTTGTCACAGTAGGTCACATTTTTTGTCATGCATGTACATCCATGACGATTTTATGACAGAATCAAGATAGTCATACCTGTGCTGTCGTAGAAGTGTTCCATGACATTACCAAAATTATCATCATGGAAGTGTCCACTTCCATGACGATAAATCGCGTGTCACAGAAGTGCTTTCACCAAGGCTGACCCACACGTGGCATCCACCGTAACAGAACACCGTTAAGCTATGGGGTCCGACTTTGGATCCGATAACCCGTTAACAGCATGGACCAATGGGGATTTTCCACGTGTAAAATCATCATTGGCTGGCGGAAACACGTGTCGGCTCACCATTGGGACAGATGTCATCCACTCATTGGACCGAAGGCACCTATCAGTCGACACGTGGCACGACCCAACAGAGGCCCATTCTTGTGAAAAGGCCGACCCATTTGACTTGGTCAAAAGGTGGCGGGCCGGCCCACGGAAAGCTTGTTAACGGCATGTTCGCATATAGCCCATTTACAGCCTGCTAACCCAGGGCCCGTTACGACCTATCCAAATTAGGCCCACTAGCGTCATCTGGGCCATCCAATATGATTCCAACCCGTTTTAACTTCCAGCCCATGTATGGACCATGACGTCTTTCGGCCCATATGAGGCCCTTTGTAACTCTTGGCCCATTAACGGCCCGTGGTGAAACTGGCCCATAATGAATAGTGTATCACTTTATACCCATTAACGGCCCATTATTCCATTGGGCCGTTTCTGTTGGGGAACGTTGCATAAAATAAAAAATTTCTACGTTCACCAAGATCAATCTAGGAGTTCATCCAGCAATGAGAGAGAGGAGTGCATCTACATACCCTTGTAGATCGCGAGCAGAAGCGTTCAAGAGAACGGGGTTGAGGGAGTCGTACTCGTCGTGATCGAAATCACCGGAGATCCTAGCGCCGAATGAACGGCACCTCCGTGTTCAACACACATACGGTCAGCGTGACGTGTCCACCTTCTTGATCCAGCAAGGGGGAAGGAGAGGTTGATGAAGATCCAGCAGCACGACGGCGTGGTGGTGGATGCAGCAGGGATCCCGGCAGGGCTTCACCAAGCGTCTGCGGGAGGGAGAGGTGTAGCAAGGGGGAAGGGAGGCGCCAAGTGCAAGGGTGCAGCTGCCCTCCCTCCCCCCCTCTTTATATAGGGTCCCCAAGGGGGGGGGGCGCCGGCCCTGGAGATGGGATCCCCAAGGGGGGCGGCGGCCAGGGGGGAGGCTTGCCCCCCGAGGCAAGTGGAGGCGCCCCCCACCCTAGGGTTTCCAACCCTAGGCACAGGGTCCCAAGGGGGGGGGCACCAGCCTACCAGGGGCTGGTACCCTCCCCACTTCAACCCACGGGGCCCTCCGGGATAGGTGGCCCCACCCGGTGGACCCCCGGGACCCTTCCGGTCGTCCCGATACAATACAGGTGACCCCCAAAACTTTCCCGATGGCTGAAACTGCACTTCATATATATAATTCTTCACCTCCGGACCATTCCGGAACTCCTCGTGACGTCCGGTATCTCATCTGGGACTCCGAACAACTTTCGGGTTACTGCATACTCATATCTCTACAACCCTAGCGTCACCGAACCTTAAGTGTGTAGACCCTATGGGTTCGGGAGACATGCAGACATGACCGAGACGCATCTACGATCAATAACCAACAGCGGGATCTGGATACCCATGTTAGCTCCCACATGCTCCTCGATGATCTCATCGGATGAACCACGATGTCGAGGATTCAATCAATCCCGTATACAATTCCCTTTGTCAAACGGTACTTTACTTGCCCGAGACTCGATCGTCGATATCCCAATACCTCGTTCAATCTCGTTACCGGCAAGTCACTTTACTCGTACCGTAATGCATGATCCGGTGACCAGACACTTGGTCACATTGAGCTCATTATGATGATGCATTACCGAGTGGGCCCAGAGATACCTCTCCGTCATACGGAGTGACAAATCCCAGTCTTGATTCGTGCCAACCCAACAGACACTTTCGGAGATACCCGTAGTGCACCTTTATAGTCACCCAGTTACGTTGTGACGTTTGGCACACCCAAAGCACTCCTACGGTATCCAGGAGTTGCACAATCTCATGGTCTAAGGAAATGATACTTGACATTTGGAAAAGCTCTAGCGAAACGAACTACACGATCTTTGTGCTATGCTTAGGATTGGGTCTTGTCCATCACATCATTCTCCTAATGATGTGATCCCGTTATCAATGACATCCAATGTCCATAGTCAGGAAACCATGACTATATGTTGATCAACGAGCTAGTCAACTCGAGGCTCACTAGGGACTTGTTGTGGTCTATGTATTCCCACATGTATTACGATTTCCGGATAATACAATTGTAGCATGAACAATAGACAATTATCATGAACAAAGAAATATAATAATATCCATTTTATTATTGCCTCTAGGGCATATTTCCAACATTCTCCCACTTGCACTAGAGTCAATAATCTAGTTACATTGTGATGTGTCGAACACCCATTGCGTCCTGGTGTTGATCATGTTTTGCTCTAGGGAGAGGTTTAGTCAACGGATCTGCTACATTCAGGTCCGTATGCACTTTACAAATATCTATGTCTCCATCTTGAACATTTTCACGAATGGAGTTGAAGTGACGCTTGATGTGCCTGGTCTTCTTGTGAAACCTGGGCTCCTTGGCAAGTGCAATAGCTCCAGTGTTGTCACAGAAGAGTGTAATCGGCCCCGACGCATTGGGTATGACTCCTAGGTCGGTGATGAACTCCTTCACCCAGATTGCTTCATGCACTGCCTCCGAAGCTGCCATGTACTCCGCTTCACATGTAGATCCCGCCACGACGCTCTGCTTGCAACTGCACCAGCTGACTGCCCCACCATTCAAAATATACACGTATCCGGTTTGTGACTTAGAGTCATCCAGATCTGTGTCGAAGCTAGCATCAACGTAACCCTTTACGACGAACTCTTCGTCACCTCCATATACGAGAAACATGTCCTTAGTCCTTTTCAGGTACTTAAGGATGTTCTTGACCGCTGTCCAGTGTTCCATGCCGGGATTACTTTGGTACCTTCCTACCAAACTTACGGCAAGGTTTGTATCAGGTCTGGTACAGGTCATGGCATACATGATAGACCCTATGGCTGAGGCATAGGGGACGACACTCATCTTTTCTCTATCTTCTGCCGTGGTCGGGCATTGAGCCGAGCTCAATTTCACACCTTGCAACACAGGCAAGAACCCCTTCTTGGACTGATCCATATTGAACTTCTTCAATATCTTATCAAGGTATGTGCTTTGTGAAAGACCTATGAGGCGTCTTGATCTATCTCTATAGATTTTGATGCCTAATATGTAAGCAGCTACTCCAAGGTCCTTCATTGAAAAACACTTATTCAAGTAGGCCTTTATGATGTCCAAAAGTTCTATATCATTTCCCATCAAAAGTGTGTCATCCACATATAATATGAGAAATGCTACAGAGCTCCCACTCACTTTCTTGTAAACACAGGCTTCTCCATAAGTCTGCATAAACCCAAACGCTTTAATCATCTCATTAAAACGAATGTTCCAACTCCGAGATGCTTGCACCAGCCCATAGATGGAGCGCTGGAGCTTGCATACCTTGTTAGCATTTGTAGGGTCGACAAAACCTTCCGGCTGCATCATATACAGTTCTTCCTTAAGGTGACCGTTAAGGAATGCCGTTTTGACGTCCATTTGCCATATCTCATAATCATAGTATGCGGCAATTGCTAACATGATTCAGACGGACTTCAGCTTCGCTACAGGAGAGAATGTCTCATCGTAGTCAATCCCTTGAACTTGTTGATAACCCTTAGCGACAAGTCGAGCTTTATATATGGTATCATTACCATCCGCGTCCGTCTTCTTCTTAAAGATCCATTTGTTTTCTATCGCTCGCCGATCATCGGGCAAGTCTATCAAAGTCCACACTTTGTTTTAATACATGGATCCTATCTCGGATTGCATGGCTTCAAGCCATTTGTTGGAATCTGGGCCCGCCATCGCTTCTTCATAGTTCGAAGGTTCACCGTTGTCCAACAACATGATTTCCAAGACAGGGTTGCCGTACCACTCTGGTGCGGAACGTGTCCTTGTGGACCTTCGAAGTTCAGTAGGAGCTTGATCCGAAGTATCTTGATCATCATCATTAACTTCCTCTCTTGTCGGTGCAGGCACCACAGGAACATCTTCCTGAGTTGCGCTACTCACCGTTTCAAGAGGTAGTACTTCATCAAGCTCTACTTTCCTCCCACTTAATTCTTTCGAGCGAAACTCTTTCTCCAGAAAGGACCCGTTCTTGGCAACAAAGATCTTGCCATCGGATCTTAAGTAGAAGGTATACCCAATGGTTTCCTTAGGGTATCCTATGAAGACGCATTTTTCCGACTTGGGTTCGAGCTTCTTAGGTTGAAGTTTCTTGACGTAAGCATCGCATCCCCAAACTTTTAGAAACGACAGCTTAGGTTTCTTCCCAAACCATAATTCATACGGTGTCGTCTCAACGGATTTAGACGGTGCCCTATTTAAAGTGAATGTAGCTGTCTCTAGAGCGTATCGCCAAAATGATAGCGGTAAATCGGTAAGTGACATCATAGATCGCACCATATCCAATAGAGTATGATTACGACGTTCGGATACACCATTTCGCTGAGGTGTTCCAGGTGGCGTGAGTTGTGAAACGATTCCACATTTCCTTAAGTGTGTACCAAATTCGTGACTTAAATATTCACCCCCACGATCTGATCGTAAGAACTTTATCTTTCGGTCACGTTGATTCTCTACGTCATTCTGAAATTGCTTGAACTTTTCAAAGGTCTCAGACTTGTGTTTCATCAAGTAGACATACCCATATCTACTCAAGTCATCAGTGAAGTGAGAACATAACGATATCCTCCGCGAGCCTCAACGCTCATTGGACCGCACACATCAGTATGTATGATTTCCAATAAGTTGGTTGTTCGCTCCATTGTTCTGGAGAACGGAGTCTTGGTCATCTTGCCCATGAGGCATGGCTCGCATGTGTCAAATGATTCATAATCTAGAGACTCTAAAAGTCCATCAGCATGGAACTTCTTCATGCGCTTGACACCAATGTGACCAAGGCGGCAGTGCCACAAGTATGTGGGACTATCGTTATCAACTTTACATCTTTTGGTATTCACACTATGAATATGTGTAACATTACGCTCGAGATTCATTAAGAATAAACCATTCACCAGCGGGGCATGACCATAAAACATATCACTCATATAAATAGAACAACCATTATTCTCGGATTTAAATGAGTAGCCATCTCGAATTAAACGAGATCCTGATACAATGTTCATGCTCAAAGCTGGTACTAAATAACAATTATTGAGGTTTAAAACTAATCTCGTAGGTAAATGTAGAGGTAGCGTGCCAACGGCGATCACATCGACCTTGGAACCATTCCCGACGCGCATCGTCACCTCGTCCTTCGCCAGTCTCCGCTTATTCCGCAGCTCCTGCTTTGAGTTACAAATATGAGCAACCGCACCGGTATCAAATACCCAGGAGCTACTACGAGCACTGGTAAGGTACACATCAATTACATGTATATCACATATACCTTTGGTTTTGCCAGCCTTCTTGTCCGCTAAGTACTTGGGGCAGTTCCGCTTCCAGTGACCACTTCCCTTGCAATAAAAGCACTCAGTCTCAGGCTTGGGTCCATTGCTTGACTTCTTCCCGGCAACTGGCTTACCGGGCGCGGCAACTCCCTTTCCGTCCTTCTTGAAGTTCTTCTTACCCTTGCCTTTCTTGAACTTAGTGGTTTTATTCACCATCAACACTTGATGTTCCTTTTTGATCTCTACCTCTGCTGATTTCAGCATTGAATATACCTCAGGAATGGTCTTTTCCATCCCCTGCATATTGAACTTCATCACAAAGCTCTTGTAGCTCGGTGGGAGCGACTGGAGGATTCTGTCAATGACCGTGTCATCCGGGAGATTAACTCCCAGCTGAGTCAAGCGGTTGTGCAACCCAGACATCTTGAGTATGTGCTCACTAACAGAACCATTTCCCTCCATCTTACAGCTGAAAAACTTGTCGGAGACTTCATATCTCTCGACCCGGTCATGAGCTTGGAAAACCATTTTCAGCTCTTTGAACATCTCGTATGCTCCGTGTTGCTCAAAACGCTTTTGGAGCCCCGGTTCTAAGCTGTAAAGTATGCCGCACTGAACGAGGGAGTAATCATCAGCACGAGATTGCCAAGCGTTCATAACGTCTTGGTTCTCTGGGATTGGTGCTTCACCTAGCGGCGCTTCTAGGACATAATCTTTCTTGGCAGCTATGAGGATGATCCTCAGGTTCCGGACCTAGTCCGTATAGTTGCTGCCATCATCTTGTGGACATGAGCGTTGGCCATTTGATTGTAGCGAACAGACCTCAAACAGTCTGATCTCTGTGCTCAGTGTCATCCCTGGATCAGTAATGCTGACACCACACAGTACTTGGAGGATTTATAACAGAGTAGCAATCACACACTTATTACATCGAATGTCTCAAAAGAGAACTTATTGAAATAAATATGGCTTAAGGCCATCTAAAACGATAACAACGGAAGGCTTGGAAGATAAGCGAGTCCATCAACTCCAACAGCATCACCGAGTATAGAACCACGACCTAACAGCACCTTACTCGTCGTCTGAAAAGTCTGCAACATGAAACGTTGCAGCCCGAAAACGGGTCAGCACATGGAATATGCTGGCAATGTAACACATAGAGAATAACAATGGAGATAGGCTATACTACATGCATATGTGGCTGGTGGTAAAGCTCTATGGTTATAGTTTTTGCATAAAGCCAATTTTTCCCTACTGCAAAGGAATAAATTTTATTTAACTATCATGGTGGTTGTTAAACATTGAGAATGGTTGACAGCATTCTCAATCCCAATTAAAAAGTACTCATTAAAACCCAACAATATTAATTAAAGTAACATGATGAGATTCACATGATATCCAGGTACTAGATACTCAAGATGTCCATAACCGGGGACACAGCTAACCATGATTAGTTTATACACTCTGCAGAGGTTTGCGCACTTTTCCCACAAGACTCGATCGCCTCCGTTTGATTCCTCGCACTACATGATGTTTGAGAAACGGATGACCGAGACATAGTCTTTCGGAAGCACTAGCACCTTACATGTGGGTAGACCGGTACACCTACTTTCCCCTACATCTTCTAGTCTACCCGTAAGAGTTCGCACAACTTAGTCAACTATGCCACAGCCCATAATGGCTTGTGGCTGCACACGTAAGTTTCTAGTTTGAATAATCTCATGATCCCTTTGAGCCTGGGTGGCGGTCCGAAGAAATACAGGCAAGTCCTGCTAGAAAACAGGTGCCTCAATCCACCCAGATGTGTGTTTAAGTTGCCACCTTAAATAAACCATTAATTAACAATCTCACATCTGTCATGGATACACTCACCCAATCCACGTCTACTAGCATAGCATGGCATAATAAGCAAACGTAGAAGTAACTCCCAAAGGTTTGATAATACAACAGGTAATAGGTACTACGTCATCTACTTCCCATCCCACAATTTAATTAGATCCTAATCATGCAATGTTGGAGGATAGATCTAATGCATAAAACTGGGTAGTAGAAGGTATGATCAAGTGTTACTTGCATTGCTGATGATCCGCGAAACCTAGAGACTCGAAGTAACAGGCGGCGCACTCCGGGTATTCTATCACAGACAAACAAACAAGCATACAATAAGTACTCATCTAATGCACAGGTAAAACTCGAATAAAAGATCCAACCAGAATGTTCAACTTAAGAACTCCGGTTTGCAAAAAGAATCAAATCAAATAAAGCAACGAAAGTCAAACGGCGAAAGAAAACAGCTTCGTTTTACTAATCTGGATCTAAGTCAAATTTTATAGAAGCAAAAACTTGTTTAAGTAGATTATTCGGAAAGAGGGTTTCGAAACTAAACTCCAGGCGCTTGAATCGCCTGATTCCGATAAACAAGCGAAAAGTTATACTAAAACGAAAATCGGATCAGAAATCGCGATCAGAAAATAACCGCGGAAAATCCGAAGAAAAAGAAAAACGACGAACGGTTTAATCGTTAATTAACCTAATCCGAAAATAACTAAAATAAAATAATAATAAAAAAATAAACGAAAATAAAACCGACGAAAATAATTTTTTTTAAAAAAATATATATTTTCGGCACGGATTTCGAGGCGGCGGCGAACCTTGGGCGGCATGCAACTCCGGCGGCGGCGGTTGGCTAGGGTTAGGCGCGGGGCGGGCTCGGGTGGGCTGGGGCGCTCGGGGCGGCGCTATATAAAGGCGCCCCCGGGCGGAGTCCCGCTCGGGCACAGCCCGTAGGTCGGTGCGCGTTTTTTTTAAATAATTCCGCGCGGAAGAAAAATAAAAAGAAATACTAAACGGACTCCAAAAATCCCGAAATAAATTTTCCCCGGCTTCTAAAATCAAGCCGGACTAGATGAACATTTATGTGGGGCCTAAATGCAATTTGGAAAAACGCGCATTTTTCCTAAATTCAAATAAAAAGCGAAAAACTCCAAAATAAATCTTATTTGATTTTTTATTAAACCTTCATTATTTCTTTATTTTGGGAAAGTCATTTTATTCCCTCTCTGAATTTTTGGTAGTAGAAATAATTGAAGATAAAATAAATAAAATCATTGATCCTATTTTCAAAATTTGAGAAAAACCCAAATATGAAAATAACAAAATCCCCAACTCTCACCGTGGGTCCTTGAGTTGCGTAGAGTTTCTAGGATCGAGCCAACAATGCAACAAAGATATGATATAAAATGATGATCTATGTATAACATTCCAAATTGAAAATTGGGGATGTTACAAACCTACCCCCCTCTTAAGATGAATCTCGCCCTCGAGATTCGGATTGGCTAGCAAATAGGTGAGGGTGGTCCTTGAGCAGATCTTCCTCTCGCTCCCAGGTGGCTTCCTCCTCAGTGTGGTGGCTCCACTAAACTTTGCAAAACTTGATAACCTTGATGCGGGTAACTCTGCTGGCATAATCCAAAATCTTAACAGGTTTCTCTTCATAGGTCAAATCTTCTTTTAACTGAATCGTTTCCAATGGCACTGTATCTCTCAGTGGTATATCAGCCATCTCAGCGTGACACTTCTTCAACTGTGAAACATGGAACACATCGTGAACTCCTGACAATCCCTCAGGTAATTCCAATTTGTATGCTACTTCTCCCATGCGTTCCAAAACCTTGTATGGCCCCACAAAACGTGGCGCTAACTTTCCTTTAACTCCAAAACGTTTAACTCCCCGAAGTGGAGATACTCGAAGATAAACTCTGTCTCCGACTTTGTATTCTGTCTCCTTGCGTTTCGAATCTGCATAGCTCTTCTGCCTTGACTGAGCTACCTTGAGCCTGTCGCGAATCAACTTTACTTTCTGTTCAGACTCCTTAACCAAATCTGGTCCAAAGAACTGGCGGTCTCCAACCTCATCCCACAACAACGGGGTTCTGCACCTCCTTCTGTACAAGGCTTCAAAAGGGGCCATCTTCAAACCGGATTGATAACTATTGTTGTAAGAAAACTCCGCGTATGGCAAGTTGTCATCCCAACTTGATCCATAATCCAAAACACAAGCTCTAAGCATATCCTCCAAAATCTGATTGACTCTCTCGGTCTGTCCGTCTGTCTGTGGGTGGAAAGCTGTGCTAAACTCTAGTCTGGTTCCCAATGTTTCGTGCAACTGCTTCTAGAACTTCGAGGTGAATTGGGTTCCTCTATCTGATACGATACTCCTCGGAACTCCATATAAACATACAATCCTCGTCATGTATATCTTAGCCAATTTGGCACTGCTATAGGTAGTCTTTACTGGGATGAAATGAGCTACCTTCGTCAAACGATCAACTACAACCCAAATCGAGTCATAGCCTGAATGAGTCCTGGGCAATCCCGTGATGAAATCCATGCCTAGTTTATCCCACTTCCATTGGAGTATAGGCAATGGCTGCAACAATCCAGCTGGCTTCTGATGTTCTGCTTTCACCCTCTGACATACATCACAAACTGCTACACACTCTGCGATATCCTTCTTCATTCCGGTCCACCAGAATGTTTCCTTCAAATCCAAATACATCTTTGTATTTCCGGGGTGGATCGAATATGGTGAATCATGTGCCTCTTGCAGAATCAACTTCCTGATCTCCGGGTCATTGGGCACATAAACACGGTCCTCAAATCGTAGGGTATCGTACTCATCCTCACGAAATCCCTTAGCCTTCCCCTTGCTCATCTGTTCCTTAATAGTGGCAACTTCCGTATCTGCCTTTTGAGCTTCTCTGATTTTATCCATCAACATAGACTGAATCTCCAATGCTGCTACATAGCCTCTCGAAACTATTTCCAAACATAGCTCTCGAAGGTCCTCGTCTAACTCCTTGGGTATTTCTCCCGTCATTAGAGTATTGACATGGCTCTTGCGGCTCAATGCGTCTGCTACAACGCTAGCCTTCCCGGGGTGATAATGCAATCTCATATCATAATCCGTAATAAGTTCCAACCATCTCCTCTGCCTAAGATTTAACTCCTTCTGCATGAAGATGTACTTCAAACTATTGTGATCCGTGTACACCTCACAATGATTTCCAATGAGAAAATGTCTCCACGTTTTCAGTGCATGCACTACGGCTGCTAACTCCAAATCATGAGTAGCATAGTTCAACTCATGGGGCTTAAGTTGTCGTGAAGCATACGAAACAACTCTTCCCTCCTGCATAAGCACTGCTCGAAGTCCTCGTCGTGAAGCGTCGCAATACACTTCATAATCCTTAGTCTGATCTGGCAGAATCAACACTGGTGAGGTAACCAAACGTTTCTTCAATTCTTGGAAACTAGCCTCACACTCCTCAGTCCAAATGAACTTAGTATCCTTCTTCAACAACTCTGTCATAGGCTTGGCAATCTTCGAGAAATCTTCAATGAATCTTCGGTAGTATCCTGCGAGTCTAAGGAAACTCCTGATCTCTCCAACTATGGTTGGTGCTTCCTAGTTTGTCACAGTGACTACTTTAGTGGGGTCTATTGCGATACCTTCTCCGGATATAACATGTCCGAGAAATCCAACTTCCTTCAACCAAAACTCACACTTGCTGAACTTGGCGTATAGCTGATGTTCCCTGAGCTTCTCGAGTACTAATCGCAAGTGCTCCTTGTGTTCCTCTTCATTGTTCGAGTAAACCAAAATATCATCAATGAACGACGAACTTATCCAAAAACTCCATAAACACCTTGTTCATCATGTTCATAAAATAGGCTGGGGCGTTAGTCAGACCAAATGACATAACGGTATACTCATACAACCCGTACCTGGTGGTAAAAGCCGTCTTCGGTATATCTTGCTCCCGAATCTTCAACTGATGGTACCCTGATCGTAAATCGATCTTGGAAAACACCTTAGCTCCTTGCAATCGATCAAACAGATCATTGATCATTGGTAGTGGGTACTTGTTCTTGATTGTTACTTCATTCAATCCGCGATAATCAACAACCATTCTTAACGATCCATCCTTCTTCTCCACTAGAAGTCCTGGCGATCCCCAAGGCGAAGAACTTGGGCGAATAAAACCTTTTTCCAGTAACTCCTTGATCTGCTTCTTAATTTCCTCCAAATCTTGGGCTGGCATCCTGTACGGTCTCTTGGATATAGGCCCAGTGCCTGGCAGTAGCTCAATTAAGAACTCAATGTCTCTATCCGGTGGCATGCCTGGCAACTCTTCTGGAAATACATTGGGGAAATCCCTTACCACTGGTACTTCCTCCTGCACAACTCCTGATAAGGAATTTACATGTGCTCTTCTCGGCTCATGCCGTGATACATACTTGATCCTTATCCCTTCTGGTGTTGTAAGCAAAATTGTCTTACTGGTGCAATCAATGTTCCCTCCATACTTCGACAGCCAATCCATACCAAGAATTACATCCAATCCCTGGGATTCCAATATAATCAAATCCGTGGGGAAAACATGCCTTCCTATACTCAACGGCACCTGGAAGCATCCTTGACTGACCATAAACTCAGCTCCCGGTGAACTTACTAGCATGGGTGTCTTAAGAGTCTTAATGGGCAGGCTAAACTTATTCACGAATCCCCTTGATATGTATGAATGCGATGCACCAGTATCGAAAAGAACAACTGCAGTAAATGCCTTAACCAAAAACTTACCTATTACTGCGTCTGGCTGAGCTTCAACCTCCTCCACGGTAACGTGGTTCACTTGCCCCCTGTTGAAAGGGTTCGGCTTCTTTCCTGAGCTTCCATTGCCATTTCCATTTTGGGCTTCAGGACAATCATTTGCATAATGCCCCGTCTTGCGGCACTTATAACAGGTGATATGGCTTAGGTCTGCTTTGGATGGTGTTGATAGGTTGGTGCGGTTTTGTCCATTGCTTCCTCCATTCCCGTTTCCATTCTTTGTGCCATTGTTATTGTGCGAGCTGCCTCCTCCATGAGAATGCTGAAAATGTCCTCCTGACTTTGGGGTAAAGCGTGGCTTCTGCTGAGCTCCAGAATTATACTTCCCCTGTGCATACTTCCTCTTACGATTATCAATCTACTGTTGCTTCCCTTCAATCATAAGAGCACGATCTAGTAACTCCTGGTAATTATTGAAAGTGGCTACCATCAACTGCATGCTCAGCTCATCATTCAGGCCTTCTAGAAACTTCTCCTGCTTAGCTGCATCCGTAGCAACGTCATCTGGGGCATAACCTGCTAGCTTACTAAAATCATCCACATACTGGCCAACTGTCCATCCTCCTTGGCGTAAGTTGTGAAACTCACGCTTCTTTATGGCCATAGCTCCTGCTGAAACATGGGCAGTACGAAATGCTTGCTGAAACTGATTCCATGTGATAGTGTCTACAGGGTAAGTGGCTGTAAAATTCTCCCACCATGCTGCTGCGGGTCCGTCAAGCTAATGCGCGGCAAACTTCACCTTATCTCCATCTGTGCATCCTGCAGTGGTCAACTCCCTCACTATCTTACGGAGCCAATCATCTGCTACTATCGGCTCGGAGCTACTGGAAAACACCGGCGGATCCAACCTTAAGAAACGTGCCAGATGGTCAACAGGTGGTGGTGGTGGTGGGTTGTTGTTGTTGTTGCCTTGGTTCTGTACCAATGTTTGAATCAAGGTATTCTGCTGCTGAATCAACTGAGTGATCTCTGGCGGGAAAACAAACTCGGGGTCGCGTCTCGGAGGCATTTGAGGGTTTAAAGGGAAGAGTTAAGAATAGAATGAGGTCTAGTGAGAAAACACTACCCATATGCACATGAGACAAACACACAATATCATTTCAATCAATTCAAACAAGGGCATACAACGGTCTAACTATCGTTACAAAAGTGCTTGGACTAAAACTAGTTAAATGGTGGAAAATTCTACTACTGTTATGGTGGTCGACTAGAAAAACTGCTCCGATGCAGATTCCATGATATCTGCTCCAGCTTCATCAACATAGTCATCATCGCTGTCGTCGGGATCCGAGTCGGTGTCGTCGATGATGATATAATTATCTGGACATGTAGGTTCATCCTCTTCTCCTCTGGGTGTTGAACCTCCCATGAATACTCCAATCTTCTCCTTAAGGTCACCGTTCTGTCTTACTAGAGCGACGATTTCTTCCATATAGTCTTTACGCATAGCCTTGAGTTCTGCTTCTAGCTCCTTAATCCTGGTCATAGCCTTCTGTAGCTCCTCCATATCTGCGCACATCTGGTTCTCCTGGCGTCGGATGTGTTGGTTTAACTCCTGAATATAAGCTGCAATTGATCTGTCCCTCCTGGTGGTGATCATCTCCCAATGCTCATCTCGGTGCCCACAAATCTGGTAGATAGTATTCTTGAGATTGTTGTAGTAAACTTCTCCAATTCGTCCCATGGCGATGTGAGCTGCCATGCTCTTTCCTAGGCTCCATGTTGGCACATCAAAGGTAAATTCTATTGGTTCCGTGACTGATGCAAACGTCCTTCCTGGAATGTAGACTTGAATCCTCCAGCGCTCCTCTTCAGGTAAAGTGGCGTTGAAAGTCCCAGTGAAGCTTGGTACTCCTATGTTCAAGTATCTAGTGGCTTCCTTCAAGTGACATCCAAAAGGTGAATTCTCATCTGGTTGCGCGAACTTGATCCTTGCATCCGCCATCCTAAAGAATAGAAAAGTTGAGAAGTAAGAAATGAGAAGAAAGAGTAGTGATCTAGGGCTTAAGCTTAGTGGCCGTGTCCTACAGTCAGCGTGTGCTCTGATACCACCTTGTAGCGACCAGACCTCAAACAGTCTGATCTCTGTGCTCAGTGTCATCCCTGGATCAGTAATGCTGACACCACACAATACTTGGAGGATTTATAACAGAGTAGCAATCACACACTTATTACATCGAATGTCTCAAAAGAGAATTTATTGAAACAAATATGGCTTAAGGCCATCTAAAACGATAACATCGGAAGGCTTGGAAGATAAGCGAGTCCATCAACTCCAACGGCATCACTGAGTATAGAACCACGACCTAACAGCACCTTACTCGTCGTTTGAAAAGTCTGCAACATGAAACGTTGCAGCCCGAAAACGGGTCAGCACATGGAATATGCTGGCAATGTAACACATAAAGAATAACAATGGAGATAGGCTATACTACATGCATATGTGGCTGGTGGTAAAGCTCTATGGTTACAGTTTTTGCATAAAGCCAATTTTTCCCTACTACAAAGGAATAAATTTTATTCAACTATCATGGTGGTTGTTAAACATTGAGAATGGTTGACAGCATTCTCAATCCCAATTAAAAAGTACTCATTAAAACCCAACAATATTAATTAAAGTAACATGATGGGATTCACATGATATCCAGGTACTAGATACTCAAGATGTCCATAACCGGGGACACGGCTAACCATGGTTAGTTTATACACTCTGCAGAGGTTTGCACACTTTTCCCACAAGACTCAATCGCCTCCATTTGATTCCTTGCACTACATGATGTTTGAGAAACGGATGACCGAGACATAGTCTTTCGGAAGCACTAGCACCTTACATGTGGGTAGACCGGTAGACCTACTTTCCCCTACATCTGCTAGTCTACCCGTAAGAGTTCGCACAACTTAGTCAACTATGCCAGAGCCCATAATGGCTTGTGGCTACGCACGTAAGTTTCTAGTTTGAATAATCTCATGATCCCTTTGAGCCTGGGTGGCGGTCCGAAGAAATACAGGCAAGTCCTGCTAGAAAACAGGTGCCTCAATCCACCCAGATGTGTGTTTAAGTTGCCACCTTAAATAAACCATTAATTAACAATCTCACATCTGTCATGGATACACTCACCCAATCCACGTCTACTAGCATAGCATGGCATAATAAGCAAACGTAGAAGTAACTCCCAAAGGTTTGATAATACAACAGGTAATAGGTACTACCTCATCTACTTCCCATCCCACAATTTAATTAGATCCTAATCATGCAATGTTGGAGGATAGATCTAATGCATAAAACTGGGTAGTAGAAGGTATGATCAATTGTTACTTGGATTGCTGATGATCCGCGAAACCTAGAGACTCGAAGTAACAGGCGGCGCACTCCGGGTATTCTATCACAGACAAACAAGCAAGCATACAATAAGTACTCATCTAATGCACAGGTAAAACTCGAATAAAAGATCCAACCAGAATGTTCAACTTAAGAACTCTGGTTTGCAAAAAGAATCAAATCAAATAAAGCAACGAAAGTCAAACGGCGAAAGAAAACAGCTTCCTTTTACTAATTTGGATCTAAGTCAAATTTTACAGAAGCAAAAACTTGTTTATGTAGATTATTCGGAAAGAGGGTTTCGAAACGAAACTCCAGGCGCTTGAATCGCCTGATTCCGATAAACAAGCGAAAAGTTATACTAAAACGAAAATCGGATGAGAAATCGCGATCAAAAAATAACCGCGGAAAATCCGACGAAAAAGAAAAACGACGAACGGGTTAGTTGTTAATTAACCTAATCCGAAAATAATTAAAATAAAATAATAATTAAAAAAATAATCGAAAATAAAACCGACGAAAATAAATTTTTTTTTTAAAAAATATTTTCGGCACGGATTTCGAGGCGGCGGCGAACCTCGGGCGGCGTGCAACTCCGGCGGCGGCGGCGGCTGGCTAGGGTTAGGCGCGGGGCGGGCTCGGGTGGGCTGGGGCCCTCGGGGCGGCGCTATATAAAGGCGCCCCCGGGCGGAGTCCCGCTCGGGCACGGCCCGTAGGTCGGTGCGCATTTTTTTTAAATTATTCCACGCAGAAGAAAAATAAAAAGAAATACTAAACGGACTCCAAAAATTCCGAAATAAATTTTCCCCGGCTTCTAAAATCAAGCCAGACTAGATGAACATTTATATGGGGCCTAAATGAAATTTGGAAAAACACGCATTTTTCCTAAATTCAAATAAAAAGCAAAAAACTCCAAAATAAATCTTATTTGATTTTTTATTAAACCTTCATTATTTCTTTATTTTTGGAAAGTAATTTTATTCCCTCTCTGAATTTTTCATAGTAGAAATAATTGAAGATAAAATAAATAAAATCATTGATCCTATTTTGAAAATTTGAGAAAAACCCAAATATGAAAATAACGAAATCCCCAACTCTCACTGTGGGTCCTTGAGTTGCGTAGAATTTCTAGGATCGAGCCAAGAATGCAACAAAGATATGATATACAATGATGATATATGTATAACATTCCAAATTGAAAATTTGGGATGTTACATTGATCTACAAGACATTTTGCAAAGGTTTTTAGACTAACTTCATGATAATTAAGCTCATCTAATCAAATTATTCAATGAACTCCCACTTAGACAGACATCCCTCTAGTCATCTAAGTGAAACATGATTCGAGTCAACTAGGCCGTGTCCGATCATCACGTGAGACGGACTAGCTAACATCGGTGAACATCTTCATGTTGATCGTATCTACTATACGACTCATGCTCGACCTTTCGGTCTTCCATGTTCCGAGGCCATGTCTATACATGCTAGGCTCGTCAAGTCAACCTAAGTGTATTGCGTGTGTAAATCTGGCTTACACCCGTTGTATTCGAACGTTAGGATCTATCACACCCGATCATCACGTGGTGCTTCGAAACAACGAACCTTCGCAACGGTGCACAGTTAGGGGGAACACTTTTCTTCAAATTATTTGGAGGGATCATCTTATTAAGCTACCGTCGTTCTAAGCACATAAGATTTAAAACATGATAAACATCACATGCAATCAAATAGTGACATGATATGGCCAATATCATATTGCTCCTTTGATCTCCATCTTCGGGGCGCCATGATCATCTTCGTCACCGGCATGACACCATGATCTCCATCATCATGATCTCCATCATCGTGTCTTCATGAAGTTGTCACGCCAACGACTACTTCTACTTCTATGGCTATCGCGTTTAGCAATAAAGTAAAGTAATTTACATGGCGTTTATCAATGACACGCAGGTCATACAAAAAATAAAGACAACTCCTGTGGCTCCTGCCGGTTGTCGTACTCATCGACATGCAAGTCGTGATTCCTATTACAAGAACATGATCATCTCATACATCACATATATCATTCATCACATCCTTTGGCCATATCACATCACAAAACACTTGCTGCAAAAACAAGTTAGACGTCCTCTAATTGTTGTTGCAAGTTTTTACGTGGCTTCTATAGGTGATCTAGCAAGAACGTTTTCTTTCCTACGTTAAAGCCACAATGTGATTTGCCAACTTCTATTTACCCTTCATCAGGACCCTTTCATCGAATCCGCTCCAACTAAAGTGGGAGAGACAGACACCCGCTAGCCACCTTATGCAACTAGTGCATGTCAGTCGGTGGAACCTGTCTCACGTAAGCGTACGTGTAAGGTCGGTCCGGGCCGCTTCATCCCATAATACCGCTGAAGCAAAATAAGACTAGTAGTGGCAAGAAAGTTGACAACATCTACGCCCACAACAAATTGTGTTCTACTCGTGCAAAGAGAACTACGCAAAGACCTAGCTCATGATGCCACTGTTGGGGAACGTTGCATAAAATAAAAAATTTCTACATTCACCAAGATCAATCTAGGAGTTCATCCAGCAACGAGAGAGAGAGGAGTGCATCTACATACCCTTGTATATCGCGAGCGGAAGCATTCAAGAGAACGGGGTTGAGGGAGTCGTACTCGTCGTGATCCAAATCACCGGAGATCCTAGCGCCGAACGGATGGCACCTCCGCGTTCAACACACGTACGGTTAGCGTGACGTCTCCTCCTTCTTGATCCAGCAAGGGGGAAGGAGAGGTTGATGAACATCCAACAGCACGATAGCGTGGTGGTGGATGTAGCAGGGATCCCGGCAGGGCTTCGCCAAGCGTCTGCGGGAGGGAGAGGTGTAGCAAGGGGGAAGGGAGGCGCCAAGTGCAAGGGTGAGGCTGCCCTCCCTCCCCCCTCTTTATATAGGGTCCCCAGGGGGGGCGCCGGCCCTGGAGATGGGATCTCCAAGGGGGGGCGGCGGCCAGGGGGGAGGCTTGCCCCCCAAGGCAAGTGGAGGCGCCCCCCACCCTAGAGTTTCCAACCCTAGGCGCAGGGGGGCCAAGGGGGGGGGGGCGCACCAGCCCACCAGGGGCTGGTCCCCTCCCCACTTCAGCCCACGGGGCCCTCCGGGATAGGTGGCCCCACCCGGTACAATACCGGTGACCCCCGAAACTTTCCCGATGGCCGAAACTGCAGTTCCTATATATAATTCTTCACTTCCGGACCATTCCGGAACTCCTCGTGACGTCCTGGATCTCATACGGGACTCCGAAAAACTTTCAGGTTACTGCATACTCCTATCTCTACAACCCTAGCGTCACCGAACCTTAAGTGTGTAGACCCTACGGGTTCGAGAGACATGCAGACATGACCGAGACGCCTCTACGGTCAATAACCAACAGCGGGATTTGGATACCCATGTTGGCTCCCACATGCTCCTCGATGATCTCATCGGATGAACCACAATGTCGAGGATTCAATCAATCCCGTATACAATTCCCTTTGTCAATCGGTACTTTACTTGCCCGAGACTCGATCGTCGGTTCCCAATACCTCGTTCAATCTCGTTACCGGCAAGTCACTTTACTCGTACCGTAATGCATGATCCCGTGATCAGACACTTGGTCACATTGAGCTCATTATGATGATGCATTACTGAGTGGGCCCAGAGATACCTCTCCGTCATACGGAGTGACAAATCCCAGTCTCGATTCGTGCCAACCAAACAGACACTTTCGGAGATACCCGTAGTGCACCTTTATAGTCACCCAGTTACGTTGTGACGTTTGGCACACCCAAAGCACTCCTACGGTATCCGGGAGTTGCACAATCTCATGGTCTAAGGAAATGATACTTGACATTTGGAAAAGCTCTAGCAAAACGAACTACACGATCTTTGTGCTATGCTTAGGATTGGGTCTTGTCCATCACATCATTCTCCTAATGATGTGATCCCGTTATCATTGACATCCAATGTCCATAGTCAGGAAACCATGACTTGTTGATCAACAAGCTAGTCAACTAGAGGCTGACTAGGGACTTGTTGTGGTCTATGTATTCACACATGTATTACAATTTTCGGATAATACAATTGTAGCATGAACAAGAGACAATTATCATGAACAAAGAAATATAATAATAACCATTTTATTATTGCCTCTAGGGCATATTTGCAACAGCTTCCAGCCCATGTTATCTTTCGGCCTTCTCAGGGCCCATTAATTCTTGGGATCATTGCCAGCATTCGGTTACTTACGGCTCGTTAATGTCATTTTTTGCTTGTGGGCCAAATTCAGCCTGTTGTTACAGTCGGCCCGTTTGTGTCTCGTTAATACGTTGGGGCTGTTTCATAGCGTCATCAAATATGGCCTATTAATGACGTCCCATTATGGTCGGCACATGAACGGACGATTCCAACTCTAGCCCGTTTACGACCATAATGTGGTCTGTTATTGGCCGATGTTTGGCCAATCGATCATACGACCTGTATAAGGCCCATTGATGATACGACCCATAGAAGGCCCATTGTGTCTATGGCCCGTAGGAGGCCCATTGTTTCTACGACCCGTAGGAGGCCCAGTGTCACTACAGTAAATATGTTGCCCATGGTTACTGTGGCCTAGTTTTAAAAAATAGGTTATTGCAGCCACTAGCAAACTGCGGAAAAAGAACTGCACTCACTACAAGCAAACAAATAAACAAGACAACAAGGAAATAAATAAGCAAGAAACTTACGCTAGGCTATCACGGCTATTACTCACATTACATCCACTGGGCATCAAAGTTCGCCACCGGTGCAAATATAGGGAACAAAGAAGCATATAAATGCCGCGGCAAAACAAGTCCAGAACTGAAACCACTTTAGAAGAGCTCAAGAAACAATATCCTGGGTACCCATAATGCTGGCAACATGCTTAGCAAGCTTATTAACTTTCTCTTGTTTGGCGCTTAAATCCTCCAGCGCTTGCTGTTGCACAAGAAAGTATGCAACTAAATTCTGCAGGAACTTCCTCAGTCCTTCGGCTTCTTGCCGCAGCACAGCTGACTGATGCCTTTCAGCTTGTAGCTGAGACTGAAGAAGCCGAAGTGATTCAGGCAGCGAGTTCGAAGAGCTTGTGCCAGCGGTACTGGCCAGTAACTCGAACACTACATCAACGCAGGACTGTGGGGTTTTCTCACTGTCTACAAGATCGTTTTTATCACCTTTCTTGGAGACCAACAGGGTTGTCTCACTATCTTGAACCAAATCTACATTACTTTCTGTACCATTGCATAGTGGGGTGCTCTTCTCCAATATTCTGTTTGCATACTACAAGAGAAACAAGCAGACACATCACAGGTTTAGCATGTAGCATACGAAACTCATTTTGGTAAACCGGTTCAGTAGTAAGGTGGACAGGATAACAGCATGGAACAGACACATATCTATGTACTATGGTCACTGTATTGTCCATATCATTCTAGTTTATGTTGCCTAATCAAGATAGAGACACAGTTCAACTCATATATTTTTAAGACACAACAACATAGACAAAATATAAGTGTGAGAAACTACACAGCATTGGCAACACTTGTAATGTGCATCACATGAGAACATAACTGTTTATATAACTGAAACTAAAATCAACATAGAGCAAGAAGTTAGAACAACAATCTAGTTAAAGAAATAGGTTTAAAACATACCTGTTGTGCCATTGGAGTTTCAATTGGATCCTTCAAATTTGAAAGTAGTTGGTATGAGTAAATACAGTGATGCAACAACAAAGGAGTATGTACCATAGCTACGGAATCTGACCTAAGAACAGTTGCTCTTCTGCATTAAACGTGGAGTTTGGGTTAGCTGTGGTGGTCTTCGTGCTTTGGGCACTGTAGTTGCTTTAGAAACTGCTCGTGTGGGGGTACTCTGTGGTGGACATGGTGCTTTGTTAACTAAAGTGGGTTACTATCCGCTGGGATTGCGGGTAGATGGGTTGTAGCTGGTTCTCTGCCCAATGGTGTAAGTGTGCAATCTGGAAGAGTCTCGATTATGTGTGGTGGGGCTAGTTTGTGGGCTATTACAACCATGGTTCTATCTGCATCGACGGGTATCACAGTCTTTTGTGAAGAGCGAGTTTTTGCTCCCTTAGATACTACCATCATCCCCTCCAATTCAAATGGCTGATAAACAAGAAATGAAATTGAACGAACAGACATTGTATGATAGACAGATGTGGTAATTCACATATATGTTGTCTAACCAAACAAGACAGCATGACACAATTTCACATATATGATGCCTAACTAAACATGATAGCATGACACAGTTTCAGATATATGATGGATAACTTAGCAGGATATAATGGCATAATTCAACATATGATGAGTATCTAAACAGGATGATATGACAAAACTATATGATGTCTTTCTAAAATAGGTTGGGATGAAATAATTCACATACATGTTGTCTTAGTATACAAGATGGCATGATATAATTGACATAATTGATTCATATACTAAACAGCTGGCACTCGCATGTATGATCTCTAAACTAAGCAGATGGAATTCAATATTGTGCATATGATGTCTAAACTAGGCAATGCAAGACACCATATGCATGATATGAGAAATATAAACATTGCAACTTAGAGCATACACCTCAGGTGGGATATAGGACTGGTCATCTGTCTCTGAATCCTCCTCTGAGGAGCTCCCTGTAACCATCGAGATATATGCTTCAACAGGTACCATTGCCTGCTCTGAAGACCTTGTTTTCACTCCAGATTTTTCCATAACCGGCTCAAATGGCTGATACACATTAAGAGTAGTTCAATATACACAGATTGCCGACAAATGGAATATGTAATGAAAAAAGATGGCATGGGATAATTCACATATATGATGCATGTCTACATGGCGGTGCATAATTCACATATACGATTACTGGCTGAAAAACATGGCATTGCATAATTCACATATCCGATATAGAAAGCAATCAGGAGGCATTCACACACAACATGTCTAATCTAAGCAGATGTCATGGCAATGCAAGACACCATATGCATGATATGAGCAATATAACCCTGCCAAGTTAGAGCATGCACCTCGGGGGGGGGGGGGATACGACTGGTCATCTGTCTCTGAATCCTCCTCTGAGGAGCTATCTGTAACCAACAAGAAATCTGCATCGACAGGTAGCACTGACTGCTCACAAGACCTTGTTTTCACTCCAGATTTTCCCATGACCGACTCAAATGGCTGATGCACAGGAAGAGTAGATGAATGTATAAACATTGTTGACAAATGGAATACATTATGAAAAAAATATGGCATGATACAATTCACATATACGATGACTGGCTAAACAGGATGGCATTGCATGATTCACGTATATGATGCCTGGCTAAAGAAGATGGCATTGCATAATTCCCATACTCCCTCCGTTCTTAAATATTTATCTTTTTAGATATTTAAAATGGACTACCACATACGGATGTATATAGACATATTTAGAGTGTAGATTCACTCATTTTGCTCTGTATGTAGTCACTTGTTGAAATCTCTAAAAAGACAAATATTTAGGAATGGTGGGAGTATGATATAGAAACCAAACAGGTGTCATTCACACAAAGCAAATCTAAACTAAGCTGATGACATATAAGATGTATAATGTAAGCAATGCGAGGCGCCATATGCATGATATGACCAACATCAGCATGCTAGGTTAGAGCAAGCACCTCAGGTGGTAAATAGGAGTGGTCGGCTCCCTCTGAATCCCCATCTGAATAGTTATCTTCCTCTGGAATACAATCTGGAATGGTAGGAGGGGGGCCCCACTTCGCCAACCATGGAGCGGCGTCTGCATGATATTATATTCCCATGCAATGGTCTTCTCTTTTTCTCTACATGTTCAGTACGATTGTGTACAAAAACTAACATGCATAAAAAAATAGTTAGATTTTGTAAGGCCTAAGGGGTGCATGCAGAAATCAAGACTGATGGTAGCAAACGAATGGATAGATCCAAAACCAAGGATAGTAGGTAGATTTAGCTTTAGTTTAAAAAGATAGACAATGGATCATCTACTGTTTGTTGCCCACCCAACATGAACCACATAGAAGACCCCAGATGAACCAAATAGTAGACAGATACTATTCATTGCTGCCTTGATATGAGACCCACGGGCATTTTAAAACTCACGTTTGAATAATAAAGTAGCAGGTAATAATAACCGATGTATAACGTAAGCAAACATGAAAGACTGCGACCTCTCTTCCTGAACTGTGTAGTCCTCAGGTTCATCTGCTCAGTCCATGATGGTAATGCAGTTGGCGTGGCTACCGGCAACATGGAAGATGATCTGAGGCGGCGAAAGAAAGTCTGCAGGGGGAATCTATACTGCAATGAATGCTTATGTCGATGGTGCACCTCAGGTGGGGTGGATGACGACACGGTAGGAGCAGGACATACCACACAAAGTTTTCTTTGACGCGTATCAGAAAATGAAGTAAAACCGTAAGGGCTCCGTAGAATCAGAGGATTCTATAAACGCAGGGATAGGACAAACACAGGAATAGGATAGGAATGCACGTGCAAAACAGAGAATTTGGAAACATAGGGTTTCTGTCAACCTGGGTGTTTGGTTCACATGAATTGGAAGAACACATGAATGGAGAAACATGGTTAAATTAAAGTCAAACCACGTGAAAATGAAAGAAAATAAGAATCTTATTATGCCAGTAATGCAATTAGTTCTGTTCTTCATGCATATTAATTTGAAAAGGACGTCCAAGTGATATTAAAATTCCTACATTTTTTCTTTGAAAGAGACACCAAAGGAATAAAATCCTCCAGTTTTGCTTTGCTCCACTCCTTCTAACCAAATGCACGAATAGTAGTACTATAGTAGTTCGATAGCAAAGGATCCGTGAGGGATCGACATGAATGCAGAGTAACAAAGTGATGCAACGAGTGTACAACCTCTTTGGCATAGCCTTGTGGACCTCAACATCATTGGGTTGGACGTGGAGGATGGTGATGCTGGTGTGACTATCGGAGGCAGGGAAGAAGATCTGAGGCCTATGGAAATGGCTACGAGGTGTAGCGACCAGACCTCAAACAGTCTGATCTCTGTGCCTCAGTGTCATCCCTTGATCGGTAATGCTGACACGCACAGTACTTGAAGGATTTATAACAAAGTAGCAATCACACACTTATTACATCGAATGTCTCAAAAGAAAACTTATTACAATAAATATGGTTTAAGGCCATCTAATAACGATAACAACGGAAGGCTTGGAAGATAAGCGAGTCCATCAACTCCAACGACATCACTGAGTATAAGATCACGACCTAAGGCACCTTACTTGTCGTCTGAAAAGTCTGCAACATGAATGTTGCAGCCCGAAACGGGTCAGCACATGGAATATGCTGGCAATGTAACACATAGAGAGTAATGAAAGAATAATGCTATACTACATGCATATATGGCTGGTTGGAAAGCTCTATGGTTACAGTTTTGCATAAAGCCAATTTTTCCCTACTGCAAAGTAATAAATTTTATTTAACTATCATGGTGGTTGTTAAACATTGAGAAGGGTACTCCAACTCAATCCCAATTAAGCATCATCATTTAACCCAACAAAATTTAATTAAAGAAACATGATGAGATTCACATGATAATCCAAGTACTAGATACTCAAAACGTCCATAATTGGGGACACGGCTAACCATGATTAGTTTATACACTCTGCAGAGGTTTGCGCACTTTTCCCCGCAAGACTCAATCTCCTCCGCTTGATTTCTCACACTACATGGTGTTTGAGAAATGGATGACCGAGACACAGTCTTTCAGAAGCATTAACTCTCTACTCCGGGTAGACAGTACCAACCTACATCCCCTACATCTTCTAGTCTACCTCTTCAAGAGCTCACGCAACTTAATTAACTATGCTAGAGCCCATAGTAGCTTGTGGCTGCACACGGAAGTTTCTAGCATGAATAATCTCATGATCCCTTTGAGCCTGGGTGGCGGTCCATAGGAGAATCACACGGTACCCCGGGATTTCCAAAAATACAGGCAACACTGGGTTCCCCAGGTGCCTCAATCCACCCAGATGTGAATTTAAGTTGCCACCTTAAGTAAACCATTAATTAACAATCTCACATATGTCATGGATACACTCACCCAATCCACGTCTACTAGCATAGCATGGCAATATAAGCAAACGTAGAAGTAACTCCCAAAGGTTTGATAATAAACAGGTAATAGGTTCTACCTCATCTACTTCCTGAAACCCACATATTAATCAGATCCTAACCATGCAATTGTTTGAGGATTGATCAAATGCAATAAAACTGGGTAGTAAAGAGTTATGATCAAAGTGTTACTTGCCTTGCTGATGATCCGTGAAACCTAGAGATTCGAAGTTGCAAGCGGCGCACTCCAGGTACTCTATCACAAACAAACAAGCATACAATATGCACTCATCTAATGCACAGGTAAAACTCAAATAAGAGATCTAACCAGAAAGTTCAACTTAAGAACTCCGGTTTGCAAAAAGAATCAAATCAAACGAAGCAACGAAAGTCAAACGGCGAAAGAAACAAGCTTCGTTTTACTATTGTGGACCTAGGTCAAATTTTACAGTAGAAAAAGCTTGTTTGAGTGGGTTAAACGGAAAGAGGGTTTCGAGACGAAACTCTAGGCGCTTGAATCGCCTGATTCCGATAAACGAGGGAAAAGTTATACTAAAACGAAAATCGGATCAGAAATCGCGATCAGAAATAATCACGGAAAATCCGAGAAAAAGAAAAACGGATGAATAGGCTAACGAACGAACGTTCGCTCTCTGCGGATAAACGACGAAAACCGTTCGTTTAAACGAACGTATGGACGAATGTCCGCTAAATAGACTAAACCGGGAAAAAAAATAAACCGAACCGGATCTAATAAAAAATGGATCTAGGGTTTCAAAAAAAAAACGATCTGTTTTATTAGAAAACCGGTGGCTACCTCGGGGTGCGAATCGGCGGCAGCGGAGGCTACTCCGGCGGCGGGGTCTGGCGGCGGTCAGCGGCGGCGTGGTCCGGCGGCGGCGGCGTCGGGCGGCGGCGCGGTGGCGGCAGCGCGGGTCAGCGACAGCGGCAGCGGCGGCGGTGGCGGCGGCGGTGGCGGCGGCGGTGGCTGGGGCTAGGGTTTGGGGCGGCTCGGGCTGGGCTCCCCGGCTTATAAAGGCCGGCCGGGCTAGAGTCCGGGTCGGGTACGGCCCTGCTAGGTCGTATCTTTTTTTTAAATCATTACGCGCAGAAAAACAAATAAAAGAAATACTAAACTTACTCCAAAAATCCCAAAATAAATTTTCGCCGACTTCTAAAATCAAGCCAGACAAGATGAACATTTATTTGGGGCCTAAATGCAATTTCGAAAAGTGCGCATTTTTCCTAAATTCAAATAAAATAGCGATAAACTCCAAAATAAAATCTTATTTGATTTTATTATTAAATCCTCAATATTTATTTATATTTGGAAAGTCATTTTATTCCCTCTCTCATATTTTTATAATAGAAATAATTGAAGATAAAATAAATAAAATCAAATGATCCTATTTTCAAAATTTGAGAAAACTCAAATATGAAAATAACGAAATTCCCAACTCTCTCCGTGGGTCCTTGAGTTGCGTAAAATTCCTAGGATCGAGCCAAAATGCAATAAAATATGATATGCAATGATGATCTAATGTATAAGATTCCAAATTGAAAATTTGGGATGTTACAAACCTACCCCCCTTAAGATGAATCTCGCCCTCGAGATTCGGGTTGTCTAGAAAATAGGTGAGGGTGGTCCTTTAGCAGATCTTCCTCTCGCTCCCAGGTGGCTTCATCCTCGGTGTGGTGGCTCCACTAAACTTTGCAAAACCTGATAACCTTGCTGCGGGTGACTCGGCTGGCATATTCGAGAATCTTGACTGGCTTCTCCTTGTAGGTCAAATCACTGTCCAACTGAATTGCTTCCAGCGGCACTGTATCTCTCGGCGGTATATCAGCCATCTCTGTGTGGCACTTCTTCAACTGAGAAACGTGGAACACATCGTGAACTCCTGACAATCCTTTGGGCAATTCCAATCTGTAGGCAACTTCTCCCATACGCTCCAAAACTTTGTATGGTCCCACAAAACGTGGCTCTAACTTCCCCTTAACTCCAAAGCGCTTAACTCCTCGAAGTGGAGATACACGAAGATAAACTCTGTCTCCGACTTCGTAAATTGTCTCCTTGCATTTAGAATCTGCGTAGCTCTTCTGCCTGGACTGGGCTACCTTGAGCCTATCGTGAATCAACTTTACCTTCTGTTCAGACTCTTTAATCAAATCTGGTCCAAACAACTGACGGTCTCCAACTTCTTCCCACAACAACGGTGTCCTGCACCTCCTTCCATACAAGGCTTCAAAAGAGGCCATCTTCAAACTAGATTGATAACTGCTGTTGTAAGAGAACTCTGCATATGGCAAATTGTCGTCCCAACTAGATCCATAATCTAGTGCACAAGCTCTCAGCATATCCTCCAAAATATGATTGACTCTCTCGGTCTCTCCATCTGTCTACGGATGAAAGGTTGTACTGAACTCTAGCCGGGTACCCAAAGTTTCGTGCAACTGATTCCAGAACTTTGAGGTAAACTGGGTTCCTCTATCCGATACAATGCTCCTCGTAACTCCATGCAGACATACGATCCTGGTCATGTATATCTTTGCCAACTTAGCACTGGTGTAAGTAGTCTTCACTGGGATGAAATGAGCTACCTTCATCAAACGATCAACTACAACCCATATCGAGTCATAGCCTAAATGAGTCCTAGGTAATCCTGTGATAAAATCCATGCCTAGCTTATCCCACTTCCATTCGGGTATCAGCAATGGATGTAGCAATCCTGCTGGCTTCTGATGCTCTGCCTTCACTCTCTGACATACATCACATATTGCTACATACTCCGCAATATCCTGTTTCATTCCGGTCCACCAGAAAGTGTCCTTCAAATCCAGATACATCTTGGTATTTCCTGGGTGAATCGAATACGGCGAATCATGGGCCTCTTGCAGAATCAACTTCCTGATCTCCGGGTCATTAGGCACATAAACGCGGTCCTCAAACCATAAGGTATCGCGCTCATCCTCACGAAATCCCTTAGCTTTTCCTTTGCTCATTTTCTCCTTTATTTCGGCAATCTCCTTGTCAGTCTTCTGAGCTTCTCTGATCTTATCCATCAAAGTAGACTGAATCTCCAATGCTGCTACATAGCCTCTCGGAACTGTCTCCAAACATAGCTTGCGAACATCCTCGGCTAGCTCCTTTGGTAACTCTCCGGTCATGAGTGTGTTGACATGGCTCTTGCGGCTCAACGCATCGGCTACTACATTAGCCTTTCCGGGGTGATAATGCAATCTCATATCATAATCCTTGATGAGCTCCAACCATCTCCTTTGCCTCAGATTCAACTCCTTCTGCGTGAAGATGTACTTCAAACTCTTGTGATCCGTGTACACCTCACAATGGTTTCTGATGAGAAAATGTCTCCATGTCTTCAATGCGTGCACTACGGCTGCTAACTCCAAATCATGTGTAGCATAATTCAACTCATGAGGTTTAAGCTGTCATGAGGCATGCGAAACAACTCTTCCCTCCTGCATAAGCACTGCTCCAAGTCCTCGACGAGAAGTGTCGCAATATACTTCATAATCCTTGCGCTGATCGGGCAGAATCAATACAGGTGAGGTAACCAAATGTTTCTTCAACTCCTGGAAACTGGCCTCACAATCCTCAGTCCATTTAAACTTGGTGTCCTTCTTCAACAACTCCGTCATGGGCTTTGCAATCTTCGAGAAATTCTCAATGAACCTCCAGTAGTATCCTATAAGTCCAAGAAAACTCCGGATCTCTCCAATTGTTGTTGGGGCTTCCCAGTTTGTCACAGTGACAACTTTGGTGGGGTCTACTGCTATTCCTTCTCCGGATATCACATGTCCGAGGAATCAAACTTCCTTCAACCAAAACTCACATTTGCTGAACTTGGCGTATAACTGATGTTCTCTGAGCTTCTCTAGTACCAAACGCAAATGCTCCTTATGCTCCTCTTCATTCTTTGAGTAGACCAAAATATCATCAATGAACACCACGACGAACTTATCCAGAAACTCCATAAACACCTTGTTCATCATGTTCATGAAATAGGCAGGTGCGTTAGTCAGGCCAAATGACATAACGGTATACTCGTACAGCCCGTACCTGGTGGTAAAAGCCGTCTTGGGTATATACTGCTCTCGAATGTTCAGCTGATGGTATCCCGACCGCAAATTGATCTTGGAGAATACCTTGGCTCCTTGCAATCGGTCAAACAAGTCATTGATCATCAGCAGTGGGTACTTGTTCTTTATTGTTACTTCATTCAATCCTCGATAAGCAACAACCATCCTTAGTGATCCATCCTTCTTCTCCACTAGAAGTATTGGCGATCCCCAAGGTGAAGAACTTGGGCGAATATAGCCTTTATCCAGTAACTCCTTAATCTGCTTCTTAATTTCCTCCAAATCTTTTGTGGGCATCCTGTACGGTCTCTTAGATATCGGCCCTGTGCCTGGCAAAAGCTCAATCAAAAACTCAATGTCTCTATCTGGTGGCATGCCTGGCAACTCCTCTGGAAATACGTCAGGAAAATCCTTCACCACTGGTACTTCCTCCTGTACAACTCCTGATAAGGAATTTACTTGAGTCCTCTTTGGCACATGCCGGGATACATACTTGATCCTTCTTCCTTCTGGCGTGGTAAGCAAAATCGACTTACTGGCGCATTCAATGTTCCCTCCATACTTTGATAACCAATCCATGCCTAATATCACATCCAGTCCTTGTGATTCCAGTACTATTAGGTCTGAGGGAAACACGTAGTTACCAATACTTAATGGTAACCGATCACACCATAGACTAGCCATATACTCTGCTCCTGGCGAGGTTACTAACATGGGTGACCTAAGGGCTTGGGTTGGCAGCTTATACTTATCCACAAATCCCCTTGATATGTATGAATGTGATGCACCAGTATCAAAAAGATTGATTGCAGTAAATGACTTAACCAAAAACTTACCTATTACTGCATCTGGTTGGGCTTCAACCTCCTCCACACTAACATGGTTCACCTGTCCTTTGTTAAAAGGGTTGGGCTTCTTCCCAGAACTCCCATTGCTGTTTCCATTCTTTGCTTCAGGACATTTAGTGGCATAATGTCCAGTCTTCTGGCATTTGTAACAGGTGATGTGGCTCAGATCCCTCTTGGCTGGTGTTGATGGGTTGGTGCGGTTCTGTCTATTACTTCCTCCATTCCCATTACCATTCTTGGGGCCACTATGGTTGTGCGAACTACCTCCTCCATGGGTATGCTGAAAATGTCCTCCCGAGTTCGGGGTAAAACGAGGCTTCTGTTGAGCTCCAGAATTGTACTGCCCTTGTCCATACTTTCTCTTGCAGCTGTCAATCTGCTGCTTCTTTCCTTCAATCATGAGAGCTCTATCTACCAACTCCTGGTAGTTGTTGATGGTTGCTACCATCAACTGCATGCTGAGCTCATCATTCAGTCCTTCCAGAAACTTCTCCTGCTTAGCTGCATCCGTAGCAACATCATCTGGGGCATAACGTGCTAGCTTACTAAATTCATCCACATACTGGCCAATAGTACGTCCTCCTTGGCACAAGTTGCGAAACTCACGCTTCTTCATGGACATTGCTCTTATTGAAAGATGAGCAGTACGGAAAGCCTGCTGAAACTAATCCCATGTGACAGTGTCGATAGGATAAGTGGCTGTGAAATTTTCCCACCATGATGATGCGGGTCCATCAAGCTGATGTGCGGCAAAACGCACCTTCTCCGCATTTGTGCATCCTGTAGTGGTCAGCTCCCTTCCCATCTTGCGGAGCCAATCATCTGCAACTATTGGCTCGGTGCTACTGGAGAACACCGGCGAATTCAGCCTCAAGAAATGGGCTAAGTGACCAACAGGTGGTGGTGGTGGTGGGTTGTTGTTGTTGTTCCCCTGATTCTGATTCTGGACTAGCATCTGTATCAATGCATTCTTCTGCTGGATCAACTGGGTGAGCTCCGGTGGGAAAGCAAATCCATTGTCACGTCTTGGAGGCATCTGAGGGTTTTAGAAAAGATGAGGATATAGAATAGAATGAGGTCTAGAGAGAAAACACGACCCATATGCACATAAGACAAATACAATCAATATCACTTCAATCAATTCAAACAAGGGCGTACAACGGTCTAACTATCGTTACAAAAGTGCTTGGACTATACTATATACATGGGGGAATTCTACTACTGTCATGCTGGTCGACTAGAGAAACTGCTCGGTTGAAGACTCCATGATATCTGCTCCAGCTTCATCAACAAAGTCATATGCGCTGGCTTAACTCCTGGATGAATGCTGCAATTGACCTATCCTTCCGGGTGATGATCATCTCCCATTGCTCATCTCGGCGCCCACAAATCTGGTAGATAGTATCCTTGAGATCCTTGTGGTAAATTTCTCCAATGCGTCCCATGGTGATGTGGGCTGCCATGCTCTTTCCTAGACTCCAAGTTGGTGCATCAAAGGAAAACTCTATGGGCTCAGTGACGGGCATGACCGTTCTTCCTGGAACTTGAACTTGAATCATCCAGCGCTCCTCTTCAGGTAAAGTGGCGATGTAGGTCCCGGTGAAGCTTGGTACTCCGATGTTCAGCTATCTAGTGACTTCCTTCAAGTGGCGTCCAAAGGGTGTATCTTCATCCGGTTGCGTGAACTTGTTCCTTGCATCCGCCATCCTAAAAGAGTAGAAAAGATGAGGAGTTAGAAATGAGAAGAGAGAGTAGTGATCTAGGGCTTTAGCTTAGTGGTCGTGTCCTGCAGTCAGTGTGTGCTTTGATACCATCTTATAGCGACCAGACCTCAAACAGTCTGATCTCTGTGCCTCAGTGTCATCCTTGGATCGGGAATGCTGACACACATAGTACTTGAAGGATTTATAACAGAGTAGCAGTCACACACTTATTACATCGAATGTCTCAAAAGAGAATTTATTACAATAAATATGGCTTAAGGCCATCTAATAACGATAACTGCGGAAGGCTTGGAAGATAAGCGAGTCCATCAACTCCAACGGCATCACTGAGTATAAGATCACGACCTAAGGCACCTTACTCGTCGTTTGAAAAGTCTGCAACATGAACGTTGCAGCTCGAAACGGGTCAGCACATGGAATATGCTGGCAATGTAACACATAGAGAGTAATGAAAGAATAATGCTATACTACATGCATATATGGCTGGTTGGAAAGCTCTATGGTTACCGTTTTGCATAAAGCCAATTTTTTCCTACTGCGAAGGAATAAAATTTATTTAACTATCATGGTGGTTGTTAAACATTGAGAAGGGTACTCCAACTCAATCCCAATTAAGCATCATCATTTAACCCAACAAAATTTAATTAAAGAAACATGATGAGATTCACATGATAATCCAAGTACTAGATACTCAAAACGTCCATAACCGGGGACACGGCTAACCATGATTAGTTTATACACTCTGCAGAGGTTTGCACACTTTTCCCCGCAAGACTCAATCTCCTCCGCTTGATTTCTCGCACTACATGGTGTTTGAGAAACGGATGACCGAGACACAGTCTTTCAGAAGCATTAACTCTCTACTCCGGGTAGACAGTACCAACCTACATCCCTACATCTTCTAGTCAACCTCTTCAAGAGCTCACACAACTTAATCAACTATGCTAGAGCCCATAGTAGCTTGTGGCTGCACACGGAAGTTTTTAGAATGAATAATCTCATGATCCCTTTGAGCCTGGGTGGCGGTCCATAGGAGAATCACACGGTACCCCGGGATTTCCAAAAATACAGGCAACACTGGGTTCCCCAGGTGCCTCAATCCACCCAGATGTGAATTTAAGTTGCCACCTTAAGTAAACCATTAATTAACAATCTCACATCTGTCATGGATACACTCACCCAATCCACGTCTACTAGCATATCACGGCAATATATGCAAACGTAGAAGTAACTCCCAAAGGTTTGATAATAAACATGTAATAGGTTCTACCTCATCTACTTCCCAAAACCCACATATTAATCAGATCCTAACCATGCAATTGTTTGAGGATTTATCAAATGCAATAAAACACGGTAGTAAAGAGTTATGATCAAAGTGTTACTTGCCTTGCTGATGATCCGTGAAACCTAGAGATTCGAAGTAGCAAGCGGCGCACTCCGGGTACTCTATCGCAAACAAACAAGCATACAATAAGCACTCATCTAATGCACAGGTAAAACTCAAATAAGGGATCTAACCAGAAAGTTCAACTTAAGAACTCCGGTTTGCAAAAAGAATCAAATCAAACGAAGCAACGAAAATCAAACGGCGAAAGAAACAAGCTTCGTTTTACTATTCTGGACCTAGGTCAAATTTTACAGTAGCAAAAGCTTGTTGGAGTGTGTTAAACGGAAAGAGGGTTTCGAGACGAAACTCTAGGCGCTTGAATTGCCTGATTCCGATAAACGAGCGAAAAGTTATACTAAAACGAAAATCGGATTAGAAATCGTGATCAGAAATAATCGCGGAAAATCTGAGAAAAAGAAAAACAGACGAACAGGCTAACGAACGAACGTTCGCTGTCTGCGGCTAAACGACGAAAACCATTCATTAAAACGAACGTACGGATGAACGTCCGCTAAATAGACTAAACCGGAAAAAAATAAACCGAACCAGATCTGATAAAAAACGGTTCTAGGGTGTCGAAAAAAACGATAGGTTTTATTAGAAAATCGGCAGCTACCTAGGGTGCGGATCGGCGGCAGTGGCGGCTACTCCGGCGGCGGCGGCGTCGGGCGGCGGCGCGGTGGCGGCGGCGCAGGTCGGCGGCGGCAGCGGCGGCGACGGCGGCGACGGCGGTGGCTGGGGCTAGGGTTTGGGGCGGCTCGGGCTGGGCTCCCCCGGCTTATAAAGGCCGGCCGAGCTAGAGTCCGGGACGGGTACGACCCGGCTAGGTCGGTATCTTTTTTTATAAATCATTACGCACAGAAAAACAAATAAAATAAATACTAAACGGACTCCAAAAATCCTGAAATAAATTTTCTCCGACTTCTAAAATCAAGCCGGACAAGATGAACACTTATTTGGGGCCTAAATGCAATTTTGAAAAATGTGCATTTTTCTGAAATTCAAATAAAATAGCGATAAACTTTGGAATAAAACCTTATTTGATTTTATTATTAAATCCTCAATATTTCTTTATTTTGGGAAAGTCATTTTATTCCCTTTCTCATATTTTTATAATAGAAATAATTGAAGATAAAATAAATCAAATCAAATGATCCTATTTCAAAATTTGAGAAAACTCAAATATGAAAATAATGAAATTCCCAACTCTCTCCGTGGGTCCTTGAGTTGCGTAAAATTTCTAGGATCGAGCCAAAATGCAATAAAATATGATATGCAATGAGATCTAATGTATAACATTCCAAATTGAAAATTTGGGATGTTACACGAGGGTACTGCTCCGCTGTGATGGACGGTTCCATCATTGGAGCAGCTCTGGTGAGGTGTACGGCGGCGAGGTTGAAGCAAGACAAGACAGACAACGTTAATCTGAAATGGGACTCTAATATCATCTGCAATAGATGATGTAAAATACATCACCAAAAAGTGCTAGATGTAAAACGCAACAGCCACGTGATACGTCTCCAACGTATCTGTAATTTTTGATTGTTCCATGCTATTATATTACCCCTATTGGATGTTTATGGGCTTTATTTTACACATTTACATCATTTTTGGGACTAACTTACTAACCGGAGGCCCAGCCCATATTGCTGTTTTTTGCCTATTTCAGTATTTCGAAGAAAAGGAATATCAAACGGAGTCCAAACGGAATGAAACCTTCGGGAGCGTGATTTTTGGAACGAACGTGATCCAGAAGACTTGGAGTGCAAGTCAAGAAGCAGCCGAGGCCTCCACGAGATAGGAGGGTGCCCCCTATAGGGCGCGCCCCTATCTCGTGGGCCCCTCGGGCGTCCACCGACGTACTTCTTCCTCCTATATAAGCCTACGTACCCCGAAAAGATCCAGGGAGCAGAAGAAACACAATTTCCACCACCGCAACCTTCTGTATCCACGAGATCTCATCTTGGAGCCTTCGCCGGCACTCTGTCGGAAGGGAAATCGACCACGGAGGGCTTCTACATCAACATCCTTGCCCCTCCGATGAGTTGTGAGTAGTTTACCACAAACCTACGGGTCCATAGTTATTAGCTAGATGGCTTCTTCTCTCTTTTTGGATCTCAATACAATGTTCTCCCCCTCTCTTGTGGAGATCTATTCGATGTAAACTCTTTTTGCAGTGTGTTTGTCGAGATCCGATGAATTTTTGGTTTATTATCAAGTTTATCTATGAATAATATTTGAATCTTCTCCAAATTCTTTTATGTATGATTGAGTTATCTTTGCAAGTCTCTTAGAATTATCAGTTTGGTTTGGCCTACTAGATTGATCTTTCTTGCCATGGGAGAAGTGCTTAGCTTTGGGTTCAATCTTGCGGTGTCCTTACCCAGTGATAGAAAGGGTTGCAAGGCACGTATTGTATTGTTGCCATCGAGGATAACAAGATGGGGTTTATATCATATTGCTTGAGTTTATCCCTCTACATCATGTCATCTTGCTTAATGCGTTACTCTGTTCTTATGAACTTAATACTCTAGATGCAGGCAGGAGTCGGTCGATGTGTGGAGTAATAGTAGTAGATGCATGCAGGAGTCGGTCTACTTGTCACGGACAAGATGCCTATATACATGATCATGCCTAGATAATCTCATAATTATTCGCTTTTCTATCAATTGCTTGACAGTAATTTGTTCACCCACCGTAATACTTATGCTATCTTGAGAGAAGCCACTAGTGAAACCTATGGCCCTCGGGTCTATCTCTTATCATATTTGCTTCCAATCTACTTTTATTTGCATCTTTACTTTTTGCATTATAAAATACCAAAAATATATTTATCTTATCATACTATCTTTATTAGATCTCACTTTCACAAGTGGCCGTGAAGGGATTGACAACCCCTTTATTGCGTTGGTTGCGAGTTCTTTGTTTGTTTGTGTAGGTGCGTGGGACTTTTGAGGAGCCTCCTATTGGATTGATACCTTGGTTCTCAAAAACTGAGGGAAATACTTATGCTACTATTGCTGCATGACCCTTTCCTCTTCAAGGAAAACCAACGCAAGCTCAAGACGTAGCAAGAAGGATTTCTGGCGCCGTTGCCGGGGAGGTCTTCACTCAAGTCAAGACATACCAAGTACCCATCACAAACTCATCTCCCTCGCATTTACATTATTTGCCATTTGCCTCTCGTTTTCCTTTATTCGCCCTCGCTTTCCCAATCTCCTCCTCTCTTTTTCGCTTGCCTTTTTCCGTTTGCCCGTGTGTTAGTTCGTTTACCTTGTCGTCATGGCTAGTCCTCCTATCCTTATTATCACTCCCGAACATGAAATTGTCAATTTTAAGCAAGGGGGGGGGGAGAAAATTTAAAAGATGCTTGGCATAGAATTTGCAATGCCCAATATAAATCTTCTAGGAAGCTTTCTACTTCTGTTCTTCTCCACAATTTTTATGTAGGAATCACTCCTTGGAATAGATGTGTTCTTGATATTGCTACCAGAGGTGATTTCATGAGTAGCCATACACTTGATGCTTATAACGCTATGTTAGATTTGTTTGGCCCACCACCTTTTTTGGTCAATGGAACTGTTTTAACTTTAGAACACGTTATGCAACGGCTTGAGATTATTGTAAATAAAATTGCCACTGTTGAGTTGATTGAAAATTTGGATAAAAAGATTTGTAATCACATTACCCAATATGGATCTAGGGTTGGAGATACTTTGAAAAATCTTAAAGAAAAAGAACCTATAGTCAATGAAAAGATAGATCTAGACTCTGCTAGAATCGGTAAACCTAAGGCTATCATTTAAAACATAGGTTTCGCGTTTTCCTCCATGAAAAACACTCCAAAATCCCCTACTAAAACCACCAAGTTTATTTATGTTCCTAAAAATAAGGGTGAATCTTCTAGTAAGGGAGACGCGGATCTCAAATCCATAAGTGTTCATCCCAATTGTCTCTCTATCGTTAAGGAACCTTTTGCTACCAATGAATTTCTTGAATTTTTTCCTAAAGGTTTAACCATTGCTAAAAAGGGAGAAGCCACTAGAGATCACAAGTGCTCTACCGATGAATTTAGTGCCAAAGATGGCACTCGTTAGATCTATCTTCGCTTTTATGCCTAGCTAGGGGCATTAAACGATAGCGCTAGTTGGGAGGCAACCCAATTTTCTTTATGTTTTTTGTTTTTTCTCCTGTTTAGTAATAAATCTTGATTCTACCTTATGTTTAGATGTGTTTTTACCTTTTAATTAGTGTTTGTGCCAAGTAGAACCTATAGGATAACCTATGATGATAGTTGTTTTGATTCTGCTGAAAAAACAGAAACTTTGCACGCACGAATTTAGTTTTGTTAAATCACAGAAACGTTATTTTGCGTTGATTCGTTTTGATGCTGATCAATAAAATTTTTTTCCATGACTTCCTATTTTGGTAGGAATTTTAGAGTTCCAGAAGTTTGCGTTAGTCACAGATTGCTACAGACTATTCTGTTTTTGACAGATTCTGTTTTTCGTGTGTTGTTTGCTTATTTTGATGCATCTATGGCTAGTAAAATAGTTTATAAACCATAGAGAAGTTGGAATACATTAGGTTTAACACCAAAATAAATAAATAATGAGTTCATTACATTACCTTATGTGGTGGTTTTGTTTTCTTTCACTAACGGAGCTTATAAGATTTCCTGTTGAGTTTTGTGTTGTGAAGTTTTCAAGTTTTGGGTAAAGCTTTTATGGACTACGGAATAAGGAGTGGCAAGAGCCTAAGCTTGGGGATGCCCATGGCACCCCAAGATATTCAAGAATAGCCAAAATCCTAAGCTTGGGGATGCCCCGGGAAGGCATCCCCTCTTTCGTCTTCGTTCATTGGTAACTTTTCTTGGAGCTATATTTTTATTCGCCACATGATATGTGTTTTGCTTGGAGCGTTAGTCTTTGCTTTTTAGTTTACCACAATCATCCTTGCTGTACACACCTTTTGGGAGAAGCCTATTTGATTATAATTTGCTAGAATACTCTATGTGCTTCACTTATATCTTTTGAGCTTGATAGTTTTTGCTCTAGTGCTTCACTTATATCTTTAGAGCACGGTGGTGACTTATTTTTGTAGAAATTACTAGTCTCTCATGCTTCACTTATATTATTTTGAGAGTCTTTTAGAACAGCATGGTATTTGCTATTGTTATAAATTGGTCCTAGAATGGTAGGCATCCAAGTTGGGTATAATAAAAACTATCATAGGAAGTGAATTGGATGCTATGATCAATTTGATACTTGATAATTGTTTTGAGATATGGAGGTAGTGATATTAAAGTCATGCTAGTTGGGTGATTATGAATTTAAAGAATGCTTGTGTTGAAGTTAGCAAGTCCCGTAGCATGCACGTATGGTTAAAGTTGTGTAACAAATTTGAAACATGAAGTGTACCTGGCTTGTGCATCCTTATGAGTGGCGGTCGGGGACGAGCGATGGTCTTTTCCTACCAATCTATCCCCCTAGGAGCATGCAAGTAGTACTTGATTTTTGATGACTTCTAAATTTTTGCAATAAGTATATGAGTTCTTTTGACTAATGTTGAGTCCATGGACTATACGCACTTTTACCTTTCCGCCATTGCTACCCTCTTCGGTACCATGCATTGCCCTTTCTCACCTTGAGAGTTGGTGCAAACTTCACCGGTGCATCCAGACCCCGTGATACGATACACTCTATCACACATAAACCTCCTTATATCTTCCTCAAAACAACCACGATACCTACCTATTATGGCATTTCCATAGCCATTCCAAGATATATTGCCATGCAACTTTTCACCATTCCGTTCATCATCATGATGACATACTTTACTTTTGTCATATTGCCGTTGCATGATCATGTAGTTGACATTGTATTTGTGGCAAATCCACCGTGCATTATTTTTCATACATGTCACTCTTGATTCATTGCACCATCTCGGTACTCCGCCGGAGGCATTCATATAGAGTCATATCTTGTTCTAGTTTCGAGTTGTAATTCATATGTTGTAATCAATAGAAGTGTGATGATCATCATTATTAGAGCATTGCCCAAAAAAAGAAGAAATGCCAAAAAAAGAGAAAGGCCCAAAAAAAAAAAGAAAAAAAAGAAAAAAAGGAAAAAAAGAAAATAAATAAAAAGGGCAATGTTACTATCTCTTTTTCCACACTTGTGCTTTAAAGTAGCGGCTTGTTCTTCATGTAGTGAGTCTCATATTTTTGTGCTTCAAAGTAGCACCATGTTTTTCATATAGTGAGTCTCATAAGTTGTCTTTTTCATACTAGTGGGAATTTTTCATTATAGAACTTGGCTTGTATATTCCTACGATGGGCTTCCTCAAATGCCCTAGGTCTTCGTGAGCAAGCAAGTTGGATGCACACCCACTAGTTTTCTTTTGTTGAGCATTCATTTATAGCTCTAGTGCATCCGTTGCATGGCAATCCCTACTCCTCATATTGACATCAATTGATGGGCATCTCCATAGCCCGTTGATTTTCCTCGTCAATGTGAGACTTTCTCCTTTTTTGTCTTCTCCACAGAATCCCCATCATCATATTCTATTCCACCCATAGTGCTATATCCATGGCAGACGCTCATGTATTGCGTGAATGCTGAAAAGGTTTGAGATTATTTAAGTATGAAACAATTGCTTGGCTTGTCATCAGGGGTATAGAAGTTGGGAACATCTTTGTGTGACGAAAATGAAGCATAGCCTAACTATATGATTTTGTAGGGATGAACTTTCTTTTGCCATGTTATTTTGAGAAGACATGATTACTTTGATTAGTATGCTTGAAGTGTTACTATTTCTTTTATCAATATAAACTTTTATTTTGAATCATTTGGATCTGAACATTCATGCCACAATAAAGAAAATTACATTGATAATTATGCTAGGTAGCATTCCACATCAAAAATTCTCTTTTTATCATTTACCTACTCGAGGACGAGCAGGAATTAAGCTTGGGGATGCTTGATACGTCTCTGACGTATCTATAATTTTTGATTGTTCCATGCTATTATATTACCCCTTTTGGATGTTTATGGGCTTTATTTTACACATTTATATCATTTTTGGGACTAACCTACTAACCGGAGGGCCAGCCCATATTGCTGTTTTTTTGCCTATTTCAGTATTTCAAAGAAAAGGAATATCAAACGGAGTCCAAACGGAATGAAACCTTCGGGAGCGTGATTTTTGGAACGAATGTGATCCAGAGGACTTGGAGTGCAAGTCAAGAAGCAGCCGAGGCCTCCACGAGATAGGAGGTAGCCCCCCTATAGGGCGCGCCCCCTGTCTCGTGGGCCCCTCGGGCGTCCACCGACGTACTTCTTCCTCCTATATAAGCCTACGTACCCCGAAAACATCCAGGGAGCAGACGAAACACAATTTCCACCACCGTAACCATCTGTATCCACGAGATCTCATCTTGGAGCCTTCGCCGGCACTCTGCCTGTCACAGCCTGGTTTTTGCCCTCTTTTCTTTGCTTGATTTTCAGCTGAGTTGGTTTGGATTTGGAGTTTTGAATCATTCCATTTGGACTTGACCACTTGGGTATCCCTTGATTTTCACCCAAGTGTTCCCTCTCCTCCTCTAATCCATCATTTCACCCCTGGCCAACCCAACAATATTGCTTGGAATATTTTTCTTAAATGAAAAATATTCATTTTGCCCCTAAAACCATAGCTAAAATCTTTGACCTCCAAAGCAACCCTCATTTCTGTTGCCCCAAAAATCCTGAGAAAAATCCTAAATATTCTTTGGACCCTAGGGCACGTTTCTGAGCAAAAATATTTCACCACTCTTTGGAGTATTTTTGTTACAGAAAATAAAAACACTTCTGGGCTGAAATGGTAGTTTCTACAGCAACTACCTTTTTACTAGCTCCAATGTAGCTGGTTTTCCCTGAACTTATTCACCTTAGTAAGAGTCAGTAAAACCCCAAAGCTCAGCCCTTGAATCCCTGTGGTTTGACCACAGTAACTCCCCAAAGTTTCTGTCTAGAAACTTCACCTCATCACCATTTTACTTCTACTGCACCTGGAACCAAACCAAGCCATGGTAACACCTAAGTTTACTAAGAACTACATGCCAGACATCATGGTTAGTGCATATGTGGCCTGATGTCACGGTCCACGCGGTGACCGTGTTCGTCTAGCGTGCTGGCATGCCAAACGCGCGCTCTGCGCGTCGCCAGCGCCTCTGTGGCGCGCATGCTCGCTGCTCGGCCAGCCAGAGGGTGTCCCCCCTTGCCACCATCCTCGTCTCCACCCCCTTTACTCCACCCTGTCGCTCGCCGATGCCGGAGCTCGCCGCAGCAAGCACGGGCATGGTCCGGCCAACGGCACAGTGCCCGCGCACTGTGTTCGTCCCTTTCCTCCTCGCTCCTGTGCTCGTCCGTGTCCGTGCACAACTCCCGCGTGACCCCTGTCGCCTTCCCCCTCTCTCTCTGACGCCGTTCGTTGATGGGAGCTGTGTACGGTTACGGGCAGGTGCCCAATCCTCCTCTCCGTCGATCCCTCCCTCTAGTTTTCCTCCAAGAATCCTCAACACCGACGTAAGCTCTGGCGAAGCGCCGCGCCTCTCTGTTTCCTTATCCCCTCCCTCCGGCCTGACGAGCGGGGCCCACTGGTCAGCCACTCACTACACGCGCGAAGCGGTATGAGTGGTGGCGCCCTGGGAGAATACGCCTTCGACGTCACCCCCTCTGTTTTCTTTTTCAAATTCATTTAAATTCCAGTAGCATTCAAATGTCCATAACTTTTATTCTACAAGTCCAAATGCATTGATTCTTTTTGCATCATGTTAAGTGTCCAAACATCTAACAGCACCCAAAAGATGGGATTTTTCCTTGCTGTCTAGATTTTCTCGCAATTTTCAGAAGGTTTCTTGATATTTTCATTTGTGGTTTTTGAATATTTTCAGAGGAACCAGCTTGTCTTGAGGATCACCATGAGCCTTGTGAACCTCCTCAGTACTAAGGCAAGCCACAATAACATTTTCATGGTGCCACTTCAATATTTATGATTTTCATACTTGAACTTATGAATATTGATGCATTTAAATTAGTTATATAATAAATATATTCTGTTATATGCTTGTTATGTTAAAATACTTGAACTTCAGTATGATTGAAGTAAATATTGTTGGCAAGATGATGAGAACTTAGTTTCTAGTGATAAATAAATAATATGGTCATAAAGTTTGATGAGTGATTTGGATATTATTTTTGCATGAGGTATAATGATGATAATGCTAGAAATAGTTCTGGTATAAGTAAAGAAAGGTTTTAACCAGTATAGTAGCATGAGTTTATGTTGGCTCCGTGGGAGCGTAGTTGGTGTAGTCGTTGCACGGTTATGCGATGCATATGTTAAGTGATGCATGGTATGGCAGTATGACACTGGTTATTTTCTTTTCACATTAAAAGTTGAACCTGATTAATATTCAACTTGAACATGTTGTTGACCGGGTCGTGGTGCCGCTGAAACGAGTCTTTCCCAGTGCAACCACATTTGCCGGTATGGGACGGCCTTAATGCGTTTCATTGTCGTGCCTCTGGTCAGTACCTCAATTTAGGGAAGGTTATGGGTGTGCTGTACCCTGGTCCGGTAGGCAAGCATAACCTTGTGAGCCCGTTGTTAAGTTAAGTTTGGTATCGGATCCCAGTGTGGATCATGGCCACGATGGTGGTCGAGGTGTCTGGAGGTAGACACGGGGCCACCCAGGACTAGCCCGGTGGGGTCTGAGTCGGAGGGGCCGGGAGAGTGTCATGACAGTGAAATGGTTTCGTCGGAACGCTGTTGGTCCAGCCGAATGGTAGAGTGAGGCCATGGGTTCCGTAGTGTGGGTACAGTGTACTAACCTCTGTAGAGTGTTTTTAATCTATCGATAGCCGAGTCCATGGATACGGACATGCTCGAAAGTAAGGTACACCATGGGTCAACAATTAATTAAATATGCACACTAAATTGCACAAAGGATGGCAGTGAGTTCATCAAGTTGAGTTGGACATGAGTTGTCGGGTTGTGATCGTCGTAAGGATCACGAGCCACGAGTTGGTCGGGTTGTGATCACCGTAAGGATCACGGGCCATGAAATGGTCGGGTTGTGATCGCCGTAAGGATCACGAGTATGTCTTGGTAATATTATGTTTGTTGGTCACACCTGGTAAGCAAGTCGAGAGAATGAGTACCTATTGAGCATTGTCACAGCATGTTGGATATATATAGTTGCATTGTTGATTAAATTGGATAAATATCATAATATTGCCTGTCATCTTGTTTATGCTTATTGTGAGCTTGCAAGTACATTCAATGTACTGACTTGGCGTGTCATGCCAGATTTCAGGAAAGTCCCGTTGGAAAGGAGTGTTCTCCGAGTCTAGACCGTGTCCACGTTGGTGTCCTTGTGCTATGGAGTCCCTCTACGGCGTTGTTCCATTGCCGAGTAGTTTTCATGATCGAGGCCCCTTTATGTTCACTAAATAATGTACATATTGTTCAGCCGCACCGTGTGTGCCGCTTGGCCTCGCTAACTGTTTTAATATGAACTATGTTCCGCTAGCATGAATAAGGCGGTTGTTTTCTGTACCATGTTGTTGTGTGTTTCCAGAAGACAAGGTCTCTGGGTTGGCAATGCAGGGTGAAGCGGTCGCTCTGAGCCGGGGTGCCACACTGCAGGAGGGTGAATCGACCATGGAGGGCTTCTACATCAACATCCTTGCCCCTCCAATGAGTTGTGAATAGATTACCACAGACCTACGGGTCCATAGTTATTAGCTAGATGGCTTCTTCTCTCTTTTTGGATCTCAATACAATGTTCTCCCCCTCTCTTGTGGAGATCTATTCGATGTAAACTCTTTTTGCGGTGTGTTTGTCGAGATCCGATGAATTGTGGGTTTATGATCAAGTTTATCGATGAATAATATTTGAATCTTCTTTGAATTCTTTTATGTATGATTGAGTTATCTTTGCAAGTCTCTTAGAATTATCAGTTTGGTTTGGCCTACTAGATTGATCTTTCTTGCCATGGGAGAAGTGCTTAGCTTTGGGTTCAATCTTGCGGTGTCCTTACCCAGTGATAGAAAGGGTTGCAAGGCACGTATTGTATTTTTGCCATCGAGGATAAGAAGATGGGGTTTATATCATATTGCTTGAGTGTATCCCTCTACATCATGTCATCTTGCTTAATGCGTTACTCTATTCTTATGAACTTAATACTCTAGATGCAGGCAGGAGTCAGTCGATGTGTGGAGTAATAGTAGTAGATGTAGGCAGGAGTCAGTCTACTTGTCACGGACGTGATCCCTATATACGTGATCATGCCTAGATAATCTCATAATTATTCGCTTTTCTATCAATTGCTCGACAGTAATTTGTTCACCCACCGTAATACTTATGCTATCTTGAGAGAAGCCACTAGTGAAACCTATGGCCCCCGGGTCTATCTCTTATCATATTTGCTTCCAATCTACTTTTATTTGCATCTTTACCTTTTGCATCTATATTATAAAATACCAAAAATATATTTATCTTATCATACTATCTTTATTAGATCTCACTTTCGCAAGTGGCTGTGATGGGATTGACAACCCCTTTATTGCGTTGGTTGCGAGTTCTTTGTTTGTTTGTGTAGGTGCGTGGGACTTTTGAGGAGCCTCCTACTGGATTGATACCTTGGTTCTCAAAAACTGAGGAAAATACTTACGCTACTATTGCTGCATCACCCTTTCCTCTTCAAGGAAAACCAACGCAAGCTCGAGACGTAGCACCGCGCCATGGCCGCTTCCACAGATGATGTAAGTACTGTTCACTCTAAACTTAACTGAAGAAACTAAACTTTACAGTCGAAACTAAATTTTGCTGTCAAAACTGATTGAACTAGTAGAAGAGCATTGCAATAGATGTTTAGGGCGTTCGAGCACTAGTAGCAGAGAAGCAGTGATCTAAATTAGCAGACACTTGAGCAGGGAACACACTAGCAGAGAGCAAGTCGTGCAGTACCACCACGGGCGAGTGCTAAAGCAACAACTCCTGTAGCTGCTGGAGGTCGTGCAGCAGCAGCAGCGTGAGCGAGAGCAAGAGTAGAGCAACAGCACGGATGAGAGCAAGAGCGGAGCAGCAACGCGACCAACAACAATAGCAGAGCAGAGCAGTAGCACGAACGAAAGCAAGAGCAGTGCAGTAGCGCGACTGACAGCAAGAACAGAGCCATAACACAAGCGAGAGCCAGAGCAGCAGCAGCAGCGCACGAGCAAGAGCCAGAGCAGCTATAGCTAGTGTCGGTGTGGAAGTTGCAGCCAAGGAAATAACGACATGGGGAGAGACGTCGTGGATGAAGTGGCCGGCAACAGCGCCGTCGATGGAGACCTGCCATGGCTGCTCGGTATCGAGCACCAGCAGCCCCGTGAGATCGAATAAAAGATAAATTCAATGATGAGTGCAGAACCTCCTTGGTGGCGCCGAGTTGGCCTCGGCTTCATCGGAGGAATTGGTGAGGGTGCTGCAGTTCCGGTGGGGTAGGACAAGACGGCGCTGTGGGGATGAGGGTGGCACGATAGACGAGGCAAATGTTGGGGCAGCTCCTTGGAGGTAGAGGACAGGGCGGCTGATCCGGCGGAACGACGAGATCGACGACGGATCCTCCGGTGCCATGGATGAGGGATGGCGAGCTATTGCGGTGGACGACATCGTCGGAGAAGAGTCTCCGGCTGGGCGGCAGTCGGGACGCCGCAGAGGAGCGTGGGGTTTCGTGGGTTTTGGCGGCCTCGATGTACGAATGGGGGGAACGAAGGGGAAGGTAGGGGGATCCATGGCTTAGGGACGCGCTTGTCCGAAATGTAGGGTAAGTTACCAGCGTACCCCCACCGGTTTTGACATCGCAACGTCGAGCCGGCATTTCCGGCTGAGGGGTAGAAGGGGGATTTTGCGTGTCTGGGCTGCGGGACAAATTTCGGATGAGGAGGGAGTTTTCGAGCGCGTCGAAATTTCAGGATAACAAGGCACAACGCGGGTTAAAGAGGCAGGAGTTTCATAGCAGGTGAGACAAAAGATTCTCGAGCTTGAAAATTTTGGGATAACAAGGTGTGGATTCCTTGTTCGGCAAGACAAACTTAACGTGTACAAAAACAATTCATACAAGACACAAGAGAGTCATGTCCCCTTTTACTATATTGCTATAAATGCCATTGAAAAAACTACAAGAAAAATGTAAAAAAAATCAGGAGAACAAGATTACCCTGTACAGTACCAAATCGATTCGCACTTCCCTCAACAACAACAAAAAACAAATAAATTCCCACCAAAAGAAAGAGTAATGTCCCTTTTTATATGATTACAAATGCCAGGATCTCAAATTCCAATTTTTGAATCCACATTATGTTGAATTCGAATATATCGTTAGGGGACCTTGTAGTTTATAATTGATGTAGTCGTACATTTTGATCTCCATCATATATGAATATTTTACTCCACCCTATGAACATATATATTGTCTGAATCAATTTTCTTATCTGAATACGATTGCTGTCAAGTTATACAACCATTTAAATATTATCTTGATAACAAAAAACATGCATATAGCAGTAATCATATTTCACTATGAACTACATGTACCATACGATCTCCAATTCAAATATGTGTATCCATTTTATGTTGAATTCAAATCATAGTACATTGGTCTAGGTAGTGAGATGTTTGGGGTAATCTAAACCCTATTTTCATATGTATAATTTTTGGCTGAATTGGGACAAGTTTTGGTATAAGCTTGTTTCAAAACCGGAGATTCTCTCAACAAGCCTCGTGGTTCCGAGAGGGAACGTGTCACCTTTTTGTGTGAAAGGATATATGCTGCCTCCCCCTGATTTTCTTTACAGAGGCAACATAGAACTATATGAGTGCCCTGTTAAATTTTGGAATTATTTCGGGTTCATTTGGCCTTTTTATACATTAATTTAGTTTCTGGACAGTTAATGTGCATAATCCAAATTTGAAATGCAAGCACATGCTCCGGTGCACCAAAGTTCGTTGAAAAATCACATGTGTGTCCTTGGTTGAATTTCTAGGTCGCACGCAAGAAATGAGAATGAAATTCAAACATCTGGGCATCGTGACTCTGCCGAGAACATAGAGAAACTTGGATTTTAAATTCATGTAAATTCAAAACTCGCATGGAAATCATGAAACTTGGCATGGTGTCATGTCATGTTGTGGTAAAAAATTGGGCCGATTTGGAACAAGTTTTGGTATAAGCTTCTTGCAAACTGAAGCTTCTCTCAATAAGGCTCGTGGTTCTGAGAGGGAACGTGCCACCTTTGAGTGCGAAACGGTATACGTTACCCCCCTTGAGTTTCTTTACAGAGGAAACATAGAACTACATGACTGCCCTGTTAAATTTTGGAATTATTCCGGGTCTGTTTGGCCTTTTTTATATATTAATTGAGTTTCTGGTCATTTAATGTGCATAATTCAAATTTGAACTACAAGCACATGCTCCCATGCACCAAAGTTGGTTGAAAAATCACATATGTGTCTTTGGGTGAATTTCTAGGTCCCATGCAAGAAATGGAAATGAAATTCAAACATCTGGGCATTGTGGCTCGGCCAAGAACAACGAGAAACTTGGTTTTAAAATTCTTGTAAATCCAAAACACACCTGAAAATCATGAAACTTGGCATGGTGTCATGTCCATGTTGTGGTAAAAAAAATTGGCCGAATAGAAACAAATTTTGGTATAAGCTTCTTGCAAACCGGAGCTTCTCTCAAGAAGGCTCGTGGTTCTGAGAGGGAATGTGTCACCTTTTGTGCATAATTCAAATTTGAAATACAAGCACATGCTCCAGTGCACCAAAGTTGGTTGAAAAATCACATGTGTGTCATCTGGTAAATTTCTAGGTCCCATGCAAGAAATGGGAATGAAATTCAAAATTCTGGGCGTTGTGGCTGGCCTGGAAACATTGAGAAACTTGGTTTTCTAATTCATGTAAACCCAAAACACGCATGAAAATCATGAAACTTGGCTTGGTGCCATGACATGGCACCAACATGCTGTGTTAATTTTGTTGTCCGGTTTGCGAAGGCGCACACATTAACAATCAACAAAGTCATTTTGGAACAAGTGTTGTCATGTTACAATCAGAAACACAAGTATTATTGAAACCATGGGTGTTCTATTTACCATTTACGTGCCGCCACGCGTCCCCTTTTTTATTAGCTAGGAGGCACCGTGCGGGGTAGCCATTTGAGTACGAGAGGCGTGCGATCAGACCCCTGCGTGTGCTTATCGAGAGGAGAGCCCTTTGACCTCCATCTGCCATCCACCTCTCTCCCAAGGTCTCCATTAATGGCGCCTGAGCCTCTGTTTAATGGCATGGTTATGTCTCACTCGACTGAGATTTAAGAGAGAAAAAAGAAAATCTGAAAACAAAATTCTACAAGGATCTTGATGTAAGATCCGACGGACCTATATAGCATCTACTGCGACTTATAACAAGACTAATGAATATATAAGGATGACGACAGTGGATAACAATTGCCTTACATAATTAGGAAGATAATTAAAAAGCCACATGCGGCTACGCCCGAAATACACAAGGGCAAAAGAAGAAGGAAGACAATTATCTGGCTCGCTAATCTCTACTTTCTTGATGCGTTGTTGCAGGCCGCGGGAACTAGTCTCCGCGGCGAGCAGCGATGAGCTCTTTAGTGTCCTCAAGACGCTGCTTGAGAGCATCCACGGATTCCTCCACCAGCCTTTGGCGCTTGATGCGGAGCATGTCATTCTCGTCCATAAGTTTCTTGACGATGACGCCGGTCCTCTTCTACAAGGCACTGGTCTCCTCCTGCTGGTCTGCACTTCGGACCATCTTTGCCCTCAGCAGGCCGCGCTCGGCCCAGAGCCTCTCATTGCCCTCCCTTAGGTGTCGGATGACGCCGGCAGCTTGTTCAAATGAGGCTTTCATGTCGTCCTGCAACCTTGCCCAGCCGGAGATATGATCCATCTGGCTATGGACGATCGCATGCATGCGCCTGTAAGAGTCGTCGCCTACCCGCGAGACATTTTTCCAGGCCGCCGCGGCGCGGCGGACATCTCTGCTGCATTTGCGGCGCGACGGGACATCACTACTGCTTCCGTTGCACGGCTGGACCAGTCTACTGCATTGACGGTGCAGCGGGACTTCCGTGCTGCTTCGGCGGTGCGACAGGACCTCTGTGCTGCTACTTCTGCGCGGCAGGACATGTCAGCTGCTTACACGGCGAGGCATGACATCTCTCGTGCTTCCGCTTCCATGCTCGCCTCTCCCTGGTGGTAATCTCTCAACCTAGAACGCACGCTGGCCACGGCAGACGAAAGGGAAGGATGCTGAATGACTTGTTTGTTTTTGTGGATGAGGAGTTGAGGAGGAATGTGCAGTCATCTTGGCATAGTAGTATTTATAACCAAGTACTAATACGCTCCTAAGTGGGAAACCGTTTAGGTTGTGATCAGTGTGAACAGGTTTGCAATTAAATATAGCATGGTAGTAGTAGTAATTTGGAATGTGACAAGACGCAAGCTCAAAATTTATTGACGGTTCTAGTTTTGAAGTGTGGCACTATTCACGGATGGCGTAACGTGGGCACGTGTTCTTGGCTGTTGTGTAGCATATGCCATGGTAGTTCTTTTTCTACTGCTGTGTACGTGCAATAACTGGCACCGTCGAATACATATCTTACGGTTATTGGGGCGTCCGACAGGAATAGCCTCGTGGCGAGTTATAGACTAGTCTTTTTTTCATATGCATTACACCTATCTCTTGGGAATTCTCGCACGCACCATCTCACACACTCTTCCTCTCTCGCACACGCATCTGTAGCTACGAATTGTAGTGTTCTCAACCATCTGATTGGCTCTATCATAGGTTTCATGTTGCTCCTTGGCCTAGAGATTGAGAAGATTAAAACACAGAGGCTAAGCTGGAGGCGCGAGGTTTTGGTTAATGTGCGGGCCGCACATGGCACCAACACGACACGAGCTTCGTCTGCCTGGTGCGCAGTCGGGTGAGTTGTCCAAAACAACCAGGCCCTGCTTGGTATCTGCGCCTCGACTTATACGCAGAGAAATTAGGGTCGGAGGGAGTACTACTAGTAGTACTACTACTTTGATGTGTCGCGTCAACTCGCACAAGTATGAAACACTTTGTGAACAAACAAGCATATAAGCTCCCTGAGGGAGTCCTAGATTAAGGGGTCCTCGGACAGCCGAACTATATGCATATGCCGGACTGTTGGGCTATGAAGATACAAGATAGAAGACCTGGTCCCGTGTCCGGATGGGACTCTCCTTTGCATGGAAGGCAAGCTTGGCGGTTAGGATATGAAGATTCCTTTCTCTGTAACCGACTCTATGTAACCCTAGCCCCCTCCGGTGTCTATATAAACCAGAGGGTTTAGTCCGTAGGACAAGAACAATCATAATCATAGGCTAGCTTCTAGGGCTTAGCCTCTATGATCTCGTGGTAGATCAACTCTTGTAATACTCATATCGTCAAGATCAATCAAGTAGGAAGTAGGGTATTACCTCCATTGAGAGGGCCCGAACCTGGGTGAATATTGTGTCCCCCGCCTTCTGTTACCATTAGCCTTAGACGCACAGTTCGGCCCCCTACCCGTGATCCGCCGGTTTTGACACTGACATTGGTGCTTTCATTGAGAGTTCCACTGTGTCGTCACCATAAGGCTTGATGGCTCCTTCAATCATCTACAACAACGTAGTCCAGGGTGAAGTTTTTCTCCCCGAATAGATTTTCATATTTGGCGGCTTCGCACTGCAGGCCAACTCGCTTGGCCATCTGGAGCAGATCGACAGCTACACCCCTAGCCATCAGGTCAGGTTTCGAAGCTTGAACTACACCACCGACATCCGCGTAGACTTGATCTTCGACGGGTTCGAGCCCATGATAGCCCCGCCCTGCCGCCACGATGAATATGACCTAAATCTGTCATCGGATTGTGTGCAGGAGATAGCGCCTGCAATCGCTCTGGCCCTAGATCCAGAACAGAGCACGCCATCCAAGGGCGGGAAGCTCAACCTCGCCATGGAGGCCGCATACTTAGCGCCGCTAGAGCCGAACACATATCTGACCTCCAACGAGGCCTGTGTCATCATAACCTCGGACTCGTGTCCGGCCATAGGCTCCGAACCGCATGTATCCGCAACCATCGACCGGGCGCCGATCTTAGAGTTTAGTTCCGCGGACATCTTCCAACCCTCACCCCTAGGAGACATTTTAAACTTAAAATCTCTCTCCTTGTCAGGAGATTCTTGGCCGAACCATGTCCGTCTTGAGTGGGAAGCGGATGACGAAGAGCTTAGTTACCCACCCACCACCCACTTGATAGCCACTGTCGATGATTTAACCGACATGCTTGATTTTGACTCCGAAGACATCGACGGTATGAACGACGATGCCGGAGAAGAACAGGAACCACCGCTCACTGGGCGCTAGACAGCCACCTCCTCATACGACATATACATGGTGGACACACCCAAAGAAGACAACGGCGATGACACAAAGGATCGAGCTGAGGATAAACCTACTGAGAAGCAACCTAAGCACCGATGTCAGCACGCCACTCTAAATCACGCCATGGTAAAAATAGCGATACCGGCACAAGAGAAAATAGCACTCCGGACGATGCCGAAGACAACGAAGACCCCGCCAAGCGAAGTTTCGAACAGGCTGAACGGGAAGACGGGCGAGCCAGCCCCGACGAACAGGCCATGAACAATGACTCGAAGGACAGCAATTACATGCTTCTCTCCGAGGATGAGGTGAGCCTCGGCGATGAAGAATTTATCGTGCCAGAGGATCCCGTTGAGTAGGAGCGTTTTAAGCGCCGGCTTATAGCCACGGCAAAGAGCCTGAAGAAGAAGCAGCAGCTGATCAAGATCTGCTCACCGATAGATGGACTGAGGTCCTGGCAGCCAAGGAATACGGACTCGAACGTCCAACCAAAAGTTACCCGAAGCGTAAATTGCTACCTCAATTCGATGATGAGGCACTGGAGCTAGCACTACCAGCGCATAATGCGGCTGACCGACCACCGCGTGGCCGAGACAAAGCGGCAATTCAGCCCGAACAACGGCCGGCACCACGTCGCCGAACAAATAGAAACACAACAGCTCGGGGATATACACATGACCTGCGGTATGACTTGGAGAACAAAGCAGGCCAGACCAAATCGATCTATGGATCGCGGGGGTGCGCCCCAATGCGCAACGACGGCACCACACCGAATATAACAAATACACACATGTCCGGGCCGAATGCCGTAGACCGACTCCATTCAAGCTGCGTCGCGACATAGCCTGACACATGGCACCGCACACCCCCTATGCTTGACCGGTGAAGTAATGGAACATGAATTCCCAGAAGGGTTCAAACCCATAAACATCGAATCATATGATGGAACAACAGATCCCACGGTTTGGACCGAGGACTTCCTTCTCCATATACATATGGCCCACGGTGATGATCTCCATGCCATCAAGTATCTCCCGCTAAAACCCAAGGGACCAACTCGGCACTGGTTGAACAATCTGCCTGAAAACTCCATTGGTAGTTGGGAGAACCTGGAAGATGCATTCCTTGACAACTTCCAAGGCACTTATGTCCGACCTCCGGATGCTGATGACTTAATCCATATAATCCAACAGCCCGGAGAGTCAGCCAGGAAATTCTGGACTCGGTTCTTAACTAAAAAGACCCAAATCATTGACTGTCCGGATGCCGAAGCACGAGCGGCCTTTAAGCATAACATCCATGATGAGTGGATCGCCCGACACCTCGGCCAAGAGAAGCCAAAGTCCATGGCAGCCCTCACGACGCTCATGACCCGCTTTTGCGCGGGCGAGGATAGCTGGCCGCTCGTAGAAACAACACCTCAAGTAAACCTGGCACTTCTGAAGCCATAGATAGTAACGGCAAGCCCCGACGCAGTAGATACAAGCGTCAAAATAATGGCGATAACTCTGAAGACACGACCATGAATGCCGGATTCAGTGGCTCCAAGTCTGGTCAGCGAAAAAATCCATTTAATAGAAACAATCTGGGACCGCATACTCGATCATCCATGCCAAAGCCATGGCACCGCCAATAAACCAGCCAATCATACCAGCAGAGAATGATGGGTCTTCAAACAGGCCGGCAAGTTAAACACCGAAAACAAGGAAAAGGGATCGCAAAGCGACGACGACGAGGAACCCCGGCCACCGAACACAGGGGGACAGAAGAAAGTTTCCTCCCCAAGTTAAAATGGTGAATATGATATATGCTACCCATGTCCCCAAAAGGGAGCGGAAGCGCACACTAAGGGATGTCTACGCGATGGAGCCAGTCGCCCAAAATACAACCCATTGTCCTCCTGTCCGATCACTTTCGATCGAAGGGACCATCCGACTAGTATCCGTCACGGCGGTTCAGCCGCACTGGTGCTCGACCCTATCATTGACGGATTCCACCTCGCACGCGTCCTCATGGACAGTGGTAGTAGCCTGAACCTGCTCTATCAGGATACAATGTGCAAAATGGGTATTGATCCCTCAAGGATTGAGCCCACCAAAACCACCTTTAAAGGTGTCATACCAGGTGTAGAGGCCTGCTGTACGGGATCAATCACACTAGAAGTGGTCTTCGGGTCCCCGGATAATTTCTGAAGCGAAGAATTAATCTTCGACATCGTCCCCTTTCGCATTGGTTATCACGCACTGCTTGGACGAACTGCATTTGCTCGTTTCAATGTGGTGCCGCACTATGCCTACCTTAAGCTCAAGAAGCCCGGACCTCGCGGTGTTATAACAGTCAATGGAAATACGGAGCGCTACCTCCGTACTGAAGAGCACACCGCGGCCCTTGCAGCAGAAGTACAAAGTAGCCTTCTTAGGCAAAACCTCAATTCGGCAATGAAGCCCCCGGACACTGTCAAGTGAGTCCGAGCTACTCTGCAGTAGGACCGTCTGGCTCATCTAGAGCTCAGCTAGCAACCCGGCCTTCGTCCCAGCCCCAATCAAGTGGTGAAAATCGTGCCGCGCGTACACAACTACGCACTTAAAATACCATGGGCATGGGCGGAGGCACGGCTAGACCTCGGTCCATAATGCGGCTCAACCGCTCCCGCATTCGCATGCCTTCACTTTTTCTCTTTCTTTCAGGTTTTTCTCCTCTCGAGGCTCTTTTCTGATAAACCTGATCATCGGACCCATAGTGGGATGGATACACCAAGAAAGCTAGGGGCTTGGACGTACAAGGGAATACCCAGGTGGTCTCTGCTATTGATCGTCATACCTGTTTTAAATACCCGCACGCAGCTCACTCTTGGTCATGGCATGTTAAATAGCCTTATTAGCTTATTGCACTACTTGTACACATACGCCTTGACGTATTAATCAAATTACAACGAAAAATAATTTGTAGCGTCAGCTTATTACTTAATTTTTCCCTTGTCTATTATTTATTATCAATTGCACCTATACATTCTGGTACGCCTTAATTCGCCAGGGGCTTCATTGTACCCCATAACATGGCAAGAAAGTCCGAACACTTTTACAGTACAGTTCGGCACCCCGAACTTATAACATTATATGCATTGGCTCCGAATCATGTCTTTGGTCAACAGTTGGGTTGTCCGGCTCCTATGCTTGCTACCTTACGTTTCGCTATATCGGCTAGGGTAGTAAAGGGAGAACTACTGCGATTGTGTCCCGGTTCTTCCGGACGAGCACCATAGTAGAGAAAGTCGAAAATTGACTGTCATGATGCGGCGAGAGCTGGTCAGCTGTTCGAGAGGTCACAAAATCTTTAGCAATTTCTTCCGCATTATGCGATAACTAATGCATCGTGCGACGTATCAGTTTTTATCCGATCAGGTGTTTTACAATACCCCAAGTTCGGTCTTCCGAACACTAGGGGTTGCGCCGACCTTTCTTTTGTCAAACTCATATGGCTAAGTGAGGATGATAAAGCCTTATAGTCCGATTGCCTGGTTCGTCGCGCTAAACACTTCCTTTATGGACCAAAAATCTGGAGTAAAGAGTATTTAATTTATCCCGAACACCCCCGTACTTCCTACATGGGGGCAGAAGCCGACGACTGGCCAACTCTCAAAATTAATTTAAAAATGGCCGCACATGAGGTAATAATTCAAATAACAAGCATTATTTTATATAACGACCTTGTTTCATATTACAACACAGGATAACATGCATACATTCATGGGAATATAATATCCTTGGCACATTGCTCTGCCACAAGGCGGGATCCCTCCAGGACAGTGTCATAATACAACTCGGGTTTTGCGGTGCTCTTTCCCTTCAGGGGGTCCTTCGGTCATCAGCTTCACAGCATCCATCTTCGCCCAATGCACCTTGACACGGGCAAAGGCCATTCGCGCACCTTCGATGCAGACCGACCGCTTGATAGCGTCAAGCTGAGGGTAGGCTCTAACCAGTCGCTTCACGAGTTTGGAGTAGCTGCTGGGAATTGCTTCGGCACGCCATAGCTGGATAATCAAATCCTTGAGGGCTAGTTCGGCCTCCCTATGCAGCTCGACCTGCTGCTTCAGCTGATCGGTAAAGGGTACTGGGTATTCTGGTGCAAGATATTGCGACCAGAACAACTTCTCCGTAGAGCTCCCCTCTTCGACTCGGTAGAATCGTGCGGCGTCAGACACGCTGCACGGCAGATCCGCAAACACCCCTGGAGAACTCCGAATCCGGGTCAGTAAACGAAATCTTTCCTTCGCGTACTTGCTCTGCATAATAAAGGCCTTACTCGCTGCGATCTTTCAGGCCACCTGGACTTCCTAGAAGGCGCCTTGGGCTTCAGCCCGGGCATCATGTGGGGATTGACGAGCCTTGGTGAGTTCGGACTCTTGATCCTTTATACTCTGCTCCAAGGTCTCGCAATTCTTTATAGCTTCTTGGAGCCCTTGTTGAACTTCAATGACCCGGGCCTCGTGGTTTTCACGAGTGGCCTGCTCCTTGGCCGCCTTCTTCTCGGCCTTGGCTACCGCCTTCTTAAGAGCCTCGACTTCGGTTGCCGCTCCTACTTCATATCATGATATTTTTCAGTCAAAATGACTATTCACTTGTATTTAAATACAAACAAAGTTATCCGATACCTTGTTATCTTCCAATTAATTTTTTACTTGGCCGAGCTCCTTTTCGGCCCGCTCCAGACTCTGCTTCAGTCTGGAGACCTCCGCAGTATGAGAGGTTGCAGTCAATAACGACGCCTGATCATTCAAATAGGTATTTCCTAATTAGTCTCCTGCGAAATATATTTGATCCTCTGTCCGGCTTTCTTTTCGAAACACTGAAGAGTGTATCAGGGGCTACTATCTATATTATGACATTCTTTTAACTTCATTACTTACCTCAAAGCATGTTAGAAGGCTGGTGCAGGCTTCGGTCAGCCTGCTTTTGGCGGACTGGACCTTCTCAATCACCACACCCATAAGGGTACGTTGCTCTTCAACGATGGAAGCGCTTTGCAGCGCTGCTAATAAAGTATCCGGCACCTCTGGGTGGACTGAGGTCACCGGTGGAATAGGCGCACCACCTTCTGTTGAAGATGGTTGCTGGCCTGATTTTGGAGCCGTATTGGTCCCTGGAGTTGTCTCTGGCTGGGGGCCGTATTCAGGATGGCCCCCGCCTTCAGCATCCATGGGGGTCTGCTCCCCCATGTGTCCGATTGCCGAGGTTTGACCCCCCGGCGCCACCTCGACGGTCTCCTGAGCTTCGCCCTAGCCTGGGCCCCTTTGGGATGACACCTCAGTGTTGTCCACGCCTCTGGGGAGGAGGTCGTCGGGAGGGTCTCGCTGTCCATCGCATCTGGGTCCAATGAATCTTCTGATAGAGATCGCTCGATCTCGGACCCGGCCGGACTGTAGAATATGTGACTCAATACATTAATGCTATGCAAAAGTGAGACTGGATATATGGATGTGTCCAGGTTTCTTTGTACTCACGATTTAGCCAGGGGCTTGACCCTGGGTTCCCACTCCGGGCTGCTGTCGGTGGCTGCGGTGGATTCGTCTGGAAGGGAGACTTTCCCCTTCCTAGACGTTTCGGCCTCCAAACGTGCGGAGGCCATCCTCTTCTTTCTACCCCTCACAGGGGGTGGGGACTGGTGTTCCTCTTCTTCCTCCTCCTCTTCCTCGTCTTATTCGGTGGAGGAGTGAGCCTCGGTGTCTTCGGACATCACGTCCGAAGTACCCTTGCGACGGAGCCCGCCCCTAGTCTCCTTGGCCTCCTTCTTGGCCTTCTTCTTCGGCACCTTATATGGTGCCAGGACCAGCATCTCCATCAGAAGTGGGCCGGCTTGTTCTTCAGGCAGTGGAGCCGGGCAGTAGATCCGCTCTGCCTTCTTCGTCCAGCCCCGGGAGAATCGTTAGGGAAATATTAGGTTTTTCCCCAAGGTATACAAATAAAGGATACACCTTGAAAACATATAAAGACTTACCGAACTTGCGGGGAGGGACAATTTGTGCCCGCGATCCTCGGCGGTGTCCGGCCATGACTTGCCGGGCTTGAATAGCACCTTCCAGATGTCTCCGTGCGTCATGCCGAAGAACTCCAGCAACGTTTGGTGCTTGACCGGATCGAACTCCCATAGATTGCAAGTCCGGCGCTGATAGGGAAGGATCTGGCGAACTAGCATCACCTGGACCACATCGACAAGTTTGATAACTTGTCCTCCATGCTCTTGATACGCGCTTGGAGCGTCCTTAGCCCGTGTGATGAAGACCAGTCTAGGCCCTTTGCGGGCCAGGACATGAGCCGCAGTGGGGCTCCAGATCGGAACTCGGGGGCGGCGGCCCATTTGGTGCCACGTGGCTCGGTAACAGAGAACCACTGTTGTTGCCAACCTTTGACGGACTCGTTGAATTTACCTTATGGCCATTTGACGTTGGGCATCTTGCTCACCATGGCTCCTCCGCACTCGGCGTGTTTGCCGCCTACCACCTTTGGCTTCACGTTGAAAGTCTTTAGCCACAATCCGAAATGTGGCGGTATGCGGAGGAAGGTCTCACACATGACGATGAATGTCGAGATGTTGAGGAAGGAATTGGGGGATAGGTCATGGAAATCTATCCCGTAGTAGTACATAAGACCGCGAACAAATGGGTGGAGGGGAAACCCCAGCCCACGGACGAAGTGAGGGAGGAATACAACCCTCTCGTGGGGTTCTGGGGTAGGGACGACCTGTCCCGCTGCCGGGAGACGGTGTGCGGTCTTCTTGGCCAGGTATCCGGCCTCCCGGAGTTTCTTGATATCCTTCTCCTTGACGGAGGAGGCCATCCACTTGCCTTGTGCTCCGGATCCAGACATGGTTGGAGTGCTTTTTGGGCGGAAGAGATGTGTGCTTGGGCATTGGAGCTCGAGAATGAATGAGCAGAGGAAGAAGAGGGCGTGGGTGAAAGAGGTGAATCCTTATCCCTTTATAAAGGCAGTAAAAATCATGCGCCTCCCCACTCTCCCTAAAGCTTGCTTATTTCCCAAGTGTCGTGCTGATGGCACGGTTGGGTTACCCGTGCCCGCATTGATGAGAATCCCGTGATAAGGGGACACGATCTCTACTTTGACAAGACGTGCCAATGAAACCGCGCCTCGAGAGGGGGCAGGATAAAAACAGTTCAAATAAAGACCGGGCCGTGGCGTGATGTCACGCTATGAGTTGTCAGCAGATTGGACTTGTGAGATATTATACTCTCTACGGTGGTATGTGGAATTTTTTTGCAGAGCCAGACACGATTCTTATGTTCAAGATCTACTTTGGAGTATTCGGAGAAAGAACCCGCCTTGCAATGCCGAAGACAATCTGCGCGCCGGACTCATCGTCATTGAAGCCTAGTTCAGGGGCTACCGAGGGAGTCCCGGATTAAGGGGTCCTCGGACAGCCGGACTATATGCATATGCCGGACTGTTAGGCTATGAAGATACAAGATAGAAGACTTCGTCCCGTGTCCGAATTGGACTCTCCTTTGCGTGGAAGGCAAGCTTGGCGGTTAGGATATGAAGATTCCTTTCTCTGTAACCGACTCTATGTAACCCTAGCCCCCTCTGTATATAAACCGGAGGGTTTAGTCCGTAGGACAAGAACAATCATAATCATAGGCCAGCTTCTAGGGTTTAGCCTCTACGATCTCGTGGTAGATCAAGTCTTGTAGTAGTCATATCATCAAGATCAATCAAGCAGGAAGTAGGGTATTACCTCCATCGAGAGGCCCCGAACCTGGGTAAACATTGTGTCCCCCGCCTTCTGTTACCATTAGCCTTAGACGCACAGTTCGGGACCCCTTACCCGAGATCCGTCGGCTTTGACACCGACACTCCAACCGTCCGAAAATACTTGTCATCAAAATGGATAAAAAGGGACGTATCTAGAAGTAAAATATGTCTAGATACATCTCCTTTTATCCATTTTGATGACAACTAGTACTTCTTACCCAAAGGAACTTTATATCCAATAGACACAAAATATTCGTTCGACTGTTGGAAATTACTGATCTGATGTCGAAGTAATTGCTGCATCGCCACCAAAACCCACCATCTCTTAACCTAAAGTAGACCAAGCTAATCCCTATATTAGCATATTACTAAGATAAATAGAAGGCAGTGTAGAAACATTTAGGATGCGAGCTTGTCAATCTGAATGTGGAGGGACACCGGCTTAACCCCAGGCAGCAGCTTGGGCGGAATTGTGAAGAAGGTCAGCTCCTGCATGGTGACGTCGCCGGGATCCTTGCTGCTTGTCACCTCCATTTCCTCCTTGACGGCGTCGGTCGTGCCTTTGGGCTCCCCCAGTGGGCTGTTCGCCCACAGCTTGGCCATATAGTGCGGCAGTGGAGACGCCCCTGCTCTGATGCAAATGACTGACACGGTGATAGGCGCACCGATGTCGAGCATGGTGCCGACCAAGAAAAATGTGCGGCCGTCCTCCTCTATGAACAGCAAGAGCCGTGGCTCCGACAGTGGCACTTGCAGTTGGAGCACCTTGTCGTACTGGATCTTGTGCATGGGCATGGGATGCGTGGTGCTGATGTGGTGGGAGAGCGCCGGCGGCAGGCCTTCGTAGCCACAGACTGGCACAGGACATTTGCAGGGCGCGAGCGGACATACGCTTTGGTGATCTGCGAGCTTGTGGTGAGTGACATAAAGCACACAACCTTCATGCGGGCACTCCACCCTAACCGATGAAAGGACGGCGTCCACCGTCGTGTTCCGCAGTCGAAGCCACCGCCGCACTCGCACTTCTAGCACTGCCCCTGGTTCCCGAGGCGCTCGACGTGGCAATCCGCGCAGGCCAGGTGCCCTCCCTTGCACTGCACAAATCAATCAAACAGCACATCAATCAAGGAACCTGCACCTTGCTTGATCAGCCAAACGGACGAGGTGTATTCGAACGTCATACACTGGAGGCTTCAAGGGGTGGAGGCACAAGGGCAATGGGGCAAGGTGAGGTCCACTGAGACCATAGAGAGCTCCATCGTTGGGTCCTGCTCCGTCTGCATGATCTCGCCCTCCTTGTGGACAACCATCTCTCGCTTTAGGGCCGGGGCAATACAAAGCTTTACCGTCACATATTCATACTACTTCAAGGTGCATTAAATCAACACATGCAAGTATCAAAAGGAGAGTCACGTCATGCATGCATGCGTTGTAATTAATGCATCGGTAAACGCAAATTATTGAAATATATCGAGTGCAGTGCTTTGATGTGTCGCGTCAACTCGTACAACAACGAGAAGTTTGATTATCCTCTCCCTCGTGGACTGAGCTCGGGTGCCTTAACTGCACCTGCCTTTGGTTGTATGATAGGTAGGCCACCCACCTGTTGGTCCCACCTGTCATACATGCATAGGCAGGAGCACTAAGTCAATGAAGCTGCGTCCCTCCCTCGCCCATGAGCATGGTGGCTGGCAGGACTAGGAGAAGCTTTTGCGACACGCTCTCCCTCCCGCACGCGATGGACATGCAGTAGTTCAATCAATGTCAGATGGCCAGAAGCCTACTGTAGTACTCCTCCACTGCAGTAGTGCTCCATCATTGTTCGATTTCCCGAAGAGGTAAAGAGCCAAGCGCAGCCTGAACGCTCATGTGGCAGTTTCATGTGTAGAGTAGTCTAGGATAGCATGTACCGTGCCTGTAAGCTTAAAATCGTTGGGGCCAGCTCCATGCTATGTGGTCGTCTCGAAGCTTTTTTCTTTTGATTAAAATAATCTTCTGGCCCTACCTGTCATCCTGGTGATTATAGTTTGCACGCTCATCTAGTCAAGACAGGAATATATATTTTAATTTGTGGTGGGTAAATGTTAGAGGTTGCAGCAAATATATTGTACACTGCGGGTCTTTCAGTCAAGTTTAGAGGCAAGCATGTAGGTCCAGTGCTATGATGTGTCGCGTCAACTCATACAACAAGGAGAAGCTTGATTTTACTACTACACGCCTTCTCCCTCGCCCATGCGCGCGGTGGCTCGCAGACGAGGATAGGCTTTTGCTTATAGTACTACAACAAGCTATCCCTCCCGCTTGCGGTGGACGGACATGTAGCAGTGGATTCGATACTGTAGAAGCAGCAGCAGGAACATCATTGTTCGTCTTCTCGAAGAGGCAAAGAGGCAAGCGCAACCCGAATGTGGCAGTTGCGAACCTTGGAGCATGCATATAGCCAGGCTCTTGCATGAGACAAAATTGCTATGTGAGCCCACTATTGTAGTACGTACTACTTGCTAGTATAGCCCTATAAACCAGAAAGGACTATGCCTTTCTAGAGATTTCAACAAGGGATTAGACTATACCGAGACGTAGTACATATGGAGCAAAATGAGTGAATTTGCACCGTAAATAAATACGTAGTTCTCTCATTTTCCTCTCCGCCTTGTCGCAGTGCACAATATTGAGTATACTGACTAGTCTCTTTTTGACACACATTTACATTTTTTTAACACAGTACAGACGCAAGCGCTCATATACGCGCGCATACACTCACCCCTATGAATGCACACACGCACACCCTACCCCTATGAGCACCTCCGAAAGACTGAGCCGGCACTATCGTCTTGAAATTTACGAAGTCACCATAGGCACCTCGTCATCGACGGGAACGTCTCCTGACACGCGATAGACACGAGCGGCAGTCGCCTCCATAGGTGCTTGAATGCCAAGGAGGGAGAGGGTAGCGGTTCCCGAGACGTTGAACGGTCAATGAAGCATCCTCAATTACATGCAGAGGGAATTAATTGGAGAAGCATAATAGAGCCAACACGATGTGAATGCAACAGTCTGGACTCTCATATGAAGGCGCCCCACCACTCCAATCCATCTACTCCTAGTCTCTGCACAAACTGCTCACTCCAATCCAAGACCAAGTGACCAGAAGTCACAAGCACCTATGGAGGCGATGGACGCGAGTGGCAGTCGGCTGTGCCTAATCATCCAAGGCGCCGGCTTGCGGCCTCGCACCGTGCAGTGTTTCCAGATGGTGCTGGCGACCGCCGGCATCGTAGCCCTCGCCGACGCCAGCTTCACCTCTCGCATGGACGACATGATGGTCAACTCATCCGCAAGTTCACCGCTGTCAAGAAGAGCGGACGACCTTTTCGTACTGCTCCCGCCCGCGCGCCCAGGCTCCTCATTGCCTGCCACCCTCATCGGCCTCCATCGTGACGAACTCTTTCAAGCCCTGGTGGCCCTGCAGGTGCCAGAGGTCGCGACGAAGAATGTGCACTTCGAGGCTACGCTCGCCATGCAGCGCCTCACCATGCAAGAAACCATCGACCTGCACATCCACGTCTATGAGGAAATTGTCTACATAGGCCACTACAAGGCAAGTGAGGACAGAAAGACGTTGGCCTTCTTCCAGCGGCTGGAATCTTTGGACGCCATTGTTCAGAAGCACGTCGACCAGGCCATGAAATCCGCTGCTACTTAGCCGCCGGGTGGGCCGGTGCCCTGATTCGAGGAGGTGGACGTCGTCGATGGATGCATCTCTTCTTCTTACCTCCTGTAACTAGCACTGCATCGCCTCGTGGCCTTAATGTTTTATTAGTATAGTACTCCCTCCGTTCCCAAATATAAGTCTTTCTAGAGATTCCAGCAAGTGACTACATACAGAGCAAAATGAGTGAATCTACACTCTAAAATATGTCTACATACATCCGTAAGTTGTATTCTATTTGAAATAGTATCTAAAAAGGCTTATATTTAGGAACGGATGGAGTATATGGCATTTTTATTCTAGTCATAACGTTTTCACTGTGAGGTGCGGCCGCAGTTGAGCAAACACACCCCGCCCACCGGGCGTCGGCCGAGTTTAGAATTAGAAGAGAGAAACGAGGGAGAAGAGCTAGCTGTAGCACGAACGCTGTTGTCAGATGGGACTCGTGTTGATAGAATAGGAGTATTGAGCACTCGTACCTCTTTTTTTGAGGGAAAATAGTCGTATGTCTAGTACCACTAGTTGGGTGCGTGCGACCTATAGCTGTCATCACTTTTCGTCTCCTTTTCCAACCGCAGCTACGCTTCATAGTACATATTTTTTCACGCATTTATCCTCCTATATGTACTCCTAGGCTATTTCCACGTGCTCCCTTTCACCGACATGTAGAACATAGAGCAGCTGGGTCGTAGTGCATGCACGACTCGGAGCATATGCTGGGGTACTTTACATTTCAGACCTCATGAATTACATGCAAAGCCCCCACATAAGAATAAATAAATGAATGAATTACTACATGAAACCGGATTATTTTCGTAGAAACCGGAGCACGTTCATTAAATTTTGGACATAACGCGTTTATAGAAAATGACCGGACCTAAACCAGTGTAAGGGCCTCTTTGATTTTCCCGCAAAAAAGGGGCCTCTTTGATTCGCAGGATACTGAAAACACGGGAATGGGGAAAGTATGATGGCGATGAACCGAGACGAGGAGAACTCCAACTCAGTTAGAGGTTAGAGTTAGATTCTAACCCTGAACAAACTCTAAACCAAAGGGGTGTATGGATGGTAGGGTTAGATTGACAATAAATGCTCTTTCTCAATGATTTGACTACTTTGGACCCTATTTCCTGCCGGATTTGGTGTGGTCGGCTCTTGTGTGGCCTCCTCCCGCTCATAATTGACATAAACAAACCATCTTTACAAATCAAGCATGCAAAACATGATAAATTTTACTTTTTCCATACAAATGAGATATCCCACTTAAACATACAAGTCGTCAATCGAAGTTCACAAAAAATACACTCCATGAAACAAAGCATGAGCTAACTCATCACGGAAGTCATTCACGATAGGGAGGGAGCCCGGAGCCCCTCATGCACCCAGGGAGGAGCTCATCATCGTCGCTCTGGAGGAAGGCTCTATAGAGCCCAAGCCCCGGGAACCCCTCTGACGATGGCTCTTGCGAGTTTAAGTCGACACTGGCATGGGTAGCAGGGCCGCTTGCCGCCGACTGCGAACTTAATCTTTGGGCCTCCAGAAATAATGCAAGCCCGAAACTGAAATACCTAGAAAGGTGAACTGAATCTTTAGGTCTCTAGAAATAATGCAAGCCTGAAACTGAAATACCTAGAGAGGTGAACTGAATCTTTGGGCCTCTAGAAATAATGCAAGCCTGAAACTGAAATACCTAGAAAGGTGAACTGAATCTTTGGGCTTCTAGAAATGATGCAAGCCTGGAACTGAAATACCTAGAAAGGTGAACTGAATCTTTGGGCCTCTAGAAAGATTTATTACCTCCTCAAGCAGCATCAAACAATTGCATGCATGCATCACAAATCTATACCAACTTTGATCAGGATCTACTTTTCCAAATTAGAATTAGCGCTAGAGCGAGCAAGATCAATGATATGGTTGTGCGATAGAGAGGGAACAAACAAACTCATCCCTCTCGCGACCTCACTGGTAGATGCGCCGCCGCCGTGCATGACAGAGGGAGAAAACGACCGGTGAAGGGGAGCGGGGCAACCTTCGAAGGCCGGAGGGAGAGGGGGCGCTGGAGTAGGGCGGCGGAGGCTGGAGGGAGAGGGCGGTCGGAGGAGAGAGAGGGCGAGCGGCAGAGTGGCGCTTGGGCGGGCGGCCTGATGGGGAACAGAGAGGAGTCGATAGATGGGGCGGAGGGAGCGACTTGGTGCGGGCAGGGGAGATTTTTTAGTTCTCTTTTAGTGGGCCCGAGGATAACTAACCCAATTAGAACCTCTCCATCGGGCTAGTTTTTTTAGCTGGGTTAGAGCAAACTAGCTCAAACTAACCCCTCCTGTTTGGATAATTTGAGGCTATTTCAACAAAAACTAGCTCTAACTTAGGGATCCAAACAAAGAGGAGTAGTACTGTACATGCTACAGTCTGGACAGTTGGACGTTTTTATGGCCATATCACCACATTGTTTTCTATTGTTGGTTCACTGGGCTGCCGTTGTCGTGGAATTGTCACGGCAGATGTCCTAGCGAAAGGACTTAGTCGTGGAGCCATCGCAACTAGGAAGCTTAAAGGGGTTAATTGGGACAAAGGACACGAGGTTTATACTGGTTCGGCCCCTTACGGTGAAAGTAAAAGCCTACGATCCAGTTTTAAGTGGGATTGCTTATGTCTCGATAACCAGGGAGCGAATCGCTTGACCTAGCTCTCGAGTTGATCTTACTTGTCCTGAACCGCCGCCGGGTCGTCCCTTTATATACAGAGGTTGACGCCCAGCGGCTCCGCGGAGTCCCAGCCGGCCCATAAACAGTGTCCGGCTCCGTCTCCTAACTATTCTTGCCTTACAATACAAGTCACGCATACATGGCGGTTTATCACTACGGGCCTTAAGTCGCCTCTGGGCCTTGGGCCCTTAACTAAACCGCCATCTATATCCTGGGTCTTGTGCTTCAAGAATATTTGCAAGTATAGCCCGGCCCCTCCTGGGTGGGTCATACCAATAGTTATATCCCCAACATTAGGCCCTTTGATTGATTTGAACTAGTTTCATGTCAATCTTCGACACTTAAGGAAAAAATCTTCTGTCGTTATGAAATTTTTGTAACCCGCCATGACGTCATCCTCTGAATTTGTGGTAACCCGCCATGACGTCACCTGTCATAAAAGCACGTTTCATCCAATGCATCCCAATGGATCTTTGTCTTGATGACCATCCCAAAAATCGAGGCGTCCTTGTAGTTGGATAACTCATATTTTCGGCCTCCTCGTTTTCCGTGCTCTTTTAATGGCCCTTCCTTAAAAATAGACCCGACTAGGTCCTCCTCATTCTTCCATTCGCGTCTTCTTCCTCTCGCACCCATCTGCCACTGGAGCTCTACCACCACCGCCGCAGCGCATTTCGTCCCCGTCTACTTTGGCTCCTGCATCAACCTGATCTTGACCAGAAAACAGCGGCGCCCTTCCGTAGTGAATCTCTTGCAGTAAGTTTTCCCCTTTCTGCGCCATAGATCTGTGCTAGGGCTAGCGTGTTCTTCTGTACTGCACGAAGTTCATCTGAGTTCTTGTGTTCCATCTGCTATGGCTTCTTTTGATCCAAAAATACCATAGATCTTATGCGGTACATGTTCCACATCCATTTTGGGTACCAGTAGATCTCCTTTCCATGTAAAAAAAATCTCCATTATAGCGCATGAACTCTTCTGCGCCCTGTTTTAGGTCTAGAAAATTTTCTTTTCTGAACATCTATTTGATCCAAAATAACAGCTGCAAATTGTGAAACCTGTTTGTACAACACTTAGGCAAAATCTGCACTTGTTAGATTTATCTAGTCATGGCGACTCTGATCACCATCTTTAAGGAGGCAATGCTTAATTAATAACTTAAACCACCCTTGGCGGTTTAAATAGTCTTGACGGCTTATAGAGCCTATGGCGGCTTAGGCAACCATGACATAATTATCCTTATACCCTTAGGCCCCTTCGTAAGCCGCCATCTTGAATATGCACAATAATTTTTTTCTGTCCGGCTTAAATTTGAACCGGCACTTTTACTTTGTCTTAGGCTTTCAATCAGAATGGCACCAAAGGCACCTACCTCCTGCAACTAGGTTAAATCCATAGTCACTGACAGCACCTTGGATGACTTTGTGAAGACCGACTATCTGCCGAAAAAAGAAGTCATGCCTTATCGTGCTCCTGACCCGGAGGAGGAATTTCCTCAACCCAAAGATGGAGAGGTTGTCGTTTTCATAGATCATATGAACCGGGGTTTCACTCCTCCTGACTCAAAATTCTTCAGGGACGTACTGAATTTCTTCGATCTTCACCCACAAGAAATCAGACCCAATTCCGTGTCTAATATGTGCAACTTCCAAGTATTCAGCAAAGTGTACCTTGGAGAAGAACCCAATCTGCTGCTCTTCAGAGAACTGTTTTATTTGAACCGCCAGAATGAATGTACTAGCGGCCAGAGCTTAGAGCTTGGCGGTGTCTCAATCCAGCACCGTAGGGATGTGATCTTTCCTTATGCTAACCCGCCGAGCCACCCCAAAGATTGGAATATGACATGGTTTTACTGCAAAGATACCTCTCCGGCTGGTGAGAACCCTCTGCCCGGCTTTCGTGCTCTTCATCTTGGACCCAACCATCATCTGCCTGACAAGATTACAGCCGCCAAACGTAAATCGCTTGCCCCCACTTTGGCCAAGATCAAGGCTCTTATGGGGAACGGGTTGATAGGCATCGACCTGGTCCGAGTTTGGCTCGCCAGGCGGGTTATTCCGTTGAGCCGTCGCCCCGGCTTGATGTGCGATTACACTGGCGCAAAGAATGATCCTCTGTGTCACAGCCCTGATGACTCGCCTGAAGATGTCATTGACGATATGACCAAGTCTCTTCTGAACGAAAGCCTGGCGGACTGTGGCAAGGTGAGCTTAGCCCCCTTCTGCAAAGCTAACCCGGCTCCAAAGGTAAACCGCTCATGTGAAATGACTACTTTAATTTTTCAATGTTTCACCCATACTCATGCATATGCTAATCTCTGCAGGCGGGTGATAAATTCTGGAAGGTCAAATATGACCATGAAGCTGCCAAGAAAGCTAGGAAAGATAAGAAAGCCGCCAGGAAAGAGGCTGCCAAAAGGAAGGGCAAGAAGGCCACCGCCTCTGACCTGCTTCGGCTAGCAGACTCTTCTGAGTCGAAGGTAGCCCTTGACTCCCTTGGATCATTTTTTAACCATCTTATTGACACTGATTATCAGCAGGAGGACACAGGAGCAAGCCGTAACAAGGCTGATGAGGTAACTATCCTTTCCTTCGACTACGAGCCTTTGCCAAGACGGAAAATCCACAGAGTACCCGGAAAGTAAGGTTTTCTCATCCTTTAGCTCATCATGATCCTCAATTTATTTTGAAGCGGCAAATTCACGAGAGCCGGAGGCAGACCCGGACCAGCAAGGATGTGGAGCCGGCTTAACAAACACCCCAATGAAAAAACGGAATGAGGTCACTTCTGTTTTAAACATCTTTTATCCCTTGGCGGGTCTCTTTCGTCTACCACTCAATTCTTCTGACTCGGATTACCAGGACACTTCCCCTTCCTCCGGCGACTCACTGCAGTCCAACCTGCCGGCTTTCAAGACCGCACCAGGGTATGATGATCTGCTTATCTTGTATTTATTTTAATCCCTTGCATCTGTACTAACCTTTATTTTGACGCAATGGACAAGACAAGCCCAGCAAACAGGTTAGAAAAAGCAAACCAGCTAAAGACATAGTCGTGACTGGGCCGGTTCTTGAAACAGCTGTGCCGGACTCGACCACTCATGAGCCGCCATCTGAGCCAGCTCAAGACTTACCAACTCCCGCTACTGACCTGCCCACTGAACAAGCCGCCGGCGAATCAGAAAATCCAGAAGCCCCTAGTCTGGTCAGGACTGATGACCCTCAAAATGCTGATGTTGAAATCACCAGAACCGGCTTTGTTGAGCTGGGAAGACCGACTGTACTGGCCAAGTGCCCCGCCAAGGAAGAACTTCTGGACGACCGCCGCGTCAAGCTGGATGTTGCAAACTATGCTCATATGAGTATTGGAGACATCTTTTCTGGCTACATGAGCCAAGTGCACTGTAGTCGGAACCTCGAGATTGATATGGTGAAGCAGATGCACCAAAAATTCGAGGTATAACCCGTTCTCTCCTTTGCATTAATCTTTACTATGCCAGCCCCCAAATCTACTTCTTATAATGTTTATGTTGTAGACTTAGAAACAAACTTAATGACATTAGTAACATAGATGAATAGCACATATAAGAAGTCCGGCTTACTCTGTAGTCCCCAAGGGGCGGCTTAACCAACATGGTTGAGCCGGTCCTTAATATATAAGAAATACTTACAGATCTTTGAACAGCAATATGCATTAGCCCCCAAGTGCCAAGTATTATTGCTCGCAAAATGCTTGGGACTTACTCTTATGAATCGCCGTCTTACGAACCGCCACTGAAAATAAAATTCTTCGGTAACATTAGCCCCCAAGTGCCAAGTGTTGTTGCTGGCAAAAGACTTGGGACTTTAATATTACATAAAACTTGGCTTAAGTTTGAATATGTATTTGTATAGGCCACCACGAGCCAACTCGAATCCGAGGTTACTGATCTGAAGAACCGCCTTGAAGCCCAAGAGACGGAAATCGAAAAGGCCGACACCAAGTTCAAATTCAGCGTTTCTGAACAAGAAAAACTGAAGAAAGAATTTGAAGCTGAAAAGAAAGCCTGGGCTGATGAAAAGTCTGCATTGATTAACCGAGCTGAAAAGGCCGAGGCGGCTCTTGAAGAAGCCACCGGTGAATTAACCGGTTTAAAGCACCATGTCACGCAGATGGTCTCAGCGATCTTTGGTAAGTCGCCCTGCAAGTGTTTAAATATTTATGCCTTTCGGTTGATCATAAAGCTGGAATTAACTCACCTGATCACGTTTATGCAGGCCCCAGAAGCTCAAAATTAAACCAAGACATGCTGATCAAACTGAAGGCAGTGTATACTTTGGTGGAGCAATTGTACACCGGGTCTCAACGTGCATTAGCCATGGTGGCTCTGTCGAATGAAGTGCCAACCCTCCTGGTAGAGGTCTTGAAGAAGCTTTCCGTGCTCCCTCAACAGTTCAATGAACTAAGGCGGTCAGCTACAAGAGCCGGAGCGGTAAACGCTTTAAGTCGGGCCAAGGCTTGGTTACCAGAATTAGACCCGGCTGGCATTGCCACCAGCTATCCAAGCCTGAAGGAAGATGGCACTCCTTTTGAAGAGGCAGACTTTACTGCCTGTGTCAAGGAGATACGCCCCGTGGCTACTCTGATAGCAAATAAAGTGGATCTTACCAAGTACCAGGCGGGATATGATGAAGAGAACCGGAGAATTCCAACGCCTCACTATGAAGTGACCAGTCTGATTCCCCCACTCCGTAAGCACACCTTCGCCCCTGAAGTTGACCCGGCCGGCCTAGTTGATGCTGAAGCTGAATTTGAAGCTCTGAACAACATTGACTGGTCATCGTCAACCTTCTAGGAAAGGGAACAGGGTGAAGACACGGAGAGGGCTAAACCGGACGCTTCAGGCCAATCATGAAGGCTAACCTGCCGTGGCGGCTCATACCTGGGATATACTGAAAGAACAATGTGAATCATTTGGACTCAGGGAGTCCCGTAATAAAATAGAAATAACTTTATTTTGGTCGTGCCCTCGTGCATGTTTTAACGCTTAACGTCATTAAGCTGTCGTGTTATATCCACCCGTGTTACTTTTCATCAGCTTATTGTATGCTTGATCAGACCTTTTTAACTGTCCTGCATATGAAAATAGACTACAAGATCCCTTGGCGGCTTACCGCCAGGCGGGTAAAAATAACTTAAAAAGAGTCATAGATGAACTTGTTACAAAAAACACAACTATGATCTTACACCTGTGACTTCTTAAATTGGCGCCGCCGGCTCATATGACTCGGTCGGTAAGGGTGATAACCCAGTCTTTGGACACCCAAAATTGCAAAGGTATAATAATGCTCATATATCAGCGACTCATCAGTCAATATTAAGTCGGGTTAAAAATAACCATACTTATACTTGTAAACCTCACAAAAGTCTCAAGTCAAAATAAAGGGTGCTTCCAAAGAAAACTTAAACCAAAATATAATAAAAAACTTCAAGGATGCTGATTCGAATACGATCAGTAAACTGTTCCAAAGGGGTTAAGCTAGGATTCGAATACGATCATGTAGCCCCCAGTGGCTTTGGCGTTGCGCCGATCAAGAGGGTACCGACAACTGTGTTCTCTTTGGCTCGAATACGACCTATGTTTGAACAGGAAGCCCCCTAATGACCTTGAGAGTTTTTTTTAACGACTCTGATTCGAATACGATCAAAGTCGGTTCCCAAAAGGGGTTAACCTATGATTCGAATACGATCAAGAAGCCCCCTAGTGAGCTTGGCAGTGTGCCAATCAAAAGGGTACCGACAGCTATGTTCTCTGGTTCGAATACGACCTATGTTTGAACAGGAAGCCCCATAGTGACCATAAATTTTAACGGCTAGATTCGAATACGATCGTAAGCCGGATCAAGAGGGTTTTGCCGAATCAAATGTGATCAGCCCCCAAGTGATCATGTGAGATAATAATGATAATAACAATGACAAATTTACCTTTGAGGAAGGAAAAAGGACAGAGGTCCTGCTTTATTATTTATCATAATATATACATTGTCAAAATATGTACATCAGGAGAGCCTATGGCTCAAGTGTAGTAGGGCCGAAGATGAGCAATATTCCATGGTCGGCGGGTCTCCTCCTCCGACTTAAGTGAGTCTTTGCGCTCTCGAACATCCATAAGGTAATATGACCCATTGTTCAAGTTCTTGCTGACCACAAAGGGCCCTTCCCAAGGTGGGGATAGCTTGTGCGCATCAGTTTGATCCTGGTGATCCGGAGCACCAAATCACCTTCCTGAAAGGCTCTGGACTTAACCCGGCGGCTGTGATATCGGCGCAAGTCCTGTTGGTAAATCGCTGAACGAGCTGCTGCCAAGTCCCGTTGTTCATCTAACAGGTCAAGAGCATCCTGATGCGCCTGTTCATTGTCTGCTTCAACATAAGCCGTCAGGCGAGGCGAGTCATGATGGATGTCGCTAGGGAGAACCACCTCAGCTCCGCAGACCATGAAGAAAGGCGTATAACCCGTAGATCTATTGGGAGTAGTGTTAATGCTCCATAACACAGAGGGTAACACCTCAACCCAGCAACCCGGCGTCCGCTGCAAAGGGACCAAAAGTCGGGGCTTGACGCCTTTCAAGATCTCCTGATTGGCTCTCTTGGCTTGACCGTTGGATTGGGGGTGAGCCACTGATGAAACATCAAGCCGAATATGCTCACGTTGATAAAATTCTTCCATGGCGCCTTTAGACAGATTAGTGCCATTGTCAGTTATAATGCTATGTGGAAAGCCCAGGCGAAATATCACCTTCTTCATGAATTGAACCGCTGTAGCTGTATCACACTTACTGACTGGCTCTGCCTCAACCCACTTTGTAAATTTATCAACCGCCACCAAGAGGTGGGTCTTTTTATCTTTGGACCTTTTAAAAGGCCCAACCATGTCAATCCCCGAGACTGCAAATGGCCATGTAATTGGAATCATCCTCAATTCTTGAGCCGACACATGAGCCCGTCTTGAGAACTTCTAACAACCATCACATTTACTGACCAAGTCCTCTCCATCAGCATGAGCCGTCAGCCAATAGAATCCATGACGGAAATTCTTAGCCATAAGGGATTTTGACCCGGCATGATGACCACAATCCCCTTCATGAATCTCACGAAGAATTTCTTAGCCTTCTTCAGGAGAGACGCAACGCTGAAACGCCCCTGTAACACTGCGATGATGCAACTCGCCACTAACAATCGTCATAGATTTAGACTGCCAGGTTATTTGCCTGGCCAAGGTTTCATCCTCAGGCAACTCGCTCCGGGTCATGTAAGCCAGATATGGCACCGTCCAATCTGGAATGACATGAAGAGCCGCCACCAATTGTGCTTCCGGGTCAGGAACAGCCAAGTCCTCCTATGTGGGTAACCTGACAGAAGGGTTATGCAGAATATCCAAGAAAGTATTAGGCGGCACCGGCTTACGCTGAGATCCCAGCCGGCTTAAAGCATCAACCGCCTAGTTCTTTCTACGGTCAATGTGCTCCACTTGATAACCCTTGAAGTGTCCAACAATTGCATCGACTTCACGGCGATAAGCCGACATGAGAGGATCCTTAGAATCCCACTTGCCTGATACCTAATGAGCCACCAAATCTGAGTCGCTGAAACATCTTACCCGGCTTAAGCTCATCTCCGTAGCAATCCGGATACCATGGAGTAAGGCTTCGTACTCAGCTGCATTGTTAGTACAGGGAAACATCAACAGTAGCACATAACAAAATTTGTCACCTCGAGGGGAAGCCAAAACAACTCCGGCCCCCAAGCCCTCCAATTGCCTAGACCCATCAAAATGAATTGTCCAATACGTGTTGTCCGGTTTTTCTTCATGCATCTAAGCTCTGTCCAATCGTTGATGAAATCCACTAGTGCTTGAGATTTAATAGCTGTGCGTGGCACATACTTTAAGCCATGAGGCCCAAGCTCAATGGCCCACTTGGCGACTCGTCCTGTGGCCTCTCTGTTTTGAATGATATCCCCCAAAGGAGTAGAACTAACCACAGTGATGGGGTGGCCCAGCAAGTATTGCTTAAGCTTCCGGCTTGCCATGAACACCCCATAAACGAGTTTTTCCAATGCGGATACCGTTGCTTGGACTCAATGAGCACCTCGCTAATGTAATAAACCGGCCGTTGAACCGGGTGTTCCTTGTCAGCCTCCTTGCGCTCCACCACGACGGCCACGCTGATGACACGCGTGTTAGCAGCCACATATAATAACAAGGGCTCCTTATCAATGGGAGCAACAAGAACCGGCGGCTCAGCCAGTTGTCTCTTCAGATCTTCAAAAGCAGCGTTGGCAGCGTCACTCCAAATGAAGTTATCTGTCTTCTTCATCATTTGATACAGTGGTATGGCCTTCTCACCTAACCGGCTTAAAGCAGCGATACGACCCGCCAAACGCTGAACGTCATTGATACACGATGGTTTGGCCAGAGGTGGTGGCCTTGATCTTCTCCGGGTTAGCCTCGATGCCCCTGTTAGAAACCAAAAAACCCAAAAGCATGCCTGCAGGCACACCAAAAACACACTTGGTCGGGTTAAGCATCATCTTGTAAACCCGAAGATTGCCAAAGGTTTCCTTGAGATCATCAATCAAGGCCTCCTTCTCTCTGGATTTCACCACTATGTCATCCACATAAGCATGAACATTGCGCCCAATTTGATTGTGAAGACAATTCTGCACACATTGCTGGTAAGTCGCCTGGGCACTCTTGAGCCCAAAAGGCATTGATACATAGCAGAAGGCTCCAAACGGAGTAATGAACGCCGTCCTCTCCTGGTCCTTAACTGCCATCTTGATCTGATGATAACCAGAGTAAGCATCCAAAAAACTCAAATGCTCACAACCTGCCGTAGCGTCAATGATTTGATCGATACGAGGGAGAGCAAAAGGATCAACTGGACAAGCCTTGTTTAAATCCGTGTAATCCACACACATACGCCAAGTGCCGTTTTTCTTAAGCACAAGCACCGGGTTAGCCAACCACTCTGGATGAAACACTTCAATGATGAACCTAGCTGCTAAGAGCCGGGCTACCTCCTCACCAATGGCCTTCCGCCTCTCCTCATTGAACCACCGAAGAAACTGCTTGACTGGCTTAAACTTTGGATCAATATTAAGAGTGTGCTCAGCGAGTTCTCTTGGTACACCTGGCATGTCAGAAGGCTTCCATGCAAAAATGTCCCAGTTCTCACGGATGAACTCGATGAGCGAACTTTCCTATTTGGGATCCAAATTAGCACTGATACTGAACTGTTTGGATGAGCCGCCTGGAACAAAGTCAACAAGCTTAGTATCATCGGCCGACTTAAACTTCATGATCGGTTCATGCTCTGTGGTTGGCTTCTTTAAAGATGTCATATCCGCCGGGTCAAAATTGTCCTCGTAGAATTTTAACTCTTCTGTTGCACAGACCGACTCAGCATAAGCCGCGTCACCTTCTTCACATTCCAAGGCTACCTTCCGGCTCCCATGCACCGTAATGGTTCCCTTATGACCTGGCATCTTGAGTTGCAAATACACATAACACGGACGTGCCATGAATTTGGCATAAGCCGGCCGCCCAAATAGAGCATGATATGGGCTCTTGATCTTGACTACTTCAAACATCAATTTCTCAGCCCTAGAGTCATATTCATCCCCAAAGGCTACCTCCAATTCGATCTTACCGATTGGATACGCCGATTTATTGGGAACGACTCCATGGAAGACAGTGTTGGACTGCTTAAGGCTTTTATCGGTTAGCCCCATGCGACGGAAGGTCTCATAATAGAGGATATTGATGCTGCTAGCTCCATCCATGAGTACCTTGGTGAATTTATATCCACCCACCTGAGGGGCCACCACCAAGGCTAAGTGACCCGGATTATCAACCCGGGGAGGGTGATCTTCCCTACTCCACAGAATAGGCTACTCAGACCATCTCAAATAATGAGGAACTGCCGGCTCAACCGCATTCACAGCCCTCTTATGAAGCTTCTGGTCTCGTTTGCATAAACTGGTGGTAAACACGTGATATTGCCCACTATTCAGCTACTTTGGATTGCTCTGGTATCCGCCTTGCTACTATTGCTGACCACTCTGGCCAGATTGTTGGTTATATCCACCTTGACTACCTTGAGAATTTTGAAAATTGGGGTTTGAACCGCCGCCCGGACCATGAAAACCGCCGCTGCCTGAGCCGCCGCCCTGCCCATTGTTACCATCGAACATGTTGGAATTTTTGAAGGCCTTCATGATTGTACAGTCCTTCCATAGATGGGTAGCCGGCTTCTGCTGGGTACCGTGTCTTGGACAGGGCTCGTTCAATAATTGCTCAAGTGTGGGGCCTGACCCGCCAGACCGGGGAGTTGGCCTCCCCTTGCGCCGTTGGTTGTTACCCTGCGCACTAGTGTTAGCCACAAAATCCAAACTACCGTCAGCCTTACGTTTATTACGTCCTTGATTTGCCGGGTTGTGCTGAGGGCCCTTGCCGTTGCCATTCTTCTTTCCCTTCCCTGTCTTATCATCATCAAACTCGGGATCCTTGGTACTATCAGATTCGGCGTACTTGACCAGAGCCATCATCGGCGTGCCCATATCATTACAATCGCGCTTGAGCCGCCCAGCTTTTGTTTCAGAGGCAAAAAACGGCAATTTTTCTCCAACATTAAGACTGCAGAGCGGGCATCCATCTTATCAGATGAAAGTATTATGGCTTTAACCCGGCACACCCAATGGGTTGTAAACTCACCCTCCTCTTGCTTGCAATTCATCAGATCCACAATTGACATGGGCTGCTTGCACATATCCTTGAAATTCTGGATGAACCAGGCCTTTAGCTCCGCCCATGAACTGATTGAATTAGGTGGCAGGCCTTTTAACCAAGTGCAGGCGGTCCCATCCAACATCATGGTAAAGTACTTGGCCATCGCAGCATCACTGACCTCCAATAACTCCATAGCCATCTCGTAACTTTCGATCCGTGCCCCGGGCTGTAAGTTGGCCATGTAGTTCGACACCTTCCTAGGTCCCTTAAATCCTTGGGCAAACGCTCGTTACATAGAGCCGGTACTAGACAGAGGACTCCTCCGGTCCTGGTGGCCACACCTGCCTCGATAGAAGTCGTCAGATAAGCCGGATACGGCTTGTAAGCCGTCAACTGAGACGCATGCTCAGCCGCCTGCCGAGCCGCCCGGTCAGCCTCTTGACGTATTCTGTCTTGATCTACCAAGTTAAAGGCCTCATGGCGTGCCAGGTCATGCCCACCTGGCCGGTTACAGCGCTGGACATTGCTTGAAACGGTCGCTGAATCCATGTGCCTGCTATAACTTGGGCTTCGGCTTAGACGAGGGGTCGAATGGATCCTGTCCCGGCTGTATGAGTACGCCTCCTGTTGTGCTAAGGCCGTCTGAAGAAGTTCTCTGAGCCGACGGGTTTCAACCGCCGCCGGAGAGTCGCCATCAATTGGGAGAGTGGCCAACCGTGCCGCTGCCGCTATCATGTTCTCCAACGGGTTAGAGTAGTGACCCGGAGGTGTTGGTACATACTGAGGTGAAGTCATGTTCACGCGGGGAGGCCCCATCACCTGTGGCTGAACTGGCGCCCCAACCCCGGGTGTTGCAACCCAGTCTACCTTAGTACGCGGGGAGAGCCACGGCGGGTTACTGGGCCCTGCACAAGGGATGTGAAAGAGGTTTTGAGGATCATAAACCGGAGGGGGTCGAGACTGAGTCTTCTGATATCTTCTCCTCATGACCTCATTAGACGCGTTCTGATCTTGCGTGAGCCGGAAAGTCTGTGCCTGAATCCGCTGAGCCTGAACATCCAGAGTCGCCCGCTCTGCGGTTATCCTGACATCTTCCGCTACTAGATCTTCCTTAGCCTGCACCATATCCAATTTTAACTGTGCCACTTCCGCATCATGTCGAGCCTGATCCGCTGGGTTGACCATGGCGGTTAACAAAGTGGTCAGCTTATCTGTGAGATCCATCAACACCTGAGCCGGCGAGTGCACAGGGCCTCCTGCCTCGGCTGCTGCTGACCCGGAGGTCATGGCTGCCGCAGTTGTGGAGTCTTGGATAGGTTGTGTGCTGGCCATGAAGATCCCAACCTTGCTCGGCGGCTCGAAGCAATCGGAATACTGCTGCCATTGGAACAGCCCCTGAGCCCGCCATCTTGCAGTTGATACAACAAATCTGTCTCACCTGTGGATGACCCGCCATCAGAGTAGATGGCCGTCTTACCGCCAGATGCAAATCCTTCAGAGCGCCCTTCATGGATGCATCCCACGACGGCATGCTTCACAGCAGGCGGAGCCCGGGCGGGTCTCGCACGCTGAGCCGTCTCAACGAGGTCGGTGCAGATGTCCGGCTCAGGGCCCGGCTCGCCGATCTTGCCGATGAAGACGTCAATTCCGCCGAAGGGGACCCGGTACCCATACTCAATTGAGTCGGCGTCGGGGCCCCAGCCTGCATCGTCGATGTAGAGCTTGCCGCGATGACTCTTGGTAATCCGGCCCACAGTGTATCCCTTGAGCCCTTCGAAGCTGCCCTTCAAGAACTCAAATCCACCGTGCGCTGGCCCCACGGTGGGCGCCAACTGTCGTGGAATTGTCACGACAGATGTCCTAGCAAAAGGACTTAGTCGTGGAGCGATCGCAACTAGGAAGCTTAAAGGGGTTAATCGGGACAAAGGACACAAGGTTTCTACTGGTTCCGCCCCTTACGGTGAAGGTAAAAAGCCTACGATCTAGTTTTCAGTGGGATTGTTTATGTCTCGATAACCAGGGAGCGAATCGCTTGACCTAGCTCTCGAGTTGATCTTACTTGTCATGAACTGCCGCCGGGCCGTCCCTTTATATACAGAGGTCGACGCCTAGCGGCTCTGCGGAGTCCCGGCCGGCTCATAAACTGTGTCCGGCTTGGTCTCTTAACTATTCTTGCCTTACAATACAAGTCATGCATACATGGCGGTTTATCACTATGGGCCTTAAGTCGCCTCTGGGCCTTGGGCCCTTAACTAAACCGCCATCTATATCCTGGGTCTTGTGCTTCAAGAATATTTGCAAGTATAACCCGGCCCCTCCTGGGTGGGTCATACCAATAGTTATATCCCCAACAGCCGTGGTTCGCACTCCTGGTTCACTGGGCTGCCGTGGTTCGCACTCCTCCGACGTGAGTAGTAGTAGTATATACCGCATCATTCTTTGCTCCTTCTTACTATGTAGTTCGCCAACTTGTGGGAGAGCTAGCATCCAGGTCAACGTGTCATGTACCAGATTAGAGTGTGGAACGGAAGGGGGCATCACCCCGGTCGTGGCGCCAGTAATTCATGACTATAGTGAGTAGTCATATCACAAGTCTTTCCAGCAGTAACGCGCCGTCAAATCGCACAACCCGACCTTTCAAGCAGTAAGTTTGGATCCTCCACTCCCTCACCATCCTCGCCTCTCTGTCAAACCGCCTACCCGAAAGCTGCCGCGCGTACTGCCCGGGAAAAGCCCCGCCCTCAACTTTTAACTACGCGAAAATAGTTCGAGCTTGTTCGTTCTATATAAATACTAGTAATGTATGTTTATTCACCCGCGGGGTTGTTCAATGAATGGAGGACCAAGGAGCACAAGTGAACAATACTAGTACTACTAGTAGTAAGTAGGAGTCGTACAGTTAGTCACCTTAAATAGAGAATTTCTTTTCTTTAATGCCACGTACACAAATTGAAACTCTTGTTGTGGAGAGAAAAAGATAATCACTCCACTATATATGTACGCAGGGGCATGAGCGCTTGCTTTACTAGGGTTGCTCTCTTCATTCTCTCATCCTCTCCAGATCTAAACAAGATAGCGGCAGTGACATTTTCTCTCTGCTCACCGCTGGTCACATATCTGGCCGGATCCCTTCGGCCGGTGTGTGTAGATGACTAAAAGGTGCATCATTCATGCGGCCATCACCGCCGAGGGAGGAAACCCACAACTATCGGCGGGGCCCGATCCTCTACTCGTGACATTCTCTTCGACACAGCGCCGGCTCGGTAGGTCCTCCGACCCTTCTCCTCCCTATCGTATTGTGCGCAGATCGGACCTACCGCTGCCGACATCCCGACGAACCTCAGGTACAAGTTCTTCAAAAGCGGCCTTGCTCTACTGCCTCATCTCCCCACGTGTCTGCATATGCATCTTTTTCTACTTCCATCAGCTCTTCCAAATCCACCTAAATTTTTAGTATTATTAGAGATAAAGCTAGTTCGTGCATTCGAATCTAGGACTTGGTTCAAACAACGAAGAAAGGGGGAAATTGTAGCATGAATCTAGGACTTGATTCAAAGAGAAAATAATAGGGGGAAAGTAGTAGAGACCGGATACCCAGCCAGTCTCTTGGTTGAAAAGGGAAATAATGGGAAAACTCAGTACAAACTGGATAAGGAACAGATCGATTATTGGTTGAAAAAAGGATAGAAAGTGGCGGCTGGTGGACAAGTCAACAGAGTATGTCCAGGATTAGATTTGCTGCCCTCACATAGTAAAAGGTCTCCAGAATTATATTTGCTGCCCTCACATAGTAAAAGGTCTCCAGGATTAGATTTGCTGCCCTCACATAGTAAAAGTTCTCCAGGATTAGATTTGATGCCCTCACAGAGCATGAACAAACTCGGCATCACCACTTTATGCCTCCTTGTAGGTACATTGTGCTGATGCGTCCACTGTCGCATGTCTTTATACCAACCTTTTGCTATTGTTAATGTAAGGGCGCATGTAAAATGAAGTCATCACACTATTACCTTGAGGACATGTCTAACCAGTGTTATTGTTAATCTAATGCCTCCAGTGATATGATACAATTAAACTGTGTTAACAAATGGTACTCCTGCTGTTTTCCCCAGTATGATAAGTAAGTTGATTCTTTACGCTGCTGACTAACCTGGTGTCCCCACGGTCCCATGCCCTTAAACCAACTCTTTACCTGCTGTTGATTTACTGTATCTGGTAAGCAAGCAATGCCACCATTAAAGTAATCCCATATTTGACAAATGTCATAGTTGATCGTAATGCTTCCGGTAACATGAAGCATTGCTGACGTTTTAAAATTTCTACTATCCTTGTGTGATTGCCATGAACATAATTAAGATGCTTCTTTTCATTTCGTGTATGTTTCATATATTCTTATTGACCAGCAACTGTTTACTTTCTATCTTTTTGTGCAGATAGGGATATCCATTTCACCTTGTTGCTATTGTGACCTTTTGGTGAACTGCACAAAACACTTTTTTTGGAATGAGTGTCTTGTGCAGTTCAACTAAAATGACACGTGGGCAACATCTCTCAATTTTGGTGGAACTGCACAAAATGGTGACTGGAGTTCCCAAAATCTCCGTCAAATTCTGTTGGTGATCTCGTGCAACATTTTATTAGCCTTTGCAAGATGAGTCGTCACTGTCACCAGAATGGCACTTTATTTTAGTGGAACTGCACAAAAGGATAAGCAAATTATAGTTGCACCTTACATGAGTTGGACAGCCAACCTTAATGTTGCTCAATTTTAGTGCAACTACTAAAAAAGAACCTGCCAGCTCACGAGAGCAAGTACTTCTTGCTAGCTGAATGATGCAATCTTTGCTTCATTTCAGGTGAACTGCAGAAAAAGGCGCATGAACATAATCATGGAGCTGCAGGTTGACCTCATCCGAGTGGAGTTGCAGGTTAACCAGATCGAGTCGTGGCGGCATAGGACCCCTCACACCGGTCAATACTGTCCTTTATCAACATGATTGTGCTTTGTCATGTTGTGCCAACATTGTATTTTTTAAATAAAGCTATTCTATCGCAATCTTTTCTTGGAAATAAGGTTTGCTTCAACTAGTGCCACTATTATAGTAATTTCAAGGGATGCGTCAAAGATTGACGCATCAGGAACATAGATAGAATTGCTGGCCAAAAGAAAAGGCCAATGTTTGTACAACCATCTCTTCTACGGCTGCTAGAGTCCTAAATCCATGCTCTTTCTTATTTATGCAAACAGAAATACTCTACTACAGATGTTGTGATGGTCAAGAGCATTCACCAAGTTCTTGGGTTGTATGACACGACTAGCGAAGATGGATTTAATCCCGATATTCACTTTATCAAAAGGCTCTAATGGGTTGGTTTTGAATCTTGCAAGATGGGAATCAATGAGATGTGTAGGCATCTTTGTTGTACTTATTATTTGAATCTTATTTGTTGGTTCTAAATCTTGGAAGCTGGGAATCAATGAGATGTGTAGGCATCTTTGTTGTACAAATTATTTGAATCTTACTTGTTGGTTCTGAATCTTGCAAGCTGGGAAACACAACATGATGATGCAGAGGACAGCAACCATAACAAACTGTTCAAACTTGGTAGTATTGTCTGTGTGAAAGTGTGGCAAATGTGCTGATCATGTGCGTCCTGAGAATAATAATTCTATGTTGTGCTTGTTGATTCTGTGGCACTCATAGAACGAGCCAATGCATTGCTTGTTTTAAGAATACGTTTTAATTAAAGCTAATTAAATTTAAGTAAAGTGACCACTAGCAATTGTTATTACAGTACCAATACAGACCCGCTTGTGAATCGACATGTGTAGCCGGAATAGGTTTCTTAATGGAGGCGTTTGAATGCGCCAAGTGTGCATATTCTGCCAGGCATGCAGCGGGCGAGGGAGGGCTAGTAACTGTTGTCGCCTATACACACTCAGTTTACTGTTGAATCCAGTTCCCCAAGAGCTGAAAAACGAACTGCTGTTGCTTCCTACTCACTCGTTCACTTGAAGAGACTCCAATGGCGATCCAAGGGGTGAGCGTGCTGGATATGGACTTCAACAAGGAGTTCACCTTTGAGTTCTCTGTTTAGTCCCATGGCGGCACCAAGTTGAATGTGATGTACACCAACGATCCGGACTCGGTGAAGCTCTACCTTGCCGAGTTCAAGCAGTACCTACAGGACGAGAAAGCACAAGGTCGCAGGACTAGACCTTGTGCCCGTCCATTCGTCTCCTAACAGGGACTAGCAGATCGCGGTCGCCTAGGTATGCGTGTGGGACGAGGTTCTCGTCTACCACCGTTGTAGGGCCATCAGAGGTTCTGGAGCATTCGCCCATTTCATCGGCAGCGCCGACTGCACCTTCGCTATGGTGGAGAGAAGGAAGAACGCGACGATTCGGCCATCTGGTGCAACAAGCTTATCGACAGCCAGAAGCAATACAAGATCATCGGCAATGGGTAGGAGAAGGACTCCGTGGTTGACCTCACCGAGACCATCATCAACCCCTGCTATGCCAACATGAAAGAAGACAACGATACCAAGGAGCTCCACCGGCCACCCTGCACTCGAACAAGTCAACCCTCATACTCCCCTCCGCCTGCGTCTTCCCCCGCTCCAGTTCGTTCGGTCCACGGTCTTGACGTCATCCTCCGCCTTGGTGCTCTCGCCGCGGCGCCGCCGTCCGTCGTTCCCAACATGGTCAGCAAAACAAGAGGAATTGGGAGACAACTGTTTGTCGAGAGGCTGACAGTCCCGGGCCCACCAGGTCCATGGCCTAGGTTTTTTTAACATGGGCAGACCATGTCATGTTTCAACGTTTTATGGATCAAGCGGCCTCTGGGCCTCCCAACCTAGCTTGTCTATAACATCAGCATCCCAAGTTATGTTTGTTTTTTTCAAGACGATGCACAACTCAGTTCTATTTTTCTATAAGAATGCAAAACTGAACCTATGTTTTCCCTTCTATAATAGAAACAACATAAGGTTCCGTTAAACCTGTCATTCGTCCAACCATTTTATAGACCTTCCCACTTCCTTTATTTCTTGTTTTCATTAATCCTATATCTGAATTTTCTTCCACTTTCTTTTTTGATGTAAACTGAGTTTTCTCCCAGTACTTTTCCCAAGAACCAACTCAACTGTCCCACGTCTAGCCTAAGTAATAATAATACCCAACGTCCTATTAACTCATCAAATTAAAATGATATTTTGAAAGTTCTTACAAAATAATAATAATAATTGTTTATATATAACTTGGCAAGTTAACTTCTAGTGATTGCGTACATAATCTTGCAAAGGTTTTACACACCAATGCAGTAATAGACGTGCAATCATGTGTTTATGTTTTTATAACATTTCTCCGTCCAGCCCAACATGATATTTTCACCCAGCCCAGCAAGTCCACGGATTTCGAGAAAAATGCAAATGGGCTTTAAATTCTACCATATATATAAACGGGCTGCATAGATGCTACATCATTGTTTCACTCAGCCCACCAAATGGACTAAAAAATGGACTGGCTGGCATGTGGGCCAGTAGGTCGAAGCCTAAGCAAGGCATTGGATTTACATCCAACGGTCGACATTCTTCTTCAATCTCTCGTCTTCTTCCCCCAGCGCTGCCAGGACCGCCTGCTCCAGCCTCCGGCGTCCAGCGGCGTTGTTTTGCGTGCCTCGCAGCGAAACGCTACCCCGCCGATGACCATGCCATCCCTCCACTCCGCACCTCCTGTTATTCTCTACCGAGTGTAGGCCCACTTCGCACCCGAACCAGTCAAGTTTCCCACTCCTCTCTGTCTGCGACTCCACTGCCTCGTCTTCCCCATCTCCGGGTAGTTCCAGTCTGGGGCCTCGCCATCCTCCACCGCCTCGCTACGCTCGGCATGACGTGGTTATCAAATGAGTCATCGGAAGAGGACTGTATGTGAGAGCCTAACGGCTGAGACCCACAAGGTCCATGGTCACACGCAAGGAAAGTTCCTTCTTATTAAGTTGTTTCCTCTCCCTGATAGCTAGGACCCACCAGTTGTATCTTCGGATGGAAGGAAGTGCCTCCTTGTTATGCGAAAAAAACTATTCCTCCCGATGACAACTGGGACCCGGCAGATTTGGTGGCTGACTTGTGGGCCTACTAAGCAGATGTGTACGTGGAGCTTTGTCAACTTAATCAACAAATGGTTCTAGCAGCTGGAATGTTGGATGTTAGTCCAACCACCGTGCTCCTTCTTAAACCTCTGTTCTTGCTCCTGTCTCCCATGGGTGGCAGTGCTGCCGTGCACCCAAACCAGTCAAGTTTCCCACTCCTCTCCATCTGCGACTCCACTACCGCGTCTGAAAGCACAAGTGCTCCCTGGGTGATTTTGGTAATTTATGTCAACATATCTCTTGTTGGACTAATACTTTTACCTAGTATGTTTCAGATAAGTTCAACAATGGAGTGGCATGGACTAGAGGATGTGGAACCCCTTCAAGATGCTAAGGACAAAAGGATTGCCTCAAGCTCAAAGCACAAGACTCTACATTTTACTTTTAGTGATCCAAGATCACATTGAGTCTATAGGAAAAGCCAATACTATCAAGAGGGGATGAGGGGTTGCTTAATGGCTTGCTTGCTCAAAGTGCTTAATGATATGCTCCAAAACCCTCAACCACTTTCTCACATCCACATATGTCCCAAACCAAAAGTCAAACTCGGCACTACCGAATCTTTCTATCCGGCGCCACCGAGTTTTAATATCACAACCACTGCCACAAAACCCTAGTCTTTTCGGTCTCACCGATAGGGATCTCGGTCTCACCGAGATGGGATTGTAATCTCTTTGTGTATGTCCATTACCAGAATCGGTCCAACCGAGTTTGTGTAATCGGTCCTACCGAGATTACAATGCAAACTCTTTGTTCCTCTTCGTAACATTTCGGTCTAACCGAGATGAGTGAATCGGTCCCACCGAGTTTGCCTAACCAACCCTCTGTGTGTCCACTAAAAAGGCTCAACCTAGAACTTGCTTAATTGCTAAATCCTCTAAAGGCTGGTTATGGCATAGACGGCTAGGTCATTTTGGTATGCGAAACCTTGACAAGCTTATTAAAGGAAATCATATCCTTGGTGTTAACGATGTCATATTTGATAAGGATAGACTTTGCAGCGCTTGTCAAGCAGGTAAATAGGTTGGAGGAAGGCATCCCGTGAAGAACATCATGACCACAAGGAGGCCACTTGAGCTACTTCACATGGATCTTTTTGGTCCCAACGCTTACAAGAGTCTCGGTGGAAATTCTTTTGGTCTAGTTATAGTTGATGATTTTTCAAGATTTATGTGGGTGTTCTTTCTCGATGATAAATTGCAGGTCCAAAAGATCTTCAAAAACTTCGCCAAGAAGGCCCAAAATCGATTTGAAGTGAAGATCAAGAAGGTTCGCAGCGACAACGGAATGGAGTTCAAGAATGCAAATGTGGACACCTTTCTTGACGAAGAAGGGATTTCACATGACTTCTTGGCTACGTACACACCTCAACATAATCGAGTTGTTGAGAGGAAGAACCAGACGCGCATCGAAATGGCGAGAACGATGCTTGATGATTACAAGACGCCAAAGCACTTTTGAGCGGAAGCGGTTGAGACAGCTTGTCATGCAACAAATCGCTTGTATCTTCACAAGCCACTCGGCAAGACGGCATACGAGCTTCTCACCGGTAACAAACCCCAAGTTGTATACTTTCGAGTATTCAGCTCAAAGTGCTACATTCTTGATAAGCATCATCGCTCTAAATTTGCTCCTGAGTCTCTACTTGGTTATGGCTCAAACTCTCACACTTACCGTGTCTACAACAATTTCACCCGAAAGGTTGAAGAGACGGTAGATGTGAAGTTTGATGAATCTAACTGCTCGCAAGTAGAGAAATTACCAATTGATGTAGGGGACAAATACCCTTCAGAAGCAATCCAAGAATTGTCTATTGGCAAGATTCGTCCAACGGAGGTGAAGGAGAGTATCTTGTCCGTCCAAGTGGAAGCTTCCACCTCATGACAAGGTGAACAAAGAGTTGATACGGAAGCATCCACAAGTGGGACACACCAAGATGAAGAAAACGAGGGAGTACATCAAGATGAACATCAACAACCTCCTTCTCCATCACGTCAATAATGAAGAAGGCCAAGAAGAAGAACACGATGAAGAAGATGTTCCACCTAGATCCAAGAAAAAGCTTTCACGAGTTCGAGCAAGAGTTGCTAAAGACCATCCCGTCGAGCAAATCAACAATGATATCCAAACCGGGAGAATCACTCGCTCTAAAACTCGTTTAGATAACTTTTGTGGACATTATTCATTCATCTCTAGCATTGAACCTATGAAGGTTGAAGAAGCTTTGGAAGATCCGGATTGGATAAATGACATGCACGAAGATCTACATACTTTGAGAGAAATCAAGTTTGGACATTGGTTGAGAAGCCCGACAACAACCACAACATCATCGGTACCAAATGGGTGTTACGCAACAAGCAAGATGAAGATGGACAAGTAGTTCGCAACAAAGCACGTCTCGTCGCCCAAGGCTACACTCAAGTCGAAGGTATGGACTAGGGTGAGACATACGCCCCCATTGCTAGACTTGAGTCCATTCGCATCTTACTTTCCTATGCTAATCACCATGATATCACCTTGTACCAAATGGACATTAAAAGTGCTTTTATAAATGTTATGAAACCTCCCGGTTTCGTTAATCCTAAGAAACCTAATCATGTTTACAAACTTCACAAAGCTCTTTATGGTCTTAAACAAGCTCCTAGAGCGTGGTATAAATGCTTGACCAAGTTCCTTATTGAAAAAAGCTTTGAAATTGGAAAAATTGATTCCACTCTTTTTACAAAAGGAGTTAATGGAGAACTATTTGTGTGCCAAATCTATGTTGATGATATTATATTTGGTTCGACTAACCCTCACTTTAGTGAAAAGTTTGGAAAGCTAATGTCGGAGAAGTTTGAGATGTCGATGATGGTGAGCTCAAATTCTTTCTTGGTTTGCAAATCAAGCAAACTAAGGAAGGAATCTTTGTCTCTCAAACAAAGTACACCAAAGACTTATTCAAGAAGTTCAATATGCAAGAATGCAAAGGTATGACAACACCCATGCCTACTAGTGGACATCTTGATTTTACCAAAGATGGTGAACCAGTTGATCAAAAGGTTTACCGCTCCATGATTGGTTCATTGTTATATCTATGTGCTTCATGTCCCGATATTATGCTAAGTGTGTGCATGTGTGCACGATATCAAGCCGCCCCTAAAGGATGTCATCTTAAGGCCGTGAAAAGGATAGTGAGATACTTAATCCATACACCAAATATTGGCATTTGGTATGCAAAGAGGGCCTCTTTTAATCTTGTTGGCTACTCCGACTCAGACTATGCCGGTGACAAGGTTGATAGAAAGTCCACTTTGGGTACTTGTCAATTTCTTGGTAGATCTCTTGTGTCTTGGTCCTCCAAGAAATAAAACTCGGTATCCTTATCCACCGCCGAAGCGGAATACATTGCCGCTATTTCATGTTGTGCTCAATTACTTTGTGACAATGAAAGTGCTATCAAGATTGCTCACAATCCCGTGCAACACTCTCGAACTAAGCATATTGAAGTTTGTCATCATTTCATTCGAGATCATGTTGCAAAGGGTGACATTAACTTAAGCATGTTCGTACCGACAAGCAATTGGCAGATATATTCACTAAACCACTTGATGAGAAAGTGTTTTGCAGGTTAAGAGGTGAATTGAACATCATTGATGCTTCAAACTTGGAGTAGGAACTCCAATTGGATACATGCAAGACATGAGCCTATGACTAATCCTTAATACTTCTCTTATGATGATAATCTTATGTCTTGGATATATTTGCACCTTGCATGTTATCTAACCCTTGTAGGTACTTGGATGAATCAAAATCTATGAGATTGCAACTCACTCACATCTTGAGAAATCTCTACATCACCAAGTCTCTACACAATGGTGGTTGAAGACAAGGAAGCATGAAACTTTCAACATATCCTTTGACAAATATTATATTGAGCTTCATGATTGTCATTTTGGATACACAAGTGCTCTTCCTTGAAAAAACTAACCCATGTAGGAAGATGAACTCAACATCCAAGTGGTTATCCCAACTCTTGATGAGCTACATCAACCTCGAGCAACCCACATAAGTTCAACTACATGATCACAATCAACACCACCACCCAAGGTATGTTATTCCAGCTTAGAGAAGCTTTACTCCAAGTCATGAGTCAAAGCAACTCGACAAGATGCGAATACATCAAGATGCTTAAACGAAAAATGGTAACCCCATTTTGAGCTTAAACGATGAGTATGACCTATGATCAAGTGATCTCACTTGGCTCCTAAGTCAATATACTCTAACATCGGTGACTTTGTCGCCGACCAATTCTAGATGAAGTTCTCTTGTGTTTTTTTCTGTGCTCTTGCATTTGTCTCTTGCATATTTGTTTCCCCTTTCAAAAAGAAACTTCATCTAGATTTTTTTTCTTTCTTTTTGTTTCTGTTTTGTTCTGCATTCCCTGCATTCAATTCATTGCAAATCTTTCAGTTAATTCCTTGGAAATCCTTGTGAGATCTTACTTGTCTAGTGAGCTGAGGTGACAAGTGTTTTCTCTACGATGAACTCAGTCACACTGGTCTATTGCCTTCGGTCCAACCGAAACCTTTCGGTGCTACCGAAGCACACAACTCGGTGCCACCGATTTCACTACAGGAAACACAACTTGCCACTTATTCCTGATTTCTTTTGATCCAGCTCCACTCAATGATTCTTGTCCTCTACCAGCATCACGTTCAACTTGCTGCTTTGTTCTGTGACTCCAGGACCAAACCCACTTGGGACAAAAAATCCAGAAGAACTCTTCTTGGAAATTGATGTCAAAGGGGGAGAGAGAGAGATCACATCAAAGCTTAATCATTTCTATAGGGGGAGAATAATCAGGAAGAGAGAGAGACCCCAGATGCTTGGTGTTCAAGAGGAGAGAAGTCACATGTCTTTAAGAGGGGAAAGACATGTTCATATTTGATTGTTTCAGCTCTGTTTCTTTGCTCTGATTTTCTGTTCCCTATCTTCTCCCAATATCCCATGCTAGATTCAGGGGGAGCAAGACATCTAAGGGAAGGAAATCCTTGAATTCATTGCACATCTTTACCTTTGGGGACATGTCTATATCCAATGTGGTACTCAGTACTCACTCTCTACATGTCATCCCAGTCTTGGTACTCTTGTGGTTTCTTTTGTTTGCTCTGGCTAGTAGGTGTATCAGTGTTATCTAACCTTGTTTACACAGGTTCACTCTCTCCTAAGCCAACTCAAGATCACAAGGTAAGTATATGCATCACAGTCATGCGTATGAGGATTTCTTGCTGATGTACATACTATTTGCAGGAAGGACTCATGAGCATGAAGGTACATTTCCCATATTCACATCCTTTGCTTTGATGCATATAACCAAGATACATGTAACACATTGCCTACTCTGTCATGCTTATGCATTCACTTGCTCCTATATTCCATATTTACATGATTGCCTACATGTAGGGGAAGCTGATACGTCTCCAACGTATCTATAATTTTTTATTGTTCCATGCTATTATATTACCTGTTTTGGATGTTTGTGGGCTTTATTTTACACATTTATATCATTTTTGGTACTAATCATCTAATCGGGGGCCCAGCCCGTATTGCTGTTTTTTGCCTATTTCAGTATTTCGAAGAAGAGGAATATCAAACGGAGTCCAAATGGAATGAAACCTTCGGGAGCGTGATTTTTGGAATGAACGTGATCCAGAGGACTTGGAGTGCAAGTCAAGAAGTAGCCGAGGCGGCCACGAGGGTGGAGGGTGCGCCCACCCCTACAGGGCGCGCCCTATCTCGTGGGCCCCTCGGGCGGCCACCGACCTGCTTCTTCCCCCTATATATACCCACGTACCCCGAGAACATCAGAACAAGCCACGAAAACCTAGTTCCACCGTTGTAACCTTCTGTATCCGCGAGATCCCATCTTGGAGCCTTCGTCGGTGCTCCACCAGAGGGGGAATCGACCATGGAGGGCTTCTACATCAACACCATAGCCCCTCCGATGAGTTGTGAGTAGTTTACCACAGATCTTCGGGTCCATAGTTATTAGCTAGATGGCTTCTTCTCTCTTTTTGGATCTCAATACCATGTTCTCCCCCTCTCTTGTGGATATCTATTCGATGTAACTCTTTTTGCGGTGTGTTTGTCGAGAGCCGATGAATTGTGGGTTTATGATCAAGTTTATCTATGAGAAATATTTGAATCTCCTCTGAAATCTTTTATTTATGATTGAGTTATCTTTGCAAGTCTCTTCGAATTATCAGTTTGGTTTGGCCTACTAGATTGATCTTTCTTGCAATGGGAGAAGTGCTTAGCTTTGGGTTCAATCTTGCAGTGTCCTTTCCCAGTGACAGCAGGGGCAGCAAGGCACGTATTGTATTGTTGCCATCGAGGATAAAAAGATGGAGTTTATATCATATTGTATGAGTTTATCCATCTACATCATGTCATCTTTCTTAATGTGTTACTCTGTTCTTATGAACTTAATACTCTAGATGCATGCTGGATAGCGGTCAATGTGTGGAGTAATAGTAGTAGATGCAGGCGGGAGTCGGTCTACTTGTCACGGACGTGATGCCTATATACATGATCATGCCTAGATAATCTCATAATTATTCGCTTTTCTATCAATTGCTCGACAGTAATTTGTTCACCCATCGTAATACTTATGCTATCTTGAGTGATGCCACTAGTGAAACCTATGGCCCCCGGGTCTATCTTTTATCATATAAGCTTTTAATCTACTTTTATTTGCATCTTTTTCCAATCTATATTATAAAATACCAAAAATATATTTATCTTATCATACTATCTCTATCAGATCTCACTTTCGCAAGTGGCCATGAAGGGATTGAGAACCCCTTTATTGTGTTGGTTGCGAGTTCTTTGTTTGTTTGTGTAGGTGCGTGGGACTTTTGAGGAGCCTCCTACTGGCTTGATACCTTGGTTCTCAAAAACTGAGGGAAATACGGATGCTAGTATTGCTGCATCACCCTTTCCTCTTCAAGGAAAACCAACGCAAGCTCAAGATGTAGCAAGAAGGATTTCTGGCGCCGTTGCCGGGGAGGTCTTCGCTCAAGTCAAGACATACCAAGTACCCATCACAAACTCATCTCCCTTGCATTTACATTATTTGTCATTTGCCTCTCGTTTTCCTCTCCCCCACTTCACCCTTGCTATTTTATTCGCCCTCTCTTTCCCAATCTTCTCCTTTCTCGTTTGCTTGCCTTTTTCTATTTGCTCGTGTGTTAGCACGTTTACCTTGTCATTATGTCTAGTCCTCCTATCCTCGTTATTACTCCCGAACATGAAATTCTTAATTTTAAGCAAAGGGAGGGAGAAAACTTAAAAGATGCTTGGCATAGAATTTGCAATGCTCAAAATATATCTACTAGGAAGCTTTCTACTTCTGTAGTTCTTCGCAATTCTTATGTAGGTATTACTCCTTGGAATAGATGCGTTCTTGGTACCATTACCGGGGGGGATTTCTTAAGTAGCCATACGTTTGATGCTTATAATTCCATGTTAGATTTGTTTGGCCCACCACCTCTTTTGGTTAATGGAACTGTTTTAACTTTGGAACATGTGATGCAACGACTTGAAATTATTAAAAATAAAGTTGCCACTGTTGAGATGATTGAAAATTTGGATAAAAAGATTCATAATCAAATTAGCCAATATGGATCTAGGGTTGGAGTTACTTTGAAATTTTTTAAAGAGAAAGAACCCTTAGTCAATGAAAAAATAGATCTAGATTCTACAAGAATCGGTAAACTTGAGGATATCATCACCAACTTAGGGTCGGCGTTTTCTTCCATGAAAAACACTCCAAATCCTCCTACAAAAACTGCCAAATTTATCTATGTTCCTAAAAATAAGGGTGAATCTTCTAGTAAGGGGAATGCGGATCTCAAATCAATGAGTATTCATCCCAATTGTCTCTTTATCATTAAAGACCCTTTTGCTACAAATGAATTTCTTGAATTCTTGCCTAAGGGTTTAATCATTTCTAAAAAGGGAGAAACCCCTAAAGATTATAAGTGCTCTATTGAGGAATTGAGTGCCAAAGAAGGCACTACTTAGATCTATCTTCGCTTTTATTCCTAGCTAGGGGCGTTAAACGATAGCGCTAGTTGGAAGGCAACCCAATTTTATTTGTGTTTTTTGTTTTTGTTTCTGTTTAGTAATAAATTTTGCATCTACCTTATGTTTAGATGTGTTTTTATGTTTTAATTAGTGTTTGTGCCAAGTAGAACCTATAGGATAACCTACGGTGATAGTTAATTTGATTCTGCTGAAAAACAGAAACTTTTCGCGCACGAAATTAGTTTTGTTAAATCACAGGAACGTGCTTTTGCGTTCATTCTTTTTTATGTAGATCAATAGACAAATTTCCCAGGACTTCCTATTTTTGTAGGATTTTTAGAGTTCCAGAAGTATACGTGGGTTACAGATTGCTACAGACTGTTCTGTTTTTGACAGATTCTGTTTTTCGTGTGTTGTTTGCTTATTTTGATGCATCTATGGCTAGTATTAAGTAGTATGAACCACATAGAACTTGAAATACAGTAGGTTTAACACCAATATAAATAAATAATGAGTTAATTACAGTACCTTATGTGGTGGTTTTTCTTTCTTTCACTAACGGAGCTTATGATATTTCCTGTTGAGTTTTGTGTTGCGAAGTTTTCAAGTTTTGGGTAAAGATTTGATGGACTCTGAAATAAGGAGTGGCAAGAGCCCAAGCTTGGGGATGCCCATGGCACCCCAAGATATTCAAGAATAGCCAAAATCCTAAGCTTGGGGATGCCCCCGGAAGGCATCCCCTCTTTCGTCTTCGTTCATTGGTAACTTTACTTGGAGCTATATTTTTATTCACCACGTGATATGTGTTTTGCTTGGAGCGTCGTGTATGATATTTGTCTTTGCTTTTTAGTTTACAACAATAATCCTTGCTCTACACACCTTTTGGTAAGAAGCCCACTTGATTAGAATTTATTAGAATACTCTATGTGCTTCACTTATATCTTTTGAGCTTGATAGTTTTTGCTCTAGTGCTTCACTTATATCTTTTAGAGCACGGCGGTGGATTAATTTTGAAGAAATTGTTTATCTCTCATGCTTCACTTATATTATTTGGGAGCCTTTTAGAACAGCATTTTATTTTCTATGGTTATAAAATTGGTCCTAGAATGGTAGGCACCCAAGTTGGGTATAATAAAAACTATCATAGAAAGTGAATTGGACGCTATGATAAATTTGATACTTGATAATTGTTTTGAGATATGGAGGTAGTGATATTAAAAGTCATGCTAGTTGGGTGATTAAGAATTTAAAGAATTCTTGTGTTGAAGTTTATGATTCCCGTAGCATGCATGTATGGTGAACCGCTTTGTGATGAAGTTGGAGCACAATTTTATTTATTTATTGTCTTCCTTATGAGTGGTGGTCGGGGACGAGTGATGGTCTTTTCCTACCAATCTATCCCCCTAGGAGCATGCATGTAATACTTTGTTTTTGATGACTTGTATATTTTTGCAATAAGTATATGAGTTATTTTCACTAATGTTGAGTCCATGGATTATACGCACTCTCACCTTCCAGCATTGCTAGCTTCTCTTGTGCCGCGCAACTTTCGCCGGTACCATACACCCACCATATACCTTCCTCAAAACAGCCACCATACCTACCTATCATGGCATTTCCATAGCCATTCCGAGATATATTGCCATGCAACTTTCCATCATTCCGTTTATATGACACGCATCATCATTGTCATATTGCTCATTGCATAATCATGTAGTTGACATCGTATTTGTGGCAAGGCCACCTTCATCATTCATACATGTCGCTCTTGATTCATTGCATATCCCGGTACACCGTCGTAGGCATTCATATAGAGTCATATCTTGTTCTAAGTATTGAGTTGTAATCTTGAGTTGTAAGTAAATAAAAGTGTGATGATCTTCATTATTAGAGCATTGTCCCAGTGAGAAAAGGATGATGGCGACTATGATTCCCCCACAAGTCGGGATGAGACTTCGGACTAAAGAAAAAAAGAAAAAGAAAAGAGAAAGGCCAAAAAAGGCCCAAAAAAAGAGAGAAAAGAAAAAAAAAGAAAAAAAGAACGAAAAAAAGGAAAAAAAATGAGAGAAAAAGACAGAAGGGACAATGCTATTATCCTTTTTACCATACTTGTGCTTCAAAGTAGCACCATGATCTTCATGATAGAGAGTCTCATAAGTTGTCACTTTCATATACTAGTGGGAATTTTTCACTATAGAACTTGGCTTGTATATTCCGATGATGGGCTTCCTCAAAATGCCCTAGGTCTTCGTGAGTGTCGGTGTCAAAACCGGCGGATCTCGGGTAGGGGGTCCCGAACTGTGCGTCTAGGCGGATGGTAACAAGAGACGAGGGACAGAATGTTCTTACCCAGGTTCGGGCCCTCTCGATGGAGGTAAAACCCTACGTCCTGCTTGATTAATATTGATGATATGGGTAGTACAAGAGTAGATCTACCACGAGATCAAGGAGGCTAAACCCTAGAGGCTAGCCTATGGTATGATTGTTGAGATGTATATCTTCGTCCTACGGACTAAGGCCCTCCGGTTTATATAGACACCGGAGAGGGCTAGGGTTACACAGAGTCGGTTACAATGGTAGGAGATCTACATATCCGTATTGCCAAGCTTGCCTTCCACGCCAAGGAAAGTACCATCCGGACACGAGCCGGAGTCTTCAATCTTGTATCTTCGTAGTTTGGGAGTCCGGCGGATATTGATAGTCCGGCTGTCCGGACGCCCCCTAGTCCAGGACTCCCTCAGTAGCCCCCGAACCAGGCTTCAATGACGATAAGTCCAGCGGGTTTATAGTATTCGGCGTTGCAAGGCGGGTTCTCCCTTCAAATTCCATGTACCTGCCGAATAGTGTCCGGCTTCATCTTGAATACTGTGTTCCTCGGCTTCTACGCCAAATAATGGCCCTCTTCCACGCGTCGCATGAATGCGAAAAGCCAGGGTGTCTTTTACATTTCACCCCCTAATTGTGCGAGTCGTCGGCCTATAAAAGAGGCAAGAATCCAGATCCAAATCCCACCGTCTTCCTCCCGCGTATACTCCATCGAAGCGCCTCTGACCTAGAAATCCATTCCACCATGGATCGTCAACGCGGCTCTTCTTCACGCGCTCCCAGCCCACCGCCGGGGAATTAGAGGAGATGCTCTGTTTCGCACAACGAGCTGGTTAAGCTCCAAACGGAGGGGTTTCTTCCTCCGGCCTTCATGGTCCCAGTCCGAGCCGGACTGGTTACTTATCAAGGTGGGAGGCAGGCGGAGGACACTCCAAGCCCCAACAAGGGGGAGCGAGTGTGCTTCATCCCCTATCTGATAAGGGGGCTTGGATTTCCAATACATCCGTTCCTCCGCGGGCTACTGAAGTTCTACGGACTCCAGCTCCACCACCTCACGCCCGCCTCTGTGCTGCATATCGCGGGCTACGTAGCTCTTTGCGAGCTATTCCTGGGCATCGAGCCCCATTTCGCATTGTGGAAGAGGCTGTTTTGCCTCGTACCCCGTTCTCACCAGGGGTCCATATATCAAGTGGGCGGCGCTGAAATATGGCGCATCGCCGGGACCGGACACCTATCCGGCACTCCCAAGAAGGCATCCGAAGACTGGCCCTCGGAGTGGTTTTATATAGTAGATGCTCCGTTGCCCGACCCAGTCCGGATCGGCCTCCCGGAGTTTGATGCTGCTCCCTTGAAGAAACGCCTCAGCTGGCGCCCGCAGAGCCCCCATTTGGAGGAAGACAAGAGCGTCCATTACTTGATGGGCCGGATAAGATTAATGGCTCATTCTGGCTTGACCATGATTGGAGTCATGGCGACGTGCATCAAGCGGGGGGTGCAGCCGCTGCAATACAGAGGCCACCCCATGTGGGATTTCAACGGGGAAGACTATGCTACCCGGCACGGCCGCAAAGGGCCGGATTCGACCGAGGATCTGGTGAAGATCCTGTCCGGCCTGTACAAGGGGTAGAAGGAGGACTTCCTTTGCCTGAACCCTTTGGATGGGTTTTCCATGATCAACCCTACAGGATGGGTAAGCGAACACCTCGAAGGGCTCTACCCGTGCTTTCGAAGTTTAAGCTTCTTACATTATGTCTTCGGCGCAGGGTCTACGCCGGACTGTGGAGGACATGGTGAGTCCTGCTCCACAACCTGAGGATCCAGAAGGATCCCTGGGTCCGGCCTCCGAAGAGGATCCGGACATCGAGGTGGAGCTGATCGACGGGGTGTATCACCAGCTCAGCATAGACAATGCTTTGGTCGCCATTACAGCGGACTACCCCGGGCTAAGTCCGGCTTCCCAGGTGACCATGACCGAAGTCCGGACACCGTCATCTTATCCTTGTCTATTTCTGACCTTCGCGAACGATGGTATTTGGCAGGAAGCGCCTTTACGGCAGGAAGCCGAGCCTGCGACGGCCGACCTACAGAGGTCAGTCCGAACTAGCAGGAGGAAAAGGAGCGCCGTGCGGACGGAAACATCACCGCAGAGGTATAGCTCGTGTTTGAATTTTTCGAGCAACGTTCCGAGGAAACGTCTAAGTGCTCATGATCTTTATAGGAGAAAAAGCGCTCACCGGACTGCGAGCGCAGGAATTGCCGATCCGACCAACACCAGCCAGGCTCCAGCGCCCGGACTGGAGGGGGAGGGAAGCGCAAGACGCGAGCCGGATCCTGCTCCAACGGAGGATACCGACAGACTGTCCGCCACCAAGTCTGAGGTGGAGAGCGCTATGAATCATAGGCGCCGCCGGACAGTATTTCAAGAAGCGTGCTTTTCCCCTGAGGCATTGGGTGCCTTTAACGCAGGGGACGCGCATCTCCGTGCTGCTCAAAATGGTTTTACCAGAGCCACGGAGCAGTATGTTAAAGACATACGGGTAAGGGAATTTTAATGGTTGTATATACCAGTAGCCCCCGAGACTTAAATTAGTTATTCTAACTGATTTAAGGATCATTGTAAATTTCAGGCACTTAACGAGAAGAACGCCCAGCTGTCTCGGGAGCTGCAAGATTGCAAGGCCCAACTTGAGGCCGCACTTGCTACCGCAGGAGGAGACGGAAAGACCCCTCCTGGTAACACATTTTTACTAAGAAATATAAGCGCTGTGCGGCGTGCGCGTGAGTCTAATAATGACATTGCAAGTACCACCGGACAAGATCCAGACAGGCAAACATTGCTGCGCTAGCTAAAGGCTGGCGAGAGTGTGCTGAATAGGGTTCAGCAGGAAAGGAACAAGCTCCAAGATGCCAACGCCAAGCTCGGAGAAGAGTTGAAAGCCGCACAGGCCGAGCTGTCCGGCTCCGTCAAGGAGAATCAACGGCTTCGTCGCGGCATATATAGTAAGTGCTTGAGCGAACTCTTTTGAAAAGAAGAGTTCGGCGAGGAAGTATTTTGACATGATATGTCTTGTAGGTATACTCACGGGTCGTCCTGCAGAGGAGATGCCCATATCAATGGGTGATCAACTTCCCAAACTATTGCAGCTACTCGAACGAGTTCGATAGGCAATGAGTGGCGTCGTTCAGGTTTTATGGCCATCCCTCACCCTGCCCGAGGGCCTCGGGGAGCTTGCGGAGAAGCTGCAGGGAGTGCGGCAGCGCTTCCGTTTGTGGAAGATTTCGGCTTGCCGTCAAGGTGCCAGGGAGGCTTGGGCCATGGTGAAGACGCTGTACAAGAAGGCGGACACCAACCATATGGCCGAAGTTGGTCCGGTGGGGCCCGATGGGAAGGAGATTCCTGTGAGTTTAGTGTACAGCCAGGTAGAGTTGGCTGCTAAATATTCCCAACGGGACTGTAAACTAGACAGCCTGTTAGACGGGATTGAGGAGGAATACAATCAAGAAATTTGACAATGTATGTTATCCTTTAAAGTGACATGTGAAATGCCTTCTAGCCGGATTGTAGATCGTTTGTCTTTGCCGACCTTTTCGCTTCGACCTCGGGACCCTAGAGTCTGGAGTGTGTCCGAATACCTTCTTGGTTATGAAAAACCGGGGTATGCATGGAGACCAGGCGTAGGGGTCATTAGTGCTTTATCAGACAAGTGCCCAACTAGTTATGTTATATTACATGGTTAGTAAGAAACATCTTCCAGGGAGAATAGTTCCGTTAAGGGTTCCTTTCGCTGGGAGGCATGCCCTAAAGTGCATGACTGGGCTGCAAAGAAAGCAGTAAAACATCTGGGGGCAGATGGATAAAATAGGTAAAAAGTCATCTTTTAAATCACCGACCGAATATTCCCTTAAGAACGCTAGCTTTCGGCTTCACCCAGTCTGAGGTACACATCCGGCTGACCCGGCAGTAACAATCGCAGAGGTGCTCCCTTTACCTCCTAGCCGAACAATCGGGAACGTAGGGGTAAGCACAGGAGCCAGGCAACCCAGCTTGGCCAAAACTTAAGTCATATCGATGCATATAATGGCGAGTAAAAGGTACATGTGGAAGCTTGACACATGTGTTGGCTATGAGACCCGTATAATTAAGCTTCTGTAAAAGAAGCCCCCAGGAATAATGAGTGCGGATGGCACATCATGCATATGCAAAGAATGCAAGAATAGGCCCGAAAGGTCTTTTAAGTCAAAAGGGTAAAAAGAGAAACAAAAGACAGTCGAAGTATAAAAGTTTGGACGGGGGAAGGGGACGAACTCTTAGTCCGGCGCTAGGCATAGAATCGTCGGAGGCGGGCTGCGTTCCATGGGTTCGGCTCAAGTCAGTTATCCGACGCATTTCGCAGACGGTATGCTCCGCCGGTCAGTACTTGATCGATAATGAAGGGGCCCTCCCATCTAGGCTTGAGCTTGTCCTTTTTCTTGTCCGGCAGGCGTAGAACCAGTTTGCCAATGTTGTAAGTCTTGGCCCGTACTTCTCTGCTTTGATATCTTCAGGCCTGCTGCTGATAGAATGCAGAACGAGCCTTCGCGACGTCACGTTCTTCCTCCAATGTGTCCAAGCTGTCTTGCCGATCCAGCTCGGCCTCTCTTTCCTCATACATGCGCACTCGAGGTGAGTCATGAATAATGTCGCAGGGCAAGACTGCCTCTGCGCCGTATACCATAAAAAATGGTGTGAATCCGGTAGTACGGTTAGGCGTTGTCCGCAGCCCCCAGAGTACGGAGTCGAGCTCCTCGACCCATTGGGTGTCGGATTTAGTGAGTGACCTCACTAGTCTGGGTTTAATGCCGCTCATTATTAGACCATTTGCTCTTTCCACTTGACCATTGGTTTGAGGGTGATAGACTGACGCATAGTCGAGCTTGATGCCCATATTTTTGCACCATGACTTAACCTCATCGGCCGTGAAGTTCGTGCCGTTGTCGGTGATGATGCTGTGGGGGACTCCGTAACGGTGTACCACCTCTGATATAAAGTCTATCACTGGTCCGGACTCTGCCGTTTTGACCGGTTTGGCCTCTATCCATTTGGTGAACTTATCCACCATGACCAATAGGTACTTTTTCTTGTGGGTTCCCCCTTTAAGGGGTCCAACCATGTCAAGCCCCCAGACCGCGAACGGCCAGGTAATGGGTATTGTTTTGAGGGCGGTGGGTGGCATATGGCTCTGATTAGCAAAGAGCTGACAACCAACGCATCGCTGGACCAAGTCCTGTGCGTCTGCTCGAGCCGTCGGCCAATAAAATCCTGTACGGAATGCCTTTCCTACAAGGGCCCGGGCTGCTGCGTGGTGTCCGCCTAGTCCGGCATGAATTTCAGCCAGGAGGTTTCGCCCTTCTTCTTCGGAGATGCATCTTTGAAGGACTCCGGTAGTACTTTTCTTATAAAGCTCTCCCTCATGGACCTTGTAGGCCTTCGATCGTCGGACTATGCAGCGGGCCTCATTTTGGTCTTCGGGGAGTTCCTGCCTAAGTAAGCAGGCTAGGAAGGGTTCTGTCCACGCGGCGATTACTGCCATTATAACGTGGGCGGAGGGTGTTATGTCATCTGCCGAATCACCGGTTGGTGCGGTTTTCTCTGATTTGTCGCTGCCGGGCTCCTCTTCCCATAGTACGGATGGCTTGAAGAGCCGTTCCAGGAAGATATTTGGAGGGACAGCGTCACGTTTCGCACCGATGTGTGCCAGGACGTCGGCCGCTTGGTTGTTATCTCGGGCTATGTGATGGAATTCAAGTCCTTCAAACCGAGCTGACATTTTTAGGACAGCGTTGCGATATGCTACCATTTTCGGATCTTTGGCATCAAAGTCTCCGTTTATTTGGGATATTGCAAGGTTTGAGTCCCCGCGCACCTCTAGGCGTTGGATGCCCATGGAGACCGCCATCCGGAGACCATGTAACAGGGCCTCGTATTCGGCTGCGTTGTTGGAGTCTGTGTACATTATTTGAAGTACATACTGGACTGTATCTCCGGTGGGGGACGTCAGTACGACGCCAGCCCCCAGTCCGGCCAACATTTTGGAGCCGTCGAAATGCATAGTCCAATTGGAGTACGCGCCGTACTCTTTAGGGAGTTCGGCTTCAGTCCATTCGGCGACGAAGTCAGCCAAAACTTGTGACTTTATAGCTCGTCGAGGTTTGTAAGTGATGTCGAATGGTAAGAGCTCGATGGCCCATTTTGCTATCCTGCCCGTTGCGTCGCGGTTATTTATAATGTCATTGAGTGGTACTTCAGAGGCCACTGTTATCGAGCACTCTTGAAAGTAGTGCCGGAGCTTTCCAGACGCCATGAACACCGCATATGCTATCTTCTGATAGTGCGGGTAACGGGATTTGCAGGGGGTTAACATAGTGGATACATAATACACTGGTTTTTGAAGAGGGAATTTATGCCCTTCTGTCGCTCGTTCGACGACGAGGACTGCGCTTACAACTTGATGCGTTGCTGCGATGTATAACAACATTGGTTCGCCCAGAGTGGGCGCAGCCAGGACCGGATTTCTTGCCAGTATGGCCTTTATTTCTTCGAGTCCGGCAGTGGCAGCATCCGTCCACTCGAAGTGTTCGGTGCGCCTGAGGAGGCGATAAAGGGGCAACACCTTTTCTCCTAAACGGGAGATAAAGCGGCTCAAGGCTGCCACGCATCCTGTTAATTTTTGTATTTGCTTGAGGTCTTTTGGAATATCCAATTGTGACAGAGCTCGGATTTTGGCCGGATTTGCTTCAATTCCTCTACGGATACGATGAAGCCCAGCAGCTTTTCGGCTGGTACGCCGAAAACGCATTTTTCTGGATTCAACTTTATGTCATATGCTCTGAGGTTGTCGAATGTGAGCCTCAAATCGTCTACTAAAGTTTCGACGTGTTTTGTTTTGACGACTACGTCGTCTACGTATGCCTCGACTGTTTTGCCGATCTGGGTGGCCAGACATGTTTGAATCATGCGCTGATTTGTTGCGCCGGCATTTTTGAGTCCGAAGGGCATCGTGTTGAAGCAGAATGGTCCATATGGAGTGATGAATGCCGTTGCGGCTTGGTCTGCTTCCGCCATCTTGATTTGATGATAGCCAGAGTATGCGTCCAGGAAGCACAACGAGTCGTGCCCTGCTGTAGCATCGATAATTTGATTGATGCGGGGGAGAGGGAAGGGATCCTTTGGGCAAGCTTTATTGAGGTCTTTAAAATCGACACAGAGGGGCCATGATTTATCCTTCTTTGGTACCATCACCAAGTTTGCTAGCCAGTCCGGATGTTTAATATCTCTAATGAATCCGGCTTCCAATAGTTTAGCTAGCTCTTCTCCCATTGCCTGTCTTTTGGGCTCGGAAAATCGTCGAAGAGCCTGTTTGACTGGCTTAAATCCTTTTAGGATGTTTAGGCTGTGTTCTGCCAACCTGCGAGGGATTCCAGGCATGTCCGAAGGATGCCAGGCGAAGATATCCCAATTTTCCCGAAGGAATTCACGCAGTGCGGCGTCAACTTCGGGGTTCAACTGTGCCCCGATGGAGGCCGTCTTTGTTGGGTCCGTTGGATGGACCTGGAATTTTATTATCTCATCTGCTGGTTTGAAGGAGGTGGACTTGGATCTTTTGTCGAGTATCACATCGTCCCTGTTCACCGTAGAGCGCAGCGTGGTGAGTTCCTCTGCCGCTAGGGCTTCGGATAGTGCCTCGAGGGCTAGTGCGGTTGTCTTATTTTGGGCACGGAGTGCTATGTCCGGATCACTAGTGAGAGTGATTATTCCGCCGGGCCCAGGCATTTTGAGCTTCATGTACCCATAATGAGGTATTGCTTGAAAAATTGTGAATGCCTCTCGTCCTAGTATGGCGTGATACCCACTGCTGAACGGGGCCACCTGGAACGTGACTTCTTCGGATCTGTAATTGTCCGGAGAGCCGAACACCACATCGAGTGTGATTTTTCCGGTGCAGCGCGCTTCCCGGCTAGGGATTATTCCTCTAAAGGTTGTGCTGCTTCGCTCAATACGGCTCCAATCGATTTCCATTTTTCGCAGAGTTTCCTCATAAATGAGGTTTAGTCCGCTGCCGCCATCCATGAGGACTTTTGTCAGTCGAAAGCCGTCCACTATGGGACTAAGTACCAGTGCGGCTGGGGCTCTGGTTGTTCGAAATGTGGGCTCGTCGCTGGCATTGAAAGTAATAGCTGTGTCGCTCCATGGATTTGCTGTTGCTACTTGGTAGACTTCGGCGAGTTCGTGGATTGTCCGTTTTCGCATATTATTTGATGCGAAAGTCTCGAAGACTGTTGATACCGTGCTGGTATTGTTGGAGTGGTTTCCCGGAGCTAGGAGCTCTTCGCCACTTTTGGCCACCTGCCATAATATCCAACATGCTCGAAGGCTATGTGTTGGGACGGCTCCCTCTGTACTATGAAGTTTACAGGGTCCATTGAGCCATCCCTCCAGTACGGTTCCGTTTCCCTTATTGGGTTTTTGTTTTTTCATTTTTTCATCTGGGGCCTGAGTATAAGGCGCCCTTTTACTGCGGACTGGGTTTGGGGCCGGATTATCCCAAAATGGATTTTCGATCTTCCGGAAACTCTCCATCGCACAGTATTTTCGCACAATGGATGCTAGATCGGTGAAGCGCGTAATATTGCGACGATCAATGGCGTTTAGTATTCCCTTGTCCGTGCAGTTATTGCAGAAAATTGATATTGCGTTTTCCTCTCGGCAGTCCTTTATCCTGTCCATAACCAGGAGGAATCTGGCCCAGTAGTGATGTACTGTCTCAGTAGGCTCTTGCCGTATTAGAGATAGATCGCATATGTCTGGGCGGGTGGGTGGAATAAAATCCGGATCCCTGCCCATCTCGAGGCTCAAAGGCCAAGAAGTTTCCGAATTCGGAAGTTTGGTTTGCTGGACGCAATCCAGCGAGTCCGGGGCGATGCATGATTTTAAATTCCATGCTCGATCGAAGTCCGCCCCTCTGCGGGAATCCGGCATGGAGGGTTCGGGAATCCGGACATGAATTGTCTTCAACACCGGCAAAGAGTTGCCGTATTGTTCCACTACCACTGCGACGTGGTGGGTGGCCTGGGGAGAGTTAATCTCTCTCAGATCGGTTTTAAGCCCAATCTGGTTGTAGTCCGTAGCGACTCCCAGGGCAGCGATGCGATCCAAGAGCTCGTTAACAGACGAGAGCTCAATTGGATCTAACTGCTCGGCAGCTTTAGGGCTGACACGAAGATTGCTTCCGACGACTTGAGAAGTCATTACCGAAGCGGCGGCCGAAAAGGCAGTCATGAGAAAACCACCAAGCCGGATAGTTTGGCTGGCGGCCAAGGCCCCTCCGGCGAAAACACCGTCTTTGAAGATGGGCGAAGGCATCCGCTCTATCGGTGACGACACAGAGGAACTCTCAATGAAAGCACCAATGTCGGTGTCAAAACCGGCGGATCTCGGGTAGGGGGTCCCGAACTGTGCGTCTAGGCGGATGGTAACAAGAGACGAGGGACAGAATGTTTTTACCCAGGTTCGGGCCCTCTCGATGGAGGTAAAACCCTACGTCCTGCTTGACTAATATTGATGATATGGGTAGTACAAGAGTAGATCTACCACGAGATCAAGGAGGCTAAACCCTAGAGGCTAGCCTATGGTATTATTGTTGAGATGTATATCTTCGTCCTACGGACTAAGGCCCTCCGGTTTATATAGACACCGGAGAGGGCTAGGGTTACACAGAGTCGGTTACAATGGTAGGAGATCTACATATCCGTATTGCCAAGCTTGCCTTCCACGCCAAGGAAAGTACCATCCGGACACGAGCCGGAGTCTTCAATCTTGTATCTTCGTAGTCTGGGAGTCCGGCGGATATTGATAGTCCGGCTGTCCGGACACCCCCTAGTCCAGGACTCCCTCAGTGAGCAAGCGAGTTGGATGCACACCCACTTAGTTTCTTTTGTTGAGCATTCATACATTTATAGCTCTAGTGCATCCGTTGCATGGCAATCCCTACTCACTCACATTGATATCTATTAATGGGCATCTCCATAGCTCGTTGATATACCTAGTTAATGTGAGACTATCTTCTCCTTTTTTTATCTTCTCCACAACCACCATTCTATTTCACATATAGTGCTATGTCCATGGCTCACGCTCATGTATTGCGTGAAAGTTGAAAATTTTTGAGATTGCTAAAGTATGAAACAATTGCTTGGCTTGTCATCGGGGTTGTGCATGATTAAATACTTTGTGTGATGAAGATAGAGCAACAGCCAGACTATATGATTTCGTAGGGATAACTTTATTTAGCCATGTTATTTTGAGAAGACACGATTGCTTTGATTAGTATGCTTGAAGTATTACTATTTCTTATATCAATATGAACTTTTATTTTGAATCATTTGGATCTGAACATTCATGCCACAATAAAGAAAATTACATTGAGAATTATGCTAGGTAGCATTTCATATCAAAAATTCTGTTTTTATGATTTACCTACCCGAGGATGAGCAGGAATTTTTTATTGGGGATGCTTGATACATCTCCAACGTATCAATAATTTTTTATTGTTCCATGCTATTATATTACCTGTTTTGGGTGTTTATGGGCTTTATTTTACACATTTATATCATTTTTGGGACTAACCTACTAACCGGAGGCCTAGCCCCTATTGTTTTTTTTCCTATTACAGTATTTCGAAGAAAAGGAATATCAAACAAAGTCCAAACGGAATGAAACCTTCGGGAGCGTGATTTTTGGAACGAACGTGATCCAGAGGACTTGGAGTGCAAGTCAAGAAGCAGCCGAGGCGCCCACGAGGGTGGAGGGCATGCCCACCCCTACAGGACGCGCCCCCCTATCTCGTGGGCCCCTCGGGCGGCCACCAACCTAATTCTTCCTCCCATATATACCCATGTACCCCGAGAACATCAGAACGAGCCACGAAAACCTAGTTCCACCATCGTAACCTTCTGTATCCACGAGATCCCATCTTGGAGCCTTCGCCGGTGCTCCGCCAGAGGGGGAATCGACCACGGAGGGCTTCTACATCAACACCATAGCCCCTCCAATGAGTTGTGAGTAGTTTACCACAGACCTTCGGGTCCATAGTTATTAGCTAGATGGCTTCTTCTCTCTTTTTGGATCTCAATACCATGTTCTCCCCCTCTCTTGTGGAGATCTATTCAATGTAACTCTTTTTGCGGTGTGTTTGTCGAGATCCGATGAATTGTGGGTTTATGATCAAGTTTATCTATGAGAAATATTCCAATCTCCTCTGAATTCTTTTATGTATGATTGAGTTATCTTTGCAAGTCTCTTCGAATTATCAGTTTGGTTTGGCCTACTAGATTGATCTTTCTTGCAATGGGAGAAGTGCTTAGCTTTGGGTACAATCTTGCGGTGTCCTTTCCCAGTGACAGCAGGGGCAGCAAGGCACGTATTGTATTGTTACCATCGAGGATAAAAAGATGGGGTTTATATCATATTGCATGTGTTTATCCCTCTACATCATGTCATCTTTCTTAATGTGTTACTTTGTTCTTATGAACTTAATACTCTAGATGCATGCTAGATAGCGGTTGATGTGTGGAGTAATAGTAGTAGATGCAGGCAGGAGTCGGTCTACTTGTCACGGACGTGATGCCTATATACATGATCATGCCTAGATAATCTCATAATTATTCACTTTTCTATCAATTGCTCGACAGTAATTTGTTCACCCACCGTAATACCTATGCTATCTTGAGAGAAGCCACTAGTGAAACCTATGGCCCCTGGGTCTATCTTTTATCATATAAGCTTTCAATCTACTTTTATTTGCATCTTTACTTTTCCAATCTATATCATAAAATACCAAAATATATTTATCTTATCATACTATCTCTATTAGATCTCACTTTCGCAAGTGGTCGTGAAGGGATTGACAACCCCTTTATTGCGTTGATTGCGAGTTCTTTGTTTGTTTGTGTAGGTGTGTGGGACTTTTGGGGAGCCTCCTACTGGATTGATACCTTGGTTCTCAAAAACTGAGGGAAATACTTACGCTACTATTGCTGCATCACCCTTTCCTCTTCAAGGAAAACCAACACAAGCTCAAGACGTAGCAGGAGCCTATGCATGTTACATGTCTTTCCAAAGCTTTACTTGCTATTCTCTATATCTTTATCTAAGGCTTTGATGTATGTTGTCATCAATTACCAAGAAGGGGTAGATTGAAAGCACAAGTGCTCCCTAGGTGATTTTGGTAATTTATGTCAACATATCTCTTATTGGACTAATACTTTTACCTAGTATGTTTCAGATAAGTTCAACAATGGAGTGGCATGGACTAGAGGATGTGGAACCCCTTCAAGATGCTAAGGACAAAAGGATTGGCTCAAGCTCAAAGCACTAGACTCTACATTTTACTTTTAGTGATCCAAGATCACATTGAGTCTATAGGAAAAGCCAATACTATCAAGAGGGGATGAGGTGTTGCTTAATGGCTTGCTTGCTCAAAGTGCTTAGTGATATGCTCCAAAGCTCTCAACCACTTTCTCACATCCACATATGTCCCAAACCAAAAGTCAAACTCGGCACTACCGAATCTTTCTATCCGGCGCCACTGAGTTTTAATATCACAGCCACTGCCACAAAACCCTAGTCTTTTTGATCTCACCGATAGGGATCCCGGTCTCACCGAGATGGGATTGTAATCTCTCTGTGTATGTCCATTACCAGAATTGGTCCAACCGAGTTTGTGTAATTGGTCCTACCGACATTACAATGCAAACCCTCTATTTCTCGTAACATTTCGGTCTAACCGAGATGAGTGAATCGGTCCCACCGAGTTTTCCTGACCAACCCTCTGTGTGTCCATTACCAAAATCGGTCTCACCGAGTTTGTGTAATCGGTCCCACCGAGATTACGTTATGCCCTAACCCTAACCATATCGGTCCCACCGAGATGACATGTCGGTCCCACCGAAAATCCTAACGGTCACATTATTTCCTAAATCGGTCTGACCGAGTTTCACGACTCGGTCCCACCGAGTTTGGTAAGTTGTGTGTAACGGTTAGATTTTGTGTGGAGGATATATATACCCCTCCACCCACTCTTCACATGTGGAGAGAGCCATCAGAACGTGCCTACACTTCCAGCATACATTTTCTGAGAGAGAACCACCTACACTTGTGTTGAGGTCAAGATCTTCCATTCGTACCACATAAATCTTGATCTCTAGCCTTCCCCAAGTTGCTTTCCACTCAAATCTTCTTTCCACCAAAACCAAATCCTGTGAGAGAGAGTTGGGTGTTGGGGAGACTATCATTTGAAGCACAAGAGCAAGGAGTTCATCATCAACACACCATTTGTTACTTCTTGGAGAGTTGTGACTCCTAGATTGGCTAGGTGTCACTTGGGAGCCTCCGAAAAGATTGTGGAGTTGAACCAAGGAGTTTGTAAGGGCAAGGAAATCGCCTACTTCGTGAAGATCTACCCCTAGTGAGGCAAGTCCTTCGTGGGCGATGGCCATGGTGGGATAGACAAGGTTGCTTCTTCGTGGACCCTTCGTGGGTGGAGCCCTCCGTGGACTCGCGCAACCGTTACCCTTCATGGGTTGAAGTCTCCATCAACGTGGATGTACGATAGCACCACCTATCGGAACCACGGCTCAAAAATCTCCGTGTCTCCAAATTGTGTTTGCACACTCCAATCCCATCCCTTTACATTCTTGCAAATTGCATGCTTTACTTTCGGTTTCTCATATACTCTTTGCATGCTTGCTTGATATGTATTGTGATTGTTAAACTTGTGCCAAAACTCCACTTCAACTTAAAGAAATTAAAAACTGCAACTTTTCTTGCTTAGAGTCTATTCACCCCCCTCTAGACACCTCTTCTCGATCCTTTCAGTGTCTTCCCCATCTCCGGGTCGTTCAAGTCTGGGGCCTCGCTGTTGTCCACCAGCCTTGGTGCCCTCGGCACGGTGTGGTCAACATCACTACAAAAAAAAGACACATCCGTGACATTTTGGGCCGAACGAAAAAAACTTCTGTCATACATATGACACTTCAATGATGATAATTGTGACAAAACCCGGTATCATCACAGATGTGGTGGGCTCCTACTTCTATGACAAAAAATCATGACAGAAAATGGGCTTTTCATCCTGGGCGGGCCCGAGACGCAGCTGCATGACATTCTTTGGGCCGTCCATGACGGAAAATACCATGGTAGAAGCGAGGGGGAGGAAAATTTCGGGGAGTTGCCGGTTAAGGTGGGAGGTCGGGGGCCGAGCGATGTGCGTTTCTCTCGTACACGTACGCGCGCGTGTGCGTGAGGCGTTGGCTCTAACTGAACCCGAGCGAGGCGTTGGGCTCTAACTGAACCCGAGCGATTGCACTGCAGGCTACGCGTTACTGAACCCGAGCGATCGATCGATGGCTGTTAACTGAACCCGATCGAGCGATTCCTTCGCTACTGCTGCTAACTGAAGCCGATCGATTGGATGAACAGTG
>NC_041385.1:217827780-217846364 GCF_002162155.2 Triticum dicoccoides
GACCGTAGGAGGTCCATTTCGTCCGTTTTGCGGTACGCCACACCCCTCCCGATCAACAGGACCCCCGTTTCGACCGTAGGAGGTCCGTTTCCTCTGTTTTGCGGTACGCCACACCCCTCCCGATCAACAGGACCCTGTTCAGAACGTAGCAGGTCCGTTTCCTCCGTTGTGCGGTACGCCAGGCCTCGTTTCCATCGCCTGTTCCGTCCAAGCCCTCCCGATGAACACGACCACGCATTCCGTTCCGACCCAGCCGGTTGGCTCCCACGCGTTCCATTGCCTCCCAATGAACATGACGCATTCTGTTGCCTCCCCATGAACACGACGCATTCCGTTGCCTCCCCATGAACACGACGATGACGCTGTTTCTCCTTTCCGACCTAGCCATGTACATGAGCCCTCGCTGTACATATGCGCGAGTAGGCGTTCGAGACCCCACCCGTATGTACACATACGTGGTCGTATTTTCTTTCTTGCACCCTGGCCGATGTACGTACGTGTACATGCTACGTGCGCGCCTCTACTACGACACATGCGCGCCTCTACATCCACTAATATATATGTACGTACACGTTCGCGACAAGAATGACAATGCTACGTACGCTTCGACCATGTGGGTCCCGACTGTCACACACTTCCTTGCATGCGAAGATGTAGCTGGTGGGTCCCAGCAGTCAGGGGGGCGAATCAGTTTTTTTGCCCGGACACACTTCCTTGCGTGCGAAGATCTAGCTGGTGGGTCCCAGCAGTCAGGGGGAAACGTTTTTTCGCGAAATATGGTGGCCCGTCCGGTGGGTCCCCGCTCTCAGGTGGAGGAATAATTATTTTACACGTAATAAGGAGGCACTTCCTTGCTTCGGCCGTGGACCCAGCTGTCAGCCCCTCCACGTACAGTCCACGTCCAATGGAAGCCATTCCTTGACCACGTTGACCACGCCACGCCGAGAGCACCAGGGCAGTGGACGACGGCGAGGCCTAGGAAGGGGACGACGCAGAGCCAGGGAAGATGCGGCGGTGGATGCCCACGCATAGAGGAGTACGAGGGTTCACTGGTTCGTTGCGGTGTGAGGCTGCCATCGCCACAGAATAACAGGGGGTGTGGGTGAGTAGAGGGATGGCCTGCCCAGCGGTGGGAGTAGTAGGGGGCGGTGCGGCCTCCGCCGCATCGCAGCCGGCCACGGGAGGCAGGAGCACGAGGCATGACCGGCACTGGTTTAGGCGGCTGGAGCAAGAAGACCAAAGGTTGAAGAAGCACTACGGCCGTTGGATGGACATCGTACTATCACTGGAGCTAGAATCGTGCATATTGACTAAGTTGACAAAGCCCTCCGTCCCCGTCAACTTAGTAGGCCCACAAGTCAGCCTGCCACTATACTGGGTCCCAGCTAACAGGGGGAGTATTCTTTTTTTTTGTGCGTAATAAGGAGGCATTTCCTTGCGTGCGAAGATATAGCTGGTGGGTCCGAGCTGTCAGCGGCGGTAACGTTTTTATCGCAAAATACAGAGGCCCTTTCGGTGGGTCCCCGATGTCAGGTGGAGGAATCATTATTTTGCGCGTAATAAGGAGGCATTTCCTTGCGTGTGGCCGTGGACCCAGCTATCAGCCTCTCCACGTACAGTCCACTTCAGATGCATGTCGGTTGTTGACCACGTTGACCAGGCCACGCCGAGAGCACCAGGGTGGTGGACGACGGCGAGGCATAGGAAGGGAACGACACGAAGGCAGGGAAGACTCGGCAGTTGTTTCCCACGCGGAGGGAAGTACGACTGTACGAGGGTTTACTGGTTCGTCTGCCATCGCCGGATAATAACAGCAGGTGTGGGTGAGTAGAGGGATGGCTAGGCCAGCGATGGGAGTACGATGGGGCGGTAAGGGCTGCGCGGCAGCATAGTCGTCCGAGGTGAGGAGGGAGCAGGCAGTCCCGCCGGCGCTTGTTTGAGCAGCTGGAGCAGGAAGAGCAGAGATTGAAGAAGCTCGACGGCCGTTGGATGGACATCGTACGATCACTGGAGCTAGAATCGTTCATATTGACTAAGTTGACAAAGCCCTCTGTCCCCGTCAACTTAGTATGCCCACAAGTCAGCCTCCCACCATGGTGGGTCCCAGCTAGCAGGGGGAGTATTCATTTTTCTGTGCATAATAAGGAGGCACTTCCGGTGGGTCCGTGCTGACAGCGGGGGGAACGTTTTTTTCGCGAAATACGGTGGTCCATCCGGTGGGTCCCAGTAGTCAGGGGCAAACGTTTTTTTCATGAAATACGGTGGCCCGTCCGGTGGGTCCCAGCAGTCGGGGGGGAAACGTTTTTTCCGCGAAATACTGGTGGCCTGTCCGGTGAGTCCCTACTGTCAGGTGGAGGAATAATTATTTTGCACATAATAAGGAGGCACTTCCTTGCGGCTGCCGTGGACCCAGCTGTCAGCCTCTCCACGTACAGTACTCTTCCGATGGAAGTCGGTCGTTGACCACATTGACCACGCCACGCCGAGAGCACCACGATGGTGGACGACGGCGAGGCCTAGGAAGGGGACGATGCGGAGCCGGGGAAGACGCGGCAGTGGATGCCCACGCGGAGAGGAGTACGAGGGTTCACTAGTTCGGCTGCGGTGTGAGGCTGCCGTCGCCGCAGAATAACAGGGGGAGTGGGTGAGTGGAGGGATGGCCTGGCCAGTGGTGGGAGTAGTATGGGGACGGTGAGGCCTCCGCGGCAGCACAGCCGGCCACGGGAGGCAGGAGCATGCGGCACGACCGGCGCTGCTTTGGGCGGCTGGGGCAAGAATACCAGAGGTTGAAAAAGCACTACGGCCGTTGGATGGACATCGTTGACCATGCCGCACCGAGAGCACCAGGGCGGTGGGTGACGGCGAGGCCTATGAAGGGAATGACACGGAGCCAGGGAAGACATGTCAGTGGCTGCCTATACAGTGGAGAGTATGAGGGTTGATTGGTTTGGCTGCCATCGCCGAAAAATAACAGGAGGTGTGGGTGAGTAGAGGGATAGAAAGGCCAGGGATGCGAGTATGATGGGGCCGTGAGGCCTGCCCGGAAGCACTGCCGGCCACGGGAGGCGGGAGCAGGCGGTTCCGACAACCCTGGTTTGGGCGGCTGGGGCAGGAAGATCAGAGACTGAAGAAGCACGATTGCCGTTAGATTGACATCTAACGGTCTGACGCTGGTAGAGTCGATTGTTGACTAAGTTTATTTTTTGAGAAACCTTGTGTACACATGAACTTAGTAGGCCCACAAGTCAGCCTACAAATCTGTGGCAGACAACATAAAGCCCATTTGCTATTTTTTATAATTTGCAGCCCATTTGCTAATTCTTAAGTAATTTATTACAACTCATTTTCTGCCCAGGACCACGGTCAAAAAGTTCAACCTTATTTTGCATATTTCGGTGGAGTCCGAACTATTGTAATCCCGAAATGATAAACATTTTTTAAGAACTTATTGATTTGCCAAAAAATCGTTTTGTTTTTGTAAGCAAATAAGACGTGGGACAATTGAGTTGGTTTAGGGAAAACCACTGGTAAAAAATCAGCGCTGGGTGGGAAAAAACAACAAAAATAAGGATGTAAATATCAAAAGGGAATTTCATGTGTTTTCAATATAATGATACGTGTATATGAACTAGTAAAACTATAGGTGGAGATTAGAAAACGGATGTAGGACACGCGTTTCAAGAGGAAAATAGAACTGGGCTGTGTGTTTGATTCAGTAAAAAAACTGCGTGCGGATGTTGTAAGACAAAATATAACTAATGCTGGCGGGCCAGAGGCCAGTAGATACCTGCTGGATCTTTGTGCCCCGTTGTCGTCACGGGCTGGGCCTGTTAAAAACAAAACCAACCCTGGGCAGTCTACAGCCCAGTTGAAACTTGCTCGACCTGAAAAAACAATATACGTGCTCAATAAATGAGAGAATTTTGCAAGTACAGACTGATAACTGGGATGCGGCACGGATATTGTTCTTTTATCGTGATAATAAGTGCATGCACTTGTTTCGAAAAATTTGGAGAACTGGGAATTCGAACGGTGGGTGCTTATGCTACCCATCAAATAAAAATTAGGTGCCTGAACATTCGTTTTGAAACGAATGATTCAGCTTTATATCCACGCCGACCCTCGGCATGATGGTTGGAAGCAAACGCAAGTTCATACCAAAAGATCGTTAACAATAATACCAACTTGTGGACGACAAGGTAGTACAAGTACCAATACCAAACTAACTTATAATCTTTTTACTCCTGGCCCTAGTGTTCGTCTGGTAGAAAATCATGTAGAGGACCAGTTCCCGCTCCTTCTCTTGCTCCAGGTCCCCGAGGTGGTACTGGTGCATCACCCAGTTGGTTCTCTGCTGGTCGAAGTTCTTGTTGGTGTGCAGCACCAGAACCTTTTTTGCTGCCCGTCTGCCGGCCATTGACCATCACCGGCAAGGTATTGCCGGTCTTGTGCCACATCACGTGCATGCCGCACTCCGACTGTATCTTGCGACGCGTCCATGTGCCCCTTTTGAACGCCCTGGAATTGTGCCGGAAGAAATGCTTCCTTAGGCCACTCAGTGTGATACCTGCAGTATTGTGGAATACAGGTTTTAGTGTACCTAGTTGGCATTTTCATAACATCTTTGGCATGTTGCAGTCACTTGTTTCACTTTTTATTAACTGTCAAATTGTAATTGCTTCACCAGGTCTGCGTCTAAAAAGAAAATAGAGCTATAAACAAAGGAATATGTTTGTGCAAGTAGACGGCTGATCGGTGTCTGCTACCTCTTGAGCACTGTGTGGGATTTCCCCGAAGACGAGAGGATGATGCAGCAAAGTAGCGTAAGTATTTCCCTCAGTTTTTGAGAACCAAGGTATCAATCCAGTAGGAGACCATGCACAAGTCCCTCGTACCTACACAAAACGATAGCTACTCGCAACCAACGCGATTAGGGGTTGTCAATCCCTTCACGGTCACTTACGAGGGTGAGATCTGATAGAGATGATAAATAATCATTTTGGTATTTTTGATAGATAGATGCAAAGTGAAAAGTAAAAGCAAAGTAAAAACAAAGCAAGTAAATAAAGTGATAGAGATTGATATGATGAGAATAGACCCGGGGGCCATAGGTTTCACTAGTGGCTTCTCTCAAGAGCGTAAGTATTCTACGGTGGGTGAACAAATTACTATTGAGCAATTGATAGAATTGAGCATAGTTATGAGTATATCTAGGCAATGCTTATGTATATAGGCATCACGTCCAAGACAAGTAGATCGAAATGATTCTGCATCTACTACTATCACTCCACTCATCGACCGCTATCTAGCATGTATCTAGAGTATTAAGTAAAAACAGAGTAACGCCTTAAACAAGATGACATGATATAGAGGGATAAATTCATGCAATATGATAAAAAAAACATCTTGTTATCCTCGATGGCAACAATACAATACGTGCCTTGCTGCCCCTTCTGTCACTGGGAAAGGACACCGCAAGATTGAACCCAAAGCTAAGCACTTCTCCCATTGCAAGAACTACCAATCTAGTTGGCCAAACCAAAAAGGATAATTCGAAGAGACTTGCAAAGATAACTCAATCATACATAAAAGAATTCAGAGAAGAATCAAATATTTTCCATAGATAATACTGGATCATAAACCCACAATTCATCGGTCTCAACAAACACACCGCAAAAAGAAGATTACATCGAATAGATCTCCACGAGAGAGGGGGAGAACATTGTATTGAGATCCAAAAAGAGAGAAAAAGCCATCTAGCTACTAGCTATGGACCCGAAGGTCTGAAGTAAACTACCCACACTTCATCGGAGGGGCTATGGTGTTGATGTAGAAGCCCTCCATGGTGGATGCCCCCTCCGGCGGAGCTCCGGAACAGGCCCCAAGATGGGATCTCGTGGATACAGAAGGTTGCGGCAGTGGAATTAGGTTTTTGGCTCCTGTTCTGATCGTTTGGGGATTCGTAGGTATATATAGGAGGAAGGAGTACGTCGGTGGAGCACTAGGGGGCCCACGAGGTAGGGGGGTGCGCCCAGGGGGTGCGCCCTCCACCCTCGTGACCGCCTCTGGCACTTCTTGGAGTAGGGTCCAAGTCTCCTGGATCACGTTCGGTGAGAAAATCACGTTCCCAAAGGTTTTATTCCGTTTGGACTCCGTTTGATATTCCGTTTCTTCGAAACACTGAAATAGGCAAAAAACAGCAATTCTGGGTTGGGCCTCCGGTTAATAGGTTAGTCCCAAAAATAATATAAAAGTGGAAAATAAAGCCCAATATAGTCCAAAACAGTAGATAAAGTAGCATGGAGCAATCAAAAATTATAGATACGTTGGAGATGTATCAGGCATCCCCAAGCTTAATTCCCGCTCGTCCTCGAGTAGGTAAATGATAAAAAAGAATTTTTGATGCGGAGTGATACTTTGGCATAATTTCAATATAAATCTTCTTAATTGTGATATGAATATTCAGATCCGAAAGATTCAAGACAAAAGTTGATATTGACACAAAAATAATAATACTTCAAGCATACTAATCAAAGCAATCTTGTCTTCTCAAAATAGCATGGCAAAAAAAGGTCATCCCTACAAAATCATATAGTTAGGCTATGCTTCATTTTCGTCACACAAAGATGTTCCCAACGTCTATACCCCCGATGACAAGCCAAGCAATTGTTTCATACTCAAATAATCTCAAACTTTTTCAACCTTCACGCAATACATGAGCGCGAGCCATGGATATAGCACTATGGGTGGAATAGAATATGATGATGGGGATTGTGTGGAGAAGACAAAAAAGGAGAAAGTCTCACATTGACGAGGCTAATCAACGGGCTATGGAGATGCCCATCAATTGATGTCAACATGAGGAGTAGGGATTGCCATGCAACGGATGCACTAGAGCTATGAATGCTCAACAAAAGAAAATTAGTGGGTGTGCATCCAAATCGCTTGCTCACAAAGACCTAGGGCATTTTGAGGAAGCCCATCATTGGAATATACAAGCCAAGTTCTATAATGAAAAGTTCCCACTAGTATAAAAAGACAACTTATGAGACTCACTATCATGAAGATCTTGGTGCTACTTCGAAGCACAATATATGAGACTCACTACATGAAGAACAAGGTGCTACTTTGAAGCACAAGTGTGGTAAAAGGATAGTAGCATTGTCCCTTCTCTCTTTTTCTCTCATTTATTTTTTATTTTATTTGGGCCTTTCTCTCTCTTTTTTTGGCCACCCCTTTTTTTCGTCCGAAGTCTCATCCTGACTTGTGGGGGAATCACAGTCTCCATCATCATTTCCTCACTTTGGGACAATGCTCTAATAATGATGATCATCACACTTTTATTTTTCTTACAACTCAACAATTACAACTCGATACTTAGAACAAAGTATGACTCTATATGAATGCCTCCGGTGGTGTACTGGGATGGTGCAATGAATCAAGAGTGACACGTATGAAAAATAATGCATGGTGGCTTTGCCACAAATACGATGTCAACTACATGATCATGCGATGGCAATATGACAAAAGTAATGTATGTCATGATGATGATGATGATGGAAGTTGCATGGCAATATATCTCGGAATGGCTATGGAAATGCCATGATAGGTAGGTATGGTGACTGTTTTGAGGAAGATATAAGGAGGTTTATGTGTGATAGAGTGTATCGTATCACGGGGTTTGGATGCACCAGCAAAGTTTGCACCAACTCTCAAGGTGAGAAAGGGCAATGCACGGTACCGAAGAGGCTAGCAAAGGCAGAAAGGTGAGAGTGCGTATAATCCATGGACTCAACATTAGTCAAAAGAACTCATATACTTATTGCAAAAATTTAGAAGCCATCAAAAATTCAAGTACTACGCGCATGCTCCTAGGGGGATAGATTGGTAGGATAATACCATCGCTCGTCCCCGACCGCCACTCATAAGGATGCACAAGCCAGGTACACTTCATGTTTCAAATTTGTTACACAACTTTACCCATACGTGCATGCTACGGGACTTGCAAACTTCAACACAAGCCTTTATCGAATTCACAATTACCCAACTAGCATGACTTTGATATTATCACCTCCATATCTCAAAACAATTATCAAGCATCAAACTTATCTTAGTATTCAATTTACTCAAAAGAAAGTTTCACATGTCTTGAACACTAAGTATATTAACATTAAGCAAACTACCATGCTATTAATGACTCTCAAAGTAAATCTAAGTGAAGCATGAGAGATCAATAGTTTCTTTAAAACAAATTACCACCATGCTCTAAAAGATCTAAGTGAAGCACTAGAGCAAAACTATCAAGCTCAAAAGATATAAGTGAAGCACTATGAGCAAAACTATCAAGCTCAAAAGATATAAGTGAAGCACATAGAGTATTCTATCAAATTCCAACTCCTGTATGGCTCTATAAAAAGGTGTGTACATCAAATATAATTGTGGTAAACTAACAAGCAAAGACGCAAATAATACAAGACGCTCCAAGCAAAACACATATCATGTGGTGAATAAAAATATAGCTCCAAGTAAATTACCGATGGAAGTGGACGAAAGAGGGGATGCCTTCCGGGGCATCCCCAAGCTTTGACTTTTTGGTGTCCTTGGATTATCTTGGGGGTGCCATGGGCATCACCAATCTTAGGCTCTTGCCACTCCTTGTTCCATAATCCATTAAAAGAATTCACCCAAAACTTGAAAACTTCACAACACAAAACTCAACAGAAATCTCGTGAGCTCCGTTAGAGAAAGAAAACAAAAGACTATTTCAAGGTACTGTAATGAACTCATTCTTTATTTATATTGGTGTTAAACCTACTGTATTCCAACTTCTCTATGGATTATAAACTATTTTACTAGCCATAGATTCATTAAAATAAGCAAACAACACACGTAAAACAGAATCTGTCAAAAACAGAACAGTCTGTAGCAATCTGTAACTGATGCAAACTTCTGGAACTCTAAAAATTCTACCAATATAGGAAGTCCTGGACAATTTGTTTATTAAACAGCAGCAAAAAGAATTAACGCAAAATCACATTCCTGTGATTTAACAAAATTATATTTGTGCGTGCAAGGTTTCTGTTTTTCAGCAGAATCAAATCAACTATCATCGTAGGTTATCCTATAGGTTCTACTTGGCACAAACACTAATTAAAAAATAAAACCACATCCAAACAGAAGCTAGATGGATTATTTATTCCTAAAAATAAGCAAAAACAAAAAAACACAAAATAAAATTGGGTTGCCTCCCAACAAGCGCTATCGTTTAACGCCCCTAGCTAGGCATAAAAGCAAGGATAGATCTAGGTATTGCCATCTTTGGTAGGCAATCCATAAGTGGCTCTCACGATAGATTCATATGGTAATTTTATTTTCTTTCTAGGGAAGTGTTCCATGCCTTTCTTTAAGGGAAATTGGAATCGAATATTCCCTTCCTTCATATCAATAATTGCACCAATCGTTCTAAGGAAAGGTCTACCAAGAATAATAGGACATGAAGGATTGCAATCTATATCAAGAACAATAAAATCTACGGGCACATAATTCCTATTTGCAACAATAAGAACATCATTAATTCTTCCCATAGGTTTTTTAATAGTGGAATCCGCAAGATGCAAGTTTAGAGAGCAATCATCAAAATCACGGAAATCTAGCAAATCACATAAAGTTTTGGGAATAGTAGAGACACTAGCACCCAAATCACACAAAGCATGAAACTCATAATCTTTAATTTTAATTTTAATAGTAGGTTCCCACTCATCATAGAGTTTTCTAGGAATAGAAACTTTCAACTCAAGTTTTTCTTCATAAGATTGCATCAAGGCATCAACAATGTGTTCGGTAAAAGCCTTATTTTGACTATAAGCATGAGGAGAATCTAGCATGGATTGCAAGAAGGAAATACAACCAATCAAAGAGAAATTTTCATAATTAAATTCCTTGAGATCCAAAATAGTGGGTTTAGCAACATCTAGGTTTTTATTTCTTTCAATCTCACTTTCATCAATTTCATCATCAAGATCTAGAAACTCCGAATTCTTAAAACGCCTTCTAGGTAAAGGAAGATAATCTTCCGTTTCATCAAGATTCATATTGCAAAACAAAGATTTAATGGGGGACACATCAATAACTTTTAGATCTTCATCTTGATTTTCATAGGAATTGGAAGAACACGCTTTAATAAAGGCATCTTTGGAAGCACGCATCCTAGCGGTTCTTTCCTTGCACTCATCAATGGAAATTCTCATGGATTTGAGAGACTCATTGATATCATGCTTAGGAGTAATAGATCTAAGCTTTAAATGATCAATTTCAAGAGAAATTCTATCAACGTTCCTAGCCAAACCATCAACTTTAAGCAATTTCTCTTCAAGCAAAGCCTTAAAATTCTTTTGTGAATTCATAAAATCTTTAACACTACTCTCAAATTCAGAGGGCATATTATTAAAATTTCCATAAGAGTTGTTGTAGGAATTTCCATAATTATTAGAAGGATTACTAGGATAAGGCCTAGAATTAAAATTCCCTCTATACGCGTTGTTTCCAAAACTATTCCTACCAACAAAATTCACATCCATAGATTCATTATTATTCTTAAGTCAAGTAGACAAAGGCATATCATTGGGATCAAGAGGAGTATTTTTAGGAGCAAACATCTTCATAAGTTCATCCATCTTTTCACTCAAAACATTGATTTCTTCTATAGCATGCACTTTTTTACTAGAAGATCTTTCGGTGTGCCATTGAGAATAATTAGCCATAATATTATCAAGCAATTTTGTAGCATCTCCTAACGTAATTTCCATAAATGTGCCTCCCGCGGCCGAATCTAAAAGATTTCTAGAAGCAAAATTCAATCCGGCATAAAAATTTTGTATGATCATCCATAAATTCAAACCATGAGTAGGGCAATTGCGAAGCATTAATTTCATTCTTTCCCAAGATTGGGAAACATGCTCATGATCAAGTTGTTTAAAATTCATGATATCGTTCCTAAGAGTGATGATCTTAGAGGGAGGAAAATACTTAGAGATAAAAGCATCTTTGCACTTGTTCCAAGAATCAATACTATTTTTAGCAAAAGATGAAAACCAAACTTTAGCAAGATCTCTAAGTGAAAACGGAAATAACTTCAATTTGACAATATTTTTATTCGTATCTTTCTTCTTTTGCATATCACACAAATCAACAAAATTGTTTAGATGAGTAGCGGCATCTTCACTAGGAAGGCCGGCGAATTGATCTTTCATAACAAGATTCAGCAAAGCGGTATTGATTTCACAAGACTCATCATTATTAAGAGGAGCAATCGGAGTACTAAGGAAATCATTATTATTGGTATTCGATAAATCACACAACTTGGTATTATCTTGCGCCATGGAAACAAGTAATCCAACACACAAGCAAACAGAAAGGCAATGGGAAAAAGGCAAACGGGAAAGAGAGGAGGAGATTGGGTAAGAGAGGGCGAATAAAATGGCAAGGGTGAAGTGGGGGAGAGGAAAACGAGAGGCGAATGGCAAATAATGTAATGCGAGAGATAGGGATTGTGATGGGTACTTGGTATAGTTGACTTGCTTGCGTGAGCCTCCCCAGCAACGGCGCCAGAAATTCTTCTTGCTACCTCTTGAGCACTGCGTTGGATTTCCCCGAAGAGGAGAGGATGATGCAGCAAAGTAGCATAAGTATTTCCCTCAGTTTTTGAGAACCAAGGTATCAATCCAGTAGGAGACCACGCACAAGTCCCTCGTACCTACACAAAACGATAGCTACTCGCAACCAACGTGATTAGCGGTTGTCAATCCCTTCATGGTCACTTACGAGGATGATATCTGATAGAGATGATAAATAATATTTTTGGTATTTTTGATAGATAGATGCAAAGTGAAAAGTAAAAAAGCAAAGTAAAAACAAAGCAAGTAAATAAAGTGATAGAGATTGATAAGATGAGAATAGGCCCGGGGGCCATAGGTTTCACTAGTGGCTTCTCTCAAGAGCGTAAGTATTCTACGGTGGGTGAATAAATTACTGTTGAGCAATTAACAGAATTGAGAATAGTTATGAGTATATCTAGGCAATGATCATGTATATAGGCATCATGTCCAAGACAAGTAGATCGAAACGATTCTGCATCTACTACTATTACTCCACTCATCGACCACTATCCAGCATGCATCTAGAGTATTAAGTAAAAACAGAGTAACGCCTTAAGCAAGATGACATGATGTAGAGGGATAAATTCATGCAATATTATAAAAACCCCATCTTGTTATCCTCGATGGCAACAATACAATACTTGCCTTGCTGCCCCTTCTGTCACTGGGAAAGGACACCGCAAGATTGAACCCAAAGCTAAGCACTTCTCCCATTGCAAGAACTACCAATCTAGTTGGCCAAACCAAAAAGGATAATTCGAAGAGACTTGCAAAGATAACTCAATCATACATAAAAGAATTCAGAGAAGAATCAGATATTTTCCATAGATAATACTGGATCATAAACCCACAATTCATCGGTCTCAACAAACACACCACAAAAAGAAGATTACATCGAATATATCTCCACGAGAGAGGGGGAGAACATTGTATTGAGATCCAAAAAGAGAGAAGAAGCCATCTAGCTACTAGCTATGGACCCGAAGGTCTGAAGTAAACTACTCACACTTCATCGGAGGGGCTATGGTGTTGATGTAGAAGCCCTCCATGGTGGATGCCCCCTCCGGCGGAGCTCCGGAACAGGCCCCAAGATGGGATCTCGTGGATACAGAAGGTTGCGGCGGTGGAATTAGGTTTTTGGCTCATGTTCTGATCGTTTGGGGATACGTAGGTATATATAGGAGGAAGGAGTACGTTGGTGGAGCACCAGGGGGGCCACGAGGTAGGGGGCGCCCAGGGGGGCGCCCTCCACCCTCGTGACCGCCTCTGGCATTTCTTGGAGTAGGGTCCAAGTCTCCTGGATCACGTTCCGTGAGAAAATCACGTTCTCGAAGGTTTTATTCCGTTTGGACTCCGCTTGATATTCCGTTTCTTCGAAACACTGAAATAGGCAAAAAAACAGCAATTCTGGGCTGGGCCTCCGGTTAATAGGTTAGTCCCAAAAATAATATAAAAGTGGAAAATAAAGCCCAATATAGTCCAAAACAGTAGATAAAGTAGCATGGAGCAATCAAAAATTATAGATACGTTGGAGACGTATCACTGTCTTACCTGGAAGTTTCTCAGGTTGGGTGTAGCATATGTCGTGCTCGCTGTCGATGGTTGGTATGAACAAATCGATGAGAGACTGAAATCTCGCGCTGTCAGCACTCACTTTGGCCTCAAGGTGCTCGATCAGCTCCTGATCCGTGGGATTGAACTTGACGCCAGCCGGCAGGACCGGCCAATCCTTCTCCGACTTGCATTGGTAATTCTAGTTATACGGTACTCAATGTATGATCAATCGACTGTTTTAAGTGAATGATGAAAGATTTCAACAGATAAGTGGTACTCCAAATCTGAAGTCCAGAATACCCGAACAGGCCGCCGGGATTCTTGTGTCACCTCACGCGCAGCGTGTTGTCACATCAATTCAATGTGTGGACATGATGAATAATTTGACCGACATATACTAATACTGCTACTGTACTACTTACTAGTCGTATTTAGTGTCACAATTTATACATAGGTCTAACTAACAAGTATGCACTTGAAGCCTAACTGATATATATATATATATATATATATATATATATATATATATATATATATATATATATATATATAAACACTATTCTGATCACGGGATCAGAATAATATTCTGATCACAACATGAACTTCCCGAGTAACGCGCCTAACCTTCCACGAGTACTAGGTTGAACTTCACCTAAAGAGTGTCCAAATGGGCTTGCCATATACGGTTGGAAAGCTATGGACACGACTATAATGACCCAAGTTAAATTTTTGAAAAAATGTAAGCGGTTTAAGAGCAGTTTTGAAAACCGTTTTTCCTTCAAACAAAAAAGTGAATCGTATTTTTGATCGCATATCTAAACCGTCTATCGGAATGAGGCAAATAATATGGCATTAGAAAGCTGCTGCAAAACCGCTCCTTCCACATGTTGATAGTTTTCTGTAATTCCTTATGGTTAAAGAGTAATTTGGAAAATCGTAAAATTTTGTAAACCGAACAGCCGAATTCGTATTTTCGATGGTATTTCTAAACGGATAATCCAATTGAGGCAAATGATATGGCGTTAGAAAGCTTATGAAAATGCGCTACTTTTTTATGTTGAATATTTTTTCTAATTTTGAATGTTTTAAAAGAAATTTAGAAAACAATACAATTTCTAGCGAATTTGTATTTTCAAGCTAATTATTAAACCGTATGCCCGAACGCAGCAAATAATATGGCATTGGAAAGCTTGAGGAAATGCGAAACTTTTTTGTATCTATTATTTCTCCCAACCTTATGGTTTTAAGTCAATTTGTAAAATGGCTAAAAATGTATTTTTGCCATAATTTCTACAAACTTTATCGGATTGGGGCAAATAATATACCCTTGAAAAGCTACGAGAAATGCGAAACTTTTTCATGTTGATGGTTTTCTCGGATTCCTAGTCGTTTTCAAGTAATTTTCAAAACGGCGAGATTATTCGTTCTGCCTCTATCGCGAAACAGATTCTTCGAAAATGCACTGCTTGAAAAACTTGAACTTCTCGACATGCCTATTTGAACTTCACTCTGTTTTTCACGTGCTTTTTTTACCCGTAGCCCTCCATCCACTCATCAGAACACTCACCGGAATTGAGCAAGTGATATACCAGTGGAAAGCTGCCGTGAACATGCAACTTTCCCGTGTTTATCGTTTTTTCATACCCGCGATGATTTTAATAGTTTTTCATCTGAAATTCATCCACTGTAGTAGTTGAACTTCCTACTATTTTCAGTTAACCTTCTGTGACGTATTTCCGTTTGTAAATTTCTCATCCATTCATCAGTATTACACAAATGATATTCCTTTTGTACAAATCACTCTCACAATAATTTTTTTAACTTTCTCCGATGAAGGACTTGAACTTATAACAACAAAACTTTTAGCCTTTGCTTTTTTATTCTTTTTTTAATACAAAATGCACACCGTGTAGTACATGAACTTCTGGCAGTTATCAACCTGATCTTCTCCCGGTTACATGAAAATATTTGAGTTTTTTTTATGAATTTTTAATCTGATTTTCTTAATCTTTTTTTAACAGTTCTATTTTGAAGCGCTCTATTTTTAATAGTTCTATTTTGAAAATATTTTGAAGCGCTCTATTTTTAACAGTTCAACTTCTTGTTATTTTATTTTTGAACTTCTTATTTCCATTCTTTAATAACGAGGAAAATCTGAGTTTTATATAATCATCGAACTTCTCCATCTTTTTAATATGGACTTCCTGGTTTTATTTCTTAATACTTTTTTATGAAATTTTGAAGCGCTCTATTTTTAGAAGTTAAACTTCTTGTAATTTTATTTTTAAACTTCTTGTTTCCTTTTTTTAATAACAAGGAAAATCTGAGTTTTCTATAATCATCGAACTTCTCAATCTTTTTAATATGGACTTTTTGATTTTATATCTTAATACTTTTAATGAATAAAAATATTTTAAGACACCAAAACAACATCTTTTGTGTGTGTGTTTGCATTGGTTTGCACATCAAACCGCGTCATCTTTAGAAATTGAACTTCTCCTTTCTTTTTGTTTTTTTCAACATTGTTTAGCACGTCGAACCGCGTCACTTTAGAAATTGATCTTCTCCTTTCTTTTTGTTTTCTTTTAACATTGGTTTGCACGTCAAACCGCGTCATCTTTAAAAATTGAACTTCTCCTTTTCTTTTTGTTTTCTTTCAAGATTGGTTTACATGTTGAATCGCGTCATCTTTAGAAATTGAACTTCTCCCTTTTCTTTTTGTTTTCTTGCATGTTTTACGTTGCATGTTTAAATTTATTTTGAACTTGCTGAGATAACACACTTGGCCTTCTCGAACACAACATTTTGACCTTCGCAAAACATAAATTGAAGCCATACTTTTGACCTACACAGCATGTACAATTTTCTCCACTTTTTCAAGAATAAACACTGAATCGCCCCATTAGTTTGACATGAACTTCTATTGCACATTTTCAAATCGTTAGTTTAATTTTCCTTTTTCAAAAGCACATTGAGCTTTTTATTATGTTTTGTGGCAAGTAGCATGATCATTTTTTTGTTCGTGTAGAAAAGCATTTGTGTTCGTCCTGCCACTAGTTTTTCACTCGACCTGCCATGAACATTTTGTTCGACCTACACATGGCGCAATCCAGGGGGATCCAAATCGGCACGGCTCGAAAGCATGCCCGGAGGATTGACGTTGCATCTGCCACGCTGGGCAGCGTCGTTTCGACCTGTTGAACACCGACCGAAGGAGGAACCTACCGTTGCCACTCAGTTGCTGCTGGATGTGCCACCTAACTATAGATCGAGTTCAAACATGATGGCAAACACGATGTTGTTTTTGCCTCTCTTTTTTAACATGTAATTGAAGGTCGGAGTCTCGCACTAAAATATCGAACCGCGCAATTATTTAAATTTGAACTTCTAGGTATTTTTGAAATGAGGGGAAATAGGTTTTTATAATTGGTTTCTTCCTTTCTATAATTTGGACTTTTTTTATTTCCTTTAGTAACCAAAAAATCGTACTTTTGTAATAAATATTGAACCGGTCCATTATTTAAGACTGAACTTCTATATTTTTTTAGGAACGATGAAAATCCTTTTTTCTCAATTTTGAACTGCTCTATTTTTATAATTTGAACTTCTTGTTTTTCTTTTTAGAATGGTGAAATATCTACTTGAAAGTGCTATGTTATTTCTGAACTACTCTATTTTTATGTTTATTTTGTTTAGAAATGGTGAAATATCCGCTTGAATATCTATTTTTCCTTTTTAAATTGAACTTCTAGGTTTATTATTTAGTAACAGGGGAAATCTTTTTAGTTTTTAATAAACATCGAACTGCTTTTCTTATTTTCATTTGAACTTCTAGATTTTTTTAGAAAGGGGGGGAAACATTCTTAGAAATTCTAACTACTCTATAGTAATTAAACAACTCTGTTTATTTAATTTGAAGTTATTGGTTTTGTAATAAACATCGACCTTCTATGTTATTTAAATTTGAACTTCTAAGTTTTTTTCGAAACAAGGAACCCCTTATTTGTAAACATTTTGATTTTTTCCTTTCTTTTTAATTTGTACTTCTTTTTGGGGGTTTCGAATGACATATTTTTTTGGATGTGTGCATATGTTCAAAAACAAGATTTTTTTACATGAGTTTGAGGGAGGCCAATACAAAGACATATTTTACATTATGTTTTCTAGAACTTCCAACTGATTTGTTCTTTTAAACTCCATTCCTTCCGCGTTTTCACTGTTTGAAGTTTGCTACAATTTATTTATGAGAACTTCACTAAAATGATAAAAATAGGAGAACATTTTTGTGAAGTAATAAACGTCTCATTTTGTTCATATACGAATTTCTCGTGTTTTATAATTAAATTACCAAGTTCTTTAAAGGTTTCTATTTTGACGCATAGCAAATTATTTGCTGCTTTTTATATAGTGGATCGAACGTAGTTTAGTAACCGAACTTCAATGTTTTTTCAAACATCATGGAACCTATGTTTACAAAAGTTCGTACTCATATATTTGAACTTGTGTATGAATACAAAACGAATACATGGAGTGGTTAAAGCCATAAACAGGTTGGCTTACAAGTGTGGGGGTGCATAGAAGAAAGCTTTATTTTTCAAAGAAAACAGTTGTAGCCTACATGGAGCTTTCCCCTAGCCGTGAACACTAGCCTGAAACTGACCACATGCACGAAGAAAATGTTCAGAGAATTAAAGCCATAGCTTGAAGATGAAAGTTCAGAGGAAAATGCCATCGTTTTTCTCATTCTCTATCGGTAGAAGTACAAATGCACATGTAGATGAAGTGACAAGTCTAATTATTCCCGTAGCCTTCATGGCCCGTCATGGAGTTCCGGCGGACGCATTCCAGTAAATGGTAGCGGGAGGAGCTGCGGGAAAAGCCGAGCGGCACGCTGCCGGCGTCTCGTGAAGGAACTACGCGAGCAAGCGGACGATGAGACACTGCACGTGCAGACAACGTTGGACTCCAGGAGGACGAGGGTCGCGCGGGATTGATGCACCAACATGGATTGAGGCCGGCAGGACGCTGTTGGCGCAACACTGATCTAACTCGACGCACGCATGGGAGGGGGACGCTCGCCACTGTCGGGAGGAGTCTCGAGGAAGGAAGATGCCATAAAGTTGGAAGTCCAAGAAAGAGGTGCCATGTCGGGCGTGTGCAAGACCAAGGGAACGACACAAGGTGGTTCAGCGGCCCCTGGCAGACGGCGATGGAGACAACAACTCCATTGGCCGCGAGCGGGGCGGGGGGGCTGATCCGCGCGGTGGCGAGTCACGGCGGGAGCAGCGTTGGGGAGGCGGGGATGGGGGAGACGGAGGCTGGTGGCGATGTGGGCGCTGGTAGCGAAGATCGACAACGAGTGAGGCCGGCCGGATC
>NC_041385.1:217846496-217862550 GCF_002162155.2 Triticum dicoccoides
CGGTGGCCTGATTCAGCCGCAAGGCGGCGCATGGGCCAGATCCAGGCGCGGGGGGGCGGGGGGACGGTGTGGGTGCTGGGTTCAGGCGTTGGGCAGCTTGACTGCGGCTGGAAGGCAGCTGGCGGCGGCCCGCGGTGGAGGGTGGTGCCTGGTGTGGGGTGGTTGTTACTCCAGGAGGAGCTCATATATATATATATATATATATATATATATATATATATATATATATATATATATATATATATATATGGCTTCTACACAGCATCTCCATCATCATTATCAGTACATCCTACGCAGGTGAGTTAGGATGCACTTGATCCCAGGAAGGTATCTATCCTTCAAACCAGAGGAGTGCTTCAAACTAACAACAGTACATAATATTCAACAGAAGAGGGTCGCGCTACAGCAGCAGAATACATGGCTCAGTCTAGATATCAGCACGAATCAAGTTGTGCATATTTGCTGTTGGCATGAACCACAACGCCGCATGTCGGGTTTACAAAAGCCATCCATCGCATGGAAGCTTGATGCCTTTCACACACTGAAGATTATCTGGCAACAAGCTGTGTCGACGAATCTCTGGATATGGTGATTCATGAAACCCATGGTATGATGTGTAAACACAGCCCCCCCCTCGCGAATGGAAGTTGCATAGCACGGTAATCATCACCGGTGATATGATCGATGATTGCTTGGATGATCGGTTAATTGAGCCCGAGAAACAAGGAGTGGTCGCCGAGGCTTTAAACCCGCCTCCAATTGAATACGCATGGCCCAACGGAGCTGGGATCTTTCTCGAATACGAAGCAGCCATAGCCATCAATGTCACAAACGCCCCACGCATTGTACCGCATGTGGTTTGATGTAATGGTTTGGTCAATTTGGTACGTGCGAATGAGTATCAAATGACCGCCGTCAGCTGAATGAGCGATAAACCACCACCCATCGGCTGGTATGATTCCAGTCCTGGAATCATGAAGGCCAGCGCATTTGCATCTGCTGCAACAATTCAAATTGGAGACCAAAAGGATAAAAATAAACAAACAATCATGTTCAAAGTATGTGTGGAATTAAGATTATTATAACAGTGACACATATCATAGATAGAGAATTGCAATGCCATGGTCATAATCATACCCCAAGTTAAAAAAATAAGCCAATGGCTTTCATATTCTAGCAATATGTCATGGTTCAAACATCATGTAACAATGAGAGGAAAACCGCTATGACAGCGCCTACTCATATTCTACCATAGCACTTACTACTACTGTTCTCATATCAACTCTAAGCAATAACATGCGTTGTTATAAAAATCTTGTAAACGAGAGTAACATATAGCAATCATGATGTTATGCTCATAATATGTATTCTAACGATCATTAGATGCCAATTGTTCTCATATCAACTCTAACAATAACATGTGTGGTCATAAAAATCTAGGAAATGAGAGGAACACATAGCAATGATGTGGTTATAGACATGATATGCATTCTAAATTTGTAACAAATGAATAGGCAGTCATATTCGTAAGGTAAAGATGAGATGAGCTAGAACAATTACACGATGATAGATTCCACCAGTATAGGCAGCCAATCTGTGCGTCGACTGCGTAAACGATGCCATCATGCACTATAGCATCAGATAGAAACGTTGCCTCAACAGGATTGATGATGAGCCATAACCATGTATGGCGACCGGATTCCAGATAGACTAATCCCATGTTGAACAAGGCAATGAGCTTGTAATCCATGTAGTCTTCTGATGGTGTGGGCACTTCGCAGATTACAACTTTCTGCAAACAGAGGTCGAGCCAAAAGCTTGACGCGTCTCGTGCGTAGTAGGCAGGAGTGTCCGGCGGGCCGTGAGGCTCGATGGCGGCGGTATCCAACGATGGAAGGGTGATCTCTCGCTGGGCGTAGATATCCATGAGACGCCACAGACTACCGGTGTGGTGGATGAGGACGATCCAGTTGGCCTTCATGCCCACCCAATAGTGGCCGCGCATGAAGGACAGGTGGACGGGTAGTGGTAGCATGTCGAGCGGAACCACGGCAACCTCCGTAGGATCGTCAAGTCGGTGTCTAGACCACCTGCGAGGATCGGGCATCAGCAAGCAGGGTGTCTTGAAAAGAGCCGGCCGGTTGCAGATGAGTAGACGGTACAAAGACACCGAGCATACGGCCAGACGGACGGTGCTGAGTAGGTCCATACGACTACAGATCTGCTCCAAGAGAACATCGGGGAGGGAATTCCAATCGCGGCTCTGCGTGTCAGTCGGTTCTGCCATTGGGGTTTTCGGTGCCTGCGAGCCAGCGGGGAAGTGGATTCGGGCGGGTGAGCGAAGAAGCTTCTCCTCGTGTGGCCGAGCGGTGAGCGGGGGGGATATGGTACGCGCGAGCTACCAAGGAAGATGGCACGGGCGGGCGAGCAGTGAGCGGGGGTAAATGGTGCGCGGCCGACGATGGGGAAGAGAGGAGGAAGAAGAGTGGAAGACGGGGAAGAAAGTGCATTAAATCTCAATTCTACTAGTACTACTACCAGGATATACCGTCCTTCGGAGTGTAAATAGTTACACCGATGACATGTGGGTCTACCACAAGAGGGTCCATATGTCAGTTAATGGAGGACAGAGGTGCGTAGGCGTATTTGCGGAAGCGTGCTCTACTGGCAAACATGATGGCAGTACTGGGTAAGGCTGATTTAGTAACAACAACATGCTAGTTCATCTTATTAATTACATGTCCCATCTGCTGCAGCGTGTATTGTCACTTCACTGCAAAAACTAGTTGAATAGTTCTCTCTGACCGAGATGGGGAATAATGGATCGCGAGGACTTCCTTTCTACAGTATCCCTATGCCTCTACGCTCACTTCACTCATTTTGCTCCATACCTAGTCACTTGTTGAAATCTGTATAATACTAGTACCGCTTTGATGTGTTCCGTCAACTCACCGAACAAGGAGAAGCTTGCTTACTACGCCTCTCCCTCGCCCACGCGCGCGGTGGTTTGCAGGATGAGGAGAGGGTTTTGACTACATCGCCCTCTCCCTCTCCCTCTCCCTCACCCTCGCCCTCGCGATGGACGTGCAGCAGTTCAATCGGTGTCAGATTGCCAGAAGCATATTGTACTGTAGTATCATCATTGTTGGACCTTCTAAAGAGGCGAAGAGCCAAGTGCAAGGTTCACACGAGTATGAACTGTTGAACCTCCCGAAGAGGCAAAGAGCCAAGTGCAAGGTTTTGTAGGAGTTGTCATCCTAGTAGGAGTGTACTACAACTATAGTGAACGATGCTGCTGTATGATGCCACCACGTCACGTATATCCAAAGCTGTGCCACCTTTTTTTCTCAAAGAGCGTGTTGGAGCCCATGCAACAACCACACAAGTTGCACGTACACATAACACATTTACTAGTAATAAATTCTAAAGGACAAATGCCAGTATGCCACACAAGTTCATCTCCAATTCATGTGATAAATTTGTGCACGACTAGTCTACATATATTCACAGCGCTACCGTTCACAATTACCATACTCCACTTACACGTTATAGATGGGCTACATGCATGTCCTCCTCCAGGTTGCAGTCCCAGGTGTTCTTCATGGATGGCACGATCCATAGCGGTGGGCAACGAGAATCATTGTCGCAGCTTTCTAGTCCGGTTCCACATGATGGAGACTCATCCAAGCTGAAGTGGCATAAATCAGGGATAGCGTGTCCCAGCATGTTGTTCATCCGGTGGTGCGCAATGAAGACACAACCATGCTTCATGAACGGCAGGCCTTCCGTGTCGTGCACGGAAGGTGGCATACGCTTCACAATGGGGTAGCTGTACCCGATGAAAAGTGAGTACTCTCCAAGAGTGTTCCTCGGCACCCACGTAGCATCACGGGGGTCGAACTCGGCGTCGTTCATCTGGTACACGCGGCATCCTAGATCTGGACACATGGTGACGTACATAGTCAAGGTCCATGCATAATAATGTTGTGCTCAAATATGGTGGTCAGTAATACTGTGCAGCAAATAGTACTACTCCGGTATAGAGGAAGTAAAATAACCGGCTTATTATATATAGCCACTCTTGGCTACATGGATGAGATAGTAAGACATGGAAAAACAAAAATGGTGGTAGCTAGTGGGTTCAAGTCTTCAAGGGCCTAGCTAGCTATACGCGTCCTCCAAGGTAAAAAGTACTCCTACTAGTACTACTAAGTATACTACTAGTACAACAATGAAAGAGAAGGCGAGGGGGTTAAAAAATGGAATACCTGGGTAGATGGTGACTAAGGGAGTCCTGGACTGGGGGGTGTCCGGACAGCCGGACTATCATCGTCCGCCGGACTCCAAGACTACGAAGATACAAGATTGAAGACTCCGTCCCGCGTCCGGATGGGACTTTCCTTGGCGTGGAAGGCAAGCTTGGCAATACGGATATGTAGATCTCCTACCATTGTAACCGACTCTGTGTAACCCTAGCCTCCTCCGGTGTCTATATAAACCGGAGGGCTTTAGTCCGTAGGACACAACATCCATTACAGCAATCATACCATAGGATAGCTTTAGGGTTTAGCCTCCTTGATCTCATGGTAGATCCACTCTTGTACTACCCATATCATCAATATTAATCAAGCAGGACGTAGGGTTTTACCTCCATCAAGAGGGCCCGAACCTGGGTAAAACATCGTGTCCCTTGTCTCCTGTTACCATCCGCCTAGACGCACAGTTTGGGACCCCCTACCTGAGATCCGCCGGTTTTGACACCGACATTGGTGCTTTCATTGAGAGTTCCTCTGTGTCGTCACCGATAGGCTCGATGGCATCTTCAATCAACAACGCTGTCCAGGGTAAGACTTTTCTCCCCGGACAGATCTTCGTATTCGGTGGCTTCGCACTGCGGGCTAATTCTCTTGGCCATCTGGAGCAGATCGAAAGCTACGCCCCTGGCCATCAGGTCAGATTCGGAAGCCTAAACTTCACAGCCGACATCCGCGGGGACTTGATCTTCGACGGGCTCGAGCCAAAGCCAAGCGCACCGCACTGTTGCGATGGGCATGATCTAGCTCTGCCGCCGAACAGAGCCTTGGTGGCCGCATACGAATCCGCTTCGGCCCTTAGTCCGGAGCCGATCGCCCAGATCGAGGATCGGTGGATGGACACCACCTCGGGGGCTTCAACTTCCATGGCGATGGAGCCGAACACTAACCTTGTCCCTTGCGAAACTCGTGATTCCGAGGTGCCGGACTCCGGACCTCCCGCGCCCCTGCCAATCGAATCGGATTGGGCGCCGGTTATGGAGTTCACCGCCACGGACATCTTCCAATACTCGCCCTTTGGCGACATCCTAAATTCGCTAAAGCATCTCTCGCTATCGGGAGAGTCCTGGCCGGACTATGGCCAGGATGGTTGGGATACGGACGACGAAGAAATTCAGAGCCCACCCACCACCCACTTTGTAGCCACTGTCGACGATCTTACCGACATGCTAGACTACGACTCCGAAGACATCGACGCTATGGACGACCATGCTGGAGACGAACAGGAACCAGCGCCTACAGGGCACTGGAAGACCACCTCGTCGTACGACATATACATGGTGGACACCCCAAAGGATGGGGACGGCGAAGAAGTAGCGGAGGCAGATTCCTTAAAGAAACAGCCCAAGCGCCGGCGTCAGCGGCGCCGCTCTAAATCCCGCCACAGCAAGAATGGAGATTCCGGCACATGAGATAATAATACCCCAGAGAGTGCCGAAGATAATCCCCTCCAGCAAGACTCAGCGCAGGAGGACGTAGAAGCAAGCCCCCACGAGAGGGCGGCAGACGAAGAGGTCGAGGATTATAACTATATACCTCCCTCCGAAGACGAGGCAAGCCTCAACGACGATGAATTCGTCGTGCCCGAGGATCCCGTCGAACAAGAGCGTTTTAAACGCAGGCTTATCGCCACGGCAAATAGTCTAAAGAAAAAGCAGCAGCAGCTTCAAGCTGATCAGGACCTGCTGGCCGATCGATGGACCGAGGTCCTCGCGGCCGAAGAGTTTAAACTCGAACGCCCCTCCAAAAGCTACCCCAGACGCAAGTTGCTCCCCCGATTAGAGGAGGAAGCATACATACCTTCATCACCAGCACACGATACGGCCGACCGACCACCCCGTGGTCGCGACAGAGAGGCATCCAGACCCTCCACAAAGACCGTACCCCGGCATCGCTCCAAAAGTACGAAGCCAAGAGGGAACGCGCCGGACTTGCGAGACGTATTGGAGGACAAAGCAAGACAATCCAGATCCATCTACGGATCACGAGGGCGCCCCACGACCCACGACGAATACCATCGCGCCGGATACAATAACCCCGGCCGGGCCGAATACAGCAGACAACGCTCTCTTGAGCTGCGTCGTGATATTGCTCAATATAGAGGCGCCGCACACCCGCTATGCTTCACTGACGAAGTAATGGATCATCAAATCACTGAAGGGTTTAAACCCGTAAACATCGAATCCTACGACGGCACAACAGACCCCGCGGTTTGGATTGAAGATTATCTCCTTCACATCCATATGGCCCGCGGCGATGATCTCCACGCCATCAAGTACCTCCCACTCAAGCTTAAAGGACCAGCTCGGCATTGGCTTAACAGCTTGCCCGCAGAGTCAATTGGGTGTTGGGAAGACCTGGAAGCCGCATTCCTCGACAATTTCTAGGGCACGTATGTGCGGCCACCAGACGCCGATGACCTAAGACACATAATTCAGCAGCCAGAGGAATCGGCCAGACAATTTTGGACACGGTTCTTGACAAAGAAAAACCAAATCATCGACTGTCCGGATGCAGAGGCCCTCGCAGCCTTCAAACATAACATCCGCGACGAGTGGCTAGCCCGGCACCTGGGACAGGAAAAGCCGAAATCCATGGCAGCACTCACATCATTAATGACCCGCTTTTGCGCGGGAGAGGATAGCTGGCTAGCTCACAGCAACAACCTTAATAAAAATTCTGGCAGTCCGGATACTAAGGACCACAACGGCAGGTCACGTCGAAACAAAAACAAACGCCGCATTAACGGCGACGATAAGGAGGATACGGCAGTCAACGCCGGATTCCGAGGCTCTAAACCCGGTCAGCGGAAGAAGCCATTCAAAAGAACCACTCCGGGTCCGTCCAACTTGGACCGAATACTCGACCGCTTATGCCAGATACATGGCACCCCCGAAAAGCCAGCCAATCACACTAATAGAGATTGTTGGGTGTTCAAGCAGGCAGGCAAGTTAATTGCCGAAAACAATGACAAGGGGCTAAACAGCGACGACGAGGAGGAGACCCGACCGCCGAACAATAGAGGACAGAAGGGTTTCCCCCCACAAGTGCGGACGGTGAATATGATTTACGCAACCCATATACCCAAAAGGGAGAGGAAGCGCGCACTAAGGGACGTCTATGCGATGGAGCCAGTCGCCCCGAAGTTCAATCCATGGTCCTCTTGTCCGATCACTTTCGATCGAAGAGACCATCCGACCAGCATACGCCATGGCGGATTCGCCGCATTGGTTTTAGACCCAATTGTCGATGGATTTCACCTCACGAGAGTCCTGATGGACGGCGGTAGTAGCCTGAACCTGCTTTATCAGGATACAGTGCGCAATATGGGCATAGACCGCTCAAGGATTAAACCTACAAAGACAACCTTTAAAGGTGTCATACCAGGTGTGGAAGCCAATTGTACGGGCTCAGTCACACTGGAAGTGGTCTTCGGATCCCCGGATAATTTCCGGAGTGAAGAGTTAATCTTTGACATAGTCCCATTTTGCAATGGCTATCATGCTCTGCTCGGACGAACCGCGTTTGCAAAGTTCAACGCGGTGCCGCATTATGCATACCTCAAGCTCAAGATGCCAGGCCCTCGTGGAGTCATCACGGTCAACGGAAATACGAAATGCTCCCTCGGAACGGAGGAACATATAGTGGCTCTCGCGGTAGAAGTACAGAGCAGCCTTTTAAGGCAATTTTCGAGTCCGGCCGTTAAACGGCCGGATACAGCAAAACGCGCCCGAAGCAATACCAACCAAGACAACCTGGCACGATCAGAGCACGCGTCGCAATGCGGCCCTAACCCCCGCCCTCGCATGATTGCAAGAACAACCCTCCACGTACATCATTACGCTTTGGAGATACCATGGACGCAGGGGAAGGGGCACGATCACAATGGACCCAGAGTACGGCTCGACCACACCAGGGGCTCGCAAGTGTGCCCCTTTTTTTTATTATTGTTTTCCTTCTTTGTATACACAGGACTCCGTTAACCAGAGGCCCTGTCCGGCGGTGAACCTGCCGAACTCACGATGCAACAGCCAGGGAAGAAAGAAGGCTGCGACGAACACTCAGGTGGTCTCAATTACGAGCATTAAATTCGATTATATACACCAAGTCCGCAGCTCATCCCTTGCAATGCCGAACATTATGCGCGTCGGACTTATCGTCATTGAAGCCTGGTTCAGGGGCTACTGAGGGAGTCCTGGACTGGGGGGTGTCCGGACAGCCGGACTATCATCGTCCGCCGGACTCCAAGACTACGAAGATACAAGATTGAAGACTCTGTCCCGTGTCCGGATGGGACTTTCCTTGGCGTGGAAGGCAAGCTTGGCAATACGGATATGTAGATCTCCTACCATTGTAACCGACTCTGTGTAACCCTAGCCTCCTGCGGTGTCTATATAAACCGGAGGGCTTTAGTCCGTAGGACACAACATCCATTACAGCAATCATACCATAGGCTAGCTTTAGGGTTTAGCCTCCTTGATCTCGTGGTAGATCCACTCTTGTACTACCCATATCATCAATATTAATCAAGCAGGACGTAGGGTTTAGCCTCCATCAAGAGGGCCCGAACCTAGGTAAAACATCGTGTCCCTTGTCTCCTGTTACCATCCGCCTAGACGCACCGTTCGGGACCCCCTACCCGAGATCCGCCGGTTTTGACACCGACAGTGACGGTCCGATCGTGGTAGATTGTGTGACCATGTTGCACATCAGTGGTACCATGGGTAACGACTGCTAAGATAGTTGATCCCAATATGCCAAAGTCAACTACAAGGTTCCAGGTTAGACCGAATCGCGGATGCAAATGCACATCCAGGATCGGCGATCTTATTTTGATCGGGGGATGACTGGTCCCTGCAAAATAATGGAGTACCGTTAGGGATGCAAATGATGGTTTGTGCATTCCGTTTGTAATCTCCCATAGCATAGGATCTCAACCAGATGAAACAAGTCCCCTGGCTTGTCACCACGAAGATGCGGCCTAGATGGCGCACGGCGTCTTCGAACGTGTAGGGGTACAAATCTGCCGCCGCCAACATGCGCCAGCCTCTGCCGTTACTGTGTCTTCCATTGATGGCAATCCTTATGTCGAACACCGCGATGAGATAGTAATCGTCGTAGCCGCGTCGCTTTGTCGGCGTGTCCGCAATTGCTATCTTCTTCAATCTCATGTAGGCATCATCATACGTATTCAAGCCCAGCCAGTCCGGAAGGCCGATCCCAATGGTGGAGAAGGGGTCTACTGGAAGGGCCGCACTGCTGTGGATGTTGTGCAAAATGATGGTGGTATCCGGCCGGAGGTATGCAAGCCAATCTTTGTTGGCACCGACCCAGACCTATATATAAGACGGTGGGCAGCGGAGAAATTATGGGATGGAAATGGAATAACTAAGTACTACATGATCAAACTACATTACTGACCTGCTCATCGAACAAAATCTGACTACCTCTCAACGTCGGCAACTCTAGTGGAGTCAATGTGCAACCATAGCCAGGGAGCAGTGGACTGTTCGAAGGATTGTCCCATTGAAGAACCTTCTACTCGAGGATGCATGGAAGACCAACAAGCATGGCCTTTTCCCAAGCCTGTTTAAGCAGTGTCTTAAAAAAGTTGGTGCAGGAAGCACCGAGTCTTGCGGCGCTGAGGACGTCGGAGCGGCGTGCGATTTCTCCCAGAGGATCGTCGTCCAAGGTCTCCCAGTCCCGACGAGGAGGAGAACCGCCTGGAGAATCCATGGGAGTAGCGACGAACTGCCTTCTCTTCGGGGGGAGGGAAACTGGCGAGGACGAGATAAGAGCGTAGTAACCGCAGGGCCTCGTCCCTTCCAACTGTAGATCGTTCCTCAGCGAAGGGGTGAGGCTATTATTTTCTACTAGTACTAGCATTATGGAACGTTATGGGATTGCATTATACTGTAAATAATAGCACTAGTAAGAAATTTTTCGCACTAGGTAGTAGTTTTTGGTGTGGATTAAGAAATTTTGGGTATGTTTTTGCCATTTTTTTGTACACGCCAACTAGTGTCAAGAAACATCTTACATTATGTGACGGAGGAGTACGTACTCGTACAGTAGCAGTACTAGTACTACTTTTCTCAACTAGTAGTGCGATGTACTGTACTTCTAGTCTAGTAAAGTATAGTGCACCAATTTTGAACTCTTGAATCTCAGGGCCAAGGAGCTACAGTTGGAAGTGGAGGGTACTACTGTTCTCTAGAACCATCGCTGTACTATCAATGCAGGGGAAGTACACCTGCGTAGTGGCCTAGTGGGTACTCTCGGTGCTATATTCAGCCGCTCCTATCATGTAGCTGGCCTACTCAGCCGCTCCTCTCACGCACACACTAGCAGCCTGTTTATCAGCGACGGTTACTGCGGGGGCAGAACATTTGAGTTATTTGATACAGCGAGACTAGGCTTTTCGCTTCCATTTGTGGAGGTGTAATGGATCTCGTCAAACTTTGTTAGTAGTTCCTTCTTTATGAATGACATGAAGCAAAGCTTTTGCCTTCGTTTAAAAAAACACGTCAAGAGGAATTTCTTTTATAGTAGAGCCGATAATGGAGTGAAGTCCATGCATGCAACGCCACAAGCTATAGAGTAGTAGTAGAGCACTTTATGTACAGAGCCATATTGCACAGTTCCCAATGCCCCGCCAGGCTTTTCCGGCTCCTCGGGCTTAATTGGGAGGCGCTAGTTTAAATATGCTACTAGCTGATGAGGAAGCTACAAGCGAGGTGTGGCTAGGGCGAGCACGTGAGCCATGGGATGCTGGGAAGGAAAACCCGTTCACGTGGCTAGGCTGTCGAGTGCACCCAGATTGTGGGGTCGCACGTCCGTTCGACTTCAAAACTCAAACTACCCGCGTAAAATATTGGCTCGCAGCAAAGTGTAGTACTACTATTTTAAAAAAAGGCCGTCGTGCGTTCGGCCGGGATCGAACCCACAAAACGAGGTATACACTCCCGCGACCACTAGTAGTACTCGTTGGAGTACAATGCAACCTAGAATCGCCTTTTGTCGCTAGTAGTACGTACATTGTTCCTTACAAGAAACCCCTAATAATGCAAGAAACCACTAAAATGCCAAGAAACTACTACCACTTGCATACGTGGAAGACTTCAGATAAGACTACCTTATCAACCATTGTACATGCTCTTACCAACAAAAATCCTCGAGTGACCTCCTACCTCCGGCCCGTCCACCTAGTCATCCTCGGCCATGGGACGCAGCTACCGCCGCCGGCAGAAGGCGAGGTCAAAACCGCCGGCGGTGCGGAGCCCATGTTGTGGCAGCCCCGATGCCAGCTCCGTCCGGCGGTCGCGGCCGCTAGCTAGCCAAGATAGCTCCGCCTAGCTGCTTGTATGCAAGGTTTGCTAGCTAGATTGGCACGGCAGCGCGGCGGCTTGCTCGCGCGCGCCGCGCTCAGGCCAGCCCTCTGGCTCGAGCGAAGGCCAGCGCGGCGGCTTGCTCGCTCGTGAGTCACGCTCGGGCCAGCCTGCCAACCCGTGCGGAGGCCAGCGCGGCGTCCGGCTCATACGGCAGAGCGGCAGCCTACCCGCTTATCACTGGCGCCACCGACGAACACGCATTAGTACTGTTTGATGTAATGTTCAGGAAAAATAATGATTTGAGGGGGAATAACAGGATAGAAGGTCAGATGTGGGTCCCTCGTGTCAACAGTCAAACAAAATGTGTTGGTTTAAGCTGCCTCGTCAGCACGGACGTGTGGGCCAACCCTGTCATAAATGGGTTTAAACGAACCTAATCGGTAGGAGTACTAGGTAGTAGTTTTTGGCGTGGATTAAGAAATTTTGGGTATGTTTTTGCTATTTTTGTACAATAGATTCTTCCTAGGGCTGGTTGAAAGTGGTAGTTTTTTGTTAAATACTCTACATATTGTAAGTAGGAGTGAAAGTTAAGCTTTGGAAGCCAATAAGCAAGGCTAGTTACATAGTGCATATGTGTACACGATTGAAAGTAAATATCAACCATGAGTGACTAATATCTTGATGGAAAACTCAAAACTATGGAATACTAGGGAAAAAATGCATGGTTGGAAATACTAGCAATGTTCATGTCCGTTGCAACGAATCATAATTAGAATAATACTTATTCACAAACTTGGTACAAAACACTCTAATTTTGATATACATATGTCACTAGAGATATATTATGTTTCAATTAGAATATATTCTTTGGGCTGTTTTGGTGAGATCAGGGAGCGATGCGGTTGGTTTTAAGATACTAATTATGGGTTTTTCTGCAAATTGGTAGACAAGTGGGATGTTGGTGAGAAAAGTTAACAACTTACCTCACAATCGTTAGATGTAGATCTAATGGTCAGAAACGACGGATGGCAGAACACCAGCATCACCAACTTAGTCTTGTGTAGGAGTACTAGCAAGATCCGTGCATTGCACGGAACATCAAGATGCATTTTTTTTATAAAAGACTTGTTGTGATTGACCCTTGCGGGAGTAATCCCATGTGTAAAAAGTAATGATATCTCGAGAAATATGAGATAAGGTGAAGAGGAGTGGGGTGTGGTGGTGGTTGGTGGTCGGACTGAGCGGAGGCATGGGGATTGATGACGCCGGCAGCGGCCACCAGGCCAGTTTGTTCCAGAGGCTTCCATTCTTAATTGCTCAACAATGAGATTTGTTGGAGATAGGGATGAACGAGGGAAGGCCTTATCTGCAAATGTGGAGATGGGTGCAGGTATCTTTTAGTTTAATTTCCATCCGTCAGATATAGATTGGACGGTCTATATTGCAAGATGGCACACGTACCATCATCACCAACTTGGTTTTTTATAAGAGAAGAAATATAAGTATGGAGATACAAACGTATTATCGATACTTGCTTCCGTAAACTAGCATCTACATTCTATTCAACGCCTCGGCATGTGGGGCCTTAGCACAATGACTTCTCGACTGTGTAAAACAAAGATTTTTCTCGTCGCCGACAAGGAGGGGGTGACGGCGGGGCGCTATTTGGCTTGCTCTAGTCCTAGTAGTCATACTAGGTGGTCTAAGCACGTGTAGATTTATTCTTTTTCACGTCTCGTGTTCGCCGTACTGCCACAACTGTTGATGAATAGACGGTAAGTTATTCACGAGGAAACCCTTGTTGAGCGTGTTTGGGAGAGAGAGAGAGTGAGTGAGAGAGAGAGAGAGAGATAGTGTGCGTGTGTGATATGTTAGAGACTGAGGCAATGATAACAAATTGTTTGTGTCTATGTGTGTGGAGGATAGAGAGAGACATGTACATGGGGCTTTGTGTTGTGTAACATGGAGACACATATACATAATTAGAGAGTGAGTGTGTGAGATACACATGCGGAGATGGGGAGAGATGAGTATCCAGATAAATGCGTGTTTGTGCGTGTTTGTGTGTGTTTGTGCACGTGTTTGTGTGTGAGAGGGAGAGAGTGTACATGGAGTAGAGAGACCACTGATGATGTAAACCTAGTATAAGGGAAGGGGGAATGGTGTGACATGTGTAGTAGCGGGATAGCATGGGTGCGGGCTGGGGGAGCAGACTATTTGGAAGAGACATCGAGTGTGTGTGTGGGAGAGGGGTGTGAGAGCGAGAGAAAGAGAGAGCTAGTGACGGAGAGAGAGAGTAAGAGAGGGGGCGAGAGGGGTCGTTTGTGTCCATAAATGGCGTATAGATAGGGAGACAATGTTGATGTTGTCTGAAATCGGCCTATGAACGGAGAAGCAAGGGAAGCGAGTCATCGTTTGTGTGATAGGGACTTCATGAGAGATCTAGAATAGGTGGTGTAGAGAACAATGTGCGAAATCGAGAACGATTATACATTAGGGAGCTATGCAAAGAGTCACGACATATATGTATGCAGGGAAGGAGCTGGGGCGGGTCCGCATGTGGGAGAGATAGAAAGAGGAGAGTGGTGCACAAGGAGACAAAGTGTTCTTGTTTGCAGTGGGGGTGGTGTGTGAGGTGAGTGCGCGAGAACCACATAACTAGGGAGATAGACGTTTGGGGGCGACGTTTTGTGTGTATGGGAAATATACACTCTACATAGTGCGTGTGCTTGTGTAAGAGAGATAGCGGGAGACCTAGATAGTGAGGGAAGAGATGTGTGCATGCCCGAGAGACAAAGTGATAGAGACATATGTTGGGGTCCGGACTTTACAAGAGAGAGGGGTGTTAATGTGCTCGTATGTTGGTGTTTGGGGGAGAGAACGACTTCTCTATGTGTGTGTGTGTGTGGTGGTGGTGGTGGGGGGGTTTACTTCAGATAAAGAGTGAGGTGTCTATATTTGAGGGACTTTAGCGTAATTGAGATATTGTGCACTCATGGTTGATCTATTTGTTTCACAGTTTGTACTATGAGATAAAGATACTTTTGAACATGCGTGATATACCTTGACGTACCAGAATTACAAATCTAAGATTGGAATTTTGGAATTCGACTCCATCATTCGCTTTTGTAATTCATTTAAACGGAGGTACATTTTTTAAGCTAGGATTTCGTGATTTCAAATTCATATATCAAACCTAGAGATATACACATACGGGCATGTTCAAACTTTATAATCATCCACTTTATTCATACACATACACATTTTTTGCTTTTGTCATCATATTTAGGATAAACACATTTGTAATTTCATTTGAATTGGACCGTATGATGGTATTTGCTTGTAGTAGCTCAACGATCCATATTTGAATTGAATGGACAATCTAAGTTTAGAGTTGAAGACATTGATTTTCAAAACTTGCACTTTTTTTGCGTGCAAAACAAACAAATTGTCGACCATGATATCATAGTCGGCCGTACGAGAGCAGAATACTTATAATTTTAGGCGCCAAAAGCTTTCAAACTTCCCGCTCACATCGAAATATCACGCGCCCGAAAGTTTAGCCCTGCGATATTCCTGTTTTACCCCTGCCACATGAACGGAAAAGGGCTGCTTTGGTAACTCCATTGTTTTCCCCTCTTTGCCCCCAACATTCTTCCCCAGAGCCCCTCCTCTTCCCCTCCCCGACCCCCAACCACGGCAAGCCGCCGAATCTAGTCCTCCGCCGCAGCGGTGGACCTCACACCCCGCCGGATCTACCTTCCGCACCTTGGAACCCCCAACTGCCAACTCACCACTTCACCTGAGCCACTTTAGCGACTGGCTTGTCCACCACTCCAGATCTCCTTGACCGCCATTGTGACGCCCAGATAATCAAGCTACAGTAACCTTTGCTAATGATGCCACCTCACCTCGATCACTGTTGTTAATCTCGTGTTAGTTCAGAAACAATCCAAATTCAAATTTCAATTAAAGTCAAAACAATTAAAGTTTTCAAAAGTCAAAACTAAATTGTTCCTAATTTGTCAAATAATCCATAATAAATGTTGGTGAAGGAATCATCTTTAATATAATGTTTAAACGCACTAAGTTAATTAAAACATCGATAAGACACTTATCTAAAATGCTTTTAGAATAATAAGCAATTGCAAAATACCTTATTTAGAGTGCCAAAATATTTGGGGCCGTGACCTATTTAATAGCACTAAATTAGTTGTCGTTTCTAAATTTTATGAAACTAAATAAAAGAAAACAGAAAAGAAATAGAATAAAAAAACAACAAACAAACAAACAAACAAACAAAAGAAACAAAGGAGGCCAACCTCCGGCCACACTGGGCCTTGGCCCAGATGGCCGGCCCAGCCGCCCGAACAGGCCGGCCCACCCCCACCACCACTTAACCCCCTCGGT
>NC_041385.1:217863000-217994992 GCF_002162155.2 Triticum dicoccoides
CGTGCGCCCGCTGCCGCTCGCGGCTCCGCCTGGCCCGTGCTGGCCTCACCCCGCCGCCTGGATCGACGCCACCGCGACCGTCCCTGCTTCGTCTCCGCGCCCCGTTGCGCCCTCCGCCACTCGGCCTCTGCCCACGGTGCTGCCCCCCACCGCCCGGGTCCGGCACCCACAACCGGCGCCCGTCGCCGCGGCCTCAACCTCCTGGGCGGGCTCCCCCGACGCCATGCAGATTCGCCCACGCCCAGGAGCCCGTCGCCCGCTGCCCGCTCACCCACTAAGGCCCTTGGGGCCACAGACATTTGGGGCCCGGCCCCAGAACATAAATAAAAATAAAATAATTAATTAATTAATTAATTAAAGAAATAATTAACTTAATTAATTTTGATTAATTAAATTAAACAACTAATTAAACTAATTACACATTAGTTACCTAATTAACCTCATCAGTTAATTAGCTAATTAAGTAGTCAATGACAGTGGGGCCCACCCCTAATTAATCCTGATTAGGTTAATTAATAGGTTTAATTAAAATATGTCACTCACCAGTGGGATCCACTGGTCAGCTTGACCAGTCAACCCTTGTTGACTGCTGATGTCAGCATGACATCATGCTGATGTCATAAATCCAATTTCGAATTAATTTAAATAATTAATTAAATTCCAGAAATTAATAAATTCTTTTGAAAATCATACATTTTAATCCGTAAGTCGGATGGGAAAATTTTGTACATGAAAGTTGCTTAGAACGACGAGACGAATACAGATACGTAGCCCGTTCGTCCGCCACGCGTCCCTAGCATAGTGAACCTCCAACATTTCACCTCCGGTTCATCTGACCGAAAACACGAAACACCGGGGATACTTTCCCGGATGTTTTCCCCCTTCGCCAGTATCACCTATCCCTGCGTTAGATCACCCCTGGCACCGCGTATTGCCTTGTTATATTTTGTGATGCTTTGTTTGCTCTGTATTCATTGTTTCTTCCCCCTCTTCTCTCCGGTAGACTACGAGACCGACGTCGCTGCTGGTGCCCCGTCCGACTACGCTGTTGACGACCCCTCCTTGCCAGAGCAACCAGGCAAGCCCCCCCCCCCCTTGATCACCAGATATCACCTATTCTTCTCTATACTGCTTGCATTAGAGTAGTGTAGCATGTTACTGTTCGGTTACTCCTATTCTGGTGCATAGCCTGTCATTGTTGCTACAGTCATTGATACCTTACCCGCAATCCTAAATGCTTAGTATAGGATGCTAGTTTATCATCATTGGCCCTACATTCTTGTCAATCTACCTTGCTATACTATTGGGCCGTGATCACTCGGGAGGTGATCACGGGTATATACTATACATATGTACATACTATACAGATGGTGACTAAAGTCGGGTCGGCTCGTTGAGTATCCGCGAGTGATTCACGGATTGGGGGCTGAAAGGACCTTTGTCCCGACAGCCTTCTGTGTGGATCTTTGTGGCGGAGCGACATGGCAGGTTGAGGCCAAATAGGCGAGAAGTGGGCCTGGCCCTGGTCGGCGTTCGTGGTTACTTCATAATAACACACTTAACGAGATCTTGGTATTTGATCTGAGTCTGGCCACTGGCCCATACGCACTAACCAACTATGCAGGAAATATATGGGCACTCGACGTCGTGGTATCAGCCGAAGCCTTCTTGACGTCAGCGACGGAGCGGCGCGCGCCAGATTGGACCGTGTAACATGACTTCCTTTGTAATGGAGGTTGCTAGGTCTGCTTCTGGCCGCCCTCGCAATGTGCAGGTGTGCAATGGGCTATGGGCCGAGACCCCTGCGCGCATAGGATTTAGACCGGCGTGCTGATCTCTCTGTTGTGCCTAGGTGGGGCTGCGACGTGTTGATCTTCCGAGGCCGGGCATGACCCAGGAAAGTGTGTCCGGCCAAATGGGATCGAGCGTGTTGGGTTATGTGGTGCACCCCTGCAGGGAAGTTTATCTATTCGAATAGCCGTGTCCCTCGGTAAAAGGACGACCCAGAGTTGTACCTTGACCTTATGACAACTAGAACCGGATACTTAATAAAACACACCCAGACAAGTTCCACAAACAACCCGGTGATCGCTTTTCCACAGGGCGACGAGAGGAGGATCGCCGGGTAGGATTATGCTATGCGATGCTACTTGGAGGACTTCAATCTACTCTCTTCTACATGCTGCAACACAAAGGCTGCCAGAAGCATAGTCTTCGACAGGACTATCTATCCCCCTCTTATTCTGGCATTCTGTAGTTCAGTCCACCGATATTGCCTTTTTACACATATACCCATGCATATGTAGTGTAGCTCCTTGCTTGTGAGTACTTTGGATGAGTACTCACGGTTGCTTTTCTCCCTCTTTTCCCCTTTCCCTTCTACCTGGTTGTCGCAACCAGATGCCGGAGCCCAGGAGCCAGATGCCACCATCGACGATGACTCCTACTGCACCGGGGGTGCCTACTACTATGTGCATGCCGCTGACGACGATCAGGAGTAGTTTAGGAGGATCCCAGGCAGGAGGCCTGCGCCTCTTTTAATCTGTATCCCAGTTTGTGCTAGCCTTCTTAAGGCAAACTTGTTTAACTTATGTCTGTACTCAGATATTGTTGCTTCCGCTGACTTGTTTATGTCGAGCACTTGTATTCGAGTCCTCGAGGCCCCTGGCTTGTAATATGATGCTTATATGACTTGTTTTACTTTTAGAGTTGTGTTGTGATATCTTCCCGTGAGTCCTTGATCTTGATCATACACGTTTGCATGCATGATTAGTGTATGATTGAATCGGGGCATCACAAGTTGCCATCATGGTCCACCACACTGGATCTGCTTAACCGGCGCCCTCGTCCACCACAGCGTAGGCCCTTCACTGACTCCCTCGTCCGCCCCTTCGCTGGCCCTTCATACAAGCCCTCGTCTGCCGCAACGGATCCGCCTCACCGAAAGCACTATACAACGCGCCCGCCGAAGCCTTTGTCCACTACACTGGACCCGCTCCACGGACGCCATATTCAACTCCACCGGCCCTCCTTTACTAACGTCATAGCCTCATCAGGTTATTTGGATTTGTACTCCTTCGGTTTTTATTTTTATCGTGTAACTGTTCACTTACCACAGATGAGCTTTCTTGTATGTCGACAGGCGCCACAACCGTAGCACCGGAGCCACTTCAGCGACGGCGACAGCCGGCCCAAACTCAACCGCAACACGAGCACCATCGACGATCCTTAGCAATCAAGTATGACAACGATACCCATACGCCGCCGAGAATCAGGTACTATTATCCAACGGCCGGCGCCTACGTTCACTTTCCTAGCATAAGCACCGCACCTTTGAATTTCTTCAGGGCATCATTCAGTTTTTCATGAGACGTGTTATTCTGCTTGCACCTGTAGGGCCATACTTCTGGCAGTGAACATGTTACATGTGTTAAATTACATACTAGTGCCCATATAGTTAATATGCTTTAGTTTTGTCTTGATGCCACCAGTTGGTTCCATCAGACTGCTTAATGTTCTCTATGCTTAATTACACATCAGCAAACTAGTATGTGGTTCCGCTGCTTTTTATTTGTTTTACCCTACATTTTCTGATGCTAGCTATTACATCACTGCTCCGAGCCTCTGTTCATTACTTGTTTGTGTGTTCTTGATCTTCCCAAGTTGCATGACTAATTTGATGCTTCTATTAATTATGGAGCTGCCAACCCCATCAAGCAAAATATTTGTTCTTTTGGGGCTGGCACCTCGAACAAGCATAAAAATAGAGGGAAGGAGATAAATTGTCGTGTATGCACACACCCTTCTTTCATTAGTTTAGAGAACCATTGATGATCAATTCGGACCAGTGCATGTGATTAAAATTAATTTTACCTAAATAGATGGTGCAGAATAAACTACAGCAACTAGATTTGCAACCACGGGATGCTGACGATATCTTCAAAGAACATTGCAACAGCAGCTAGGCTTCACAGCAACATATGGTAAGCCGGTGTGTTTTAGTACATGTTAAATGTAATGCGAGTGGGCTGCTTTCTTGGTTGTGCCCTCAACGTGTAATCCTACCGAATTACAAATAGTTCAGTTGTCTGCTTTGTTGTATTGCTTGATTCGAATGCTTGTTTGTTGTTACGTTATACCTGAGTTGACCAATATGTCAGCAGTGCCTGCAGTACTATCGTAAAGAAATGCATGCCTATTTCATTTGAGTCCTTAACTTTTCCTCTCAACTTCATCACAAGACTGTCTTCGTAGTTTATATGAGGCCACACTGTTAAGTGCTTTCTCAGATTATTTCAACTGCTTAGATGCCTTGGCAACTTAAATATAGAGGTTGTACACTCCCTTTCAACTTTCATCTTACCATTTTAATTTCTTTTCGGCTGATGCTACTTCAAACCATTTAAATATAGTTTGCCATGCTCGGCAATAATTCGTCCGTCGTTTACCATGTAAGCTTACTGTCTGGATCATACGATAACTATCTCTTACTTATGTCCAGCGGAAACCTTTCAGGATGCTGTTCACACTAGGACACAATGTACAACCCCAGAATCTATTTGTGGAAGCAGTGCGCCATCCATGTTACCAGATGGTAGCAGTTCAGAGGCAACACCGTCAGAGAGTAGTCTGAGCACAGATATTATAGTGCTTGAGGCTCTACTAGAGGCAGAAAGAGATGGTGTGTGTCAGTGTCAAAACCGGCGGATCTCGGGTAGGGGGTCCCGAACTGTGCGTCTAGGTGGATGGTAACAGGAGACAAGGGACACGATGTTTTTACCCAGGTTCGGGCCCTCTCGATGGAGGTAAAATCCTACTCCTGCTTGATAGATATTGATGATATGGGTAGTACAAGAGTGGATCTACCACGAGATCAAGGAGGCTAAACCCTAGAAGCTAGCCTATGGTATGATTGTTGTAATGGTTGTTGTCCTACGGACTAAAACCCTCCGGTTTATATAGACATCGGGGAGGGCTAGGGTTACACAGAGTCGGTTACAATGGTAGGAGATCTACATATCCGTATTGCCAAGCTTGCCTTCGACGCCAAGGAAAGTCCCATCCGGACACGGGACGAAGTCTAAAATCTTGTATCTTCATAGTCTTGGAGTCCGGCCGATGATGATAGTCCGACTATCCGGACACCCCCTAGTCCAGGACTCCCTCAGTAGCCCCTGAACCAGGCTTCAATGACAATGAGTCCGGCGCGCATATTGTTCAGCATTGCAAGGCGGGTTCCTCCTCCGAACAATCCGTAGAAGATTGTGAACACCAGGATAGTGTCCGGCTCTGCAAAAATAATTTCCACATTCCACCGTAGAGAGAATATTATGTACACAAGTTCAATCCGCTGACGTATTTTGTGGCATGACGTCACACCACCACCAAGCCTTTACTTGAATCGTTTTTTATTATACCACCTCAGCGCGTTTAGCGAAGCGATTTCCTTGGCACGTCTTGTCGAAGCGGAGATCGTGTTCCCCTTATTCTGGGATTCTCATCAATACGGACGTGGGTAACCCAACCGCGCCCGTCGCCACGCCCCCTCTATCGAAGGCGAGTCCCGAACGGTCACGGAGACGACTCTTGGTATTCTCCCTCTTTATAATGGGACCAAGGCTTGTTTCTTTTCTTTAATCCTCCATCGAATCTTCTCCTTGCCCCAAGTTCCAACACCCAGAGCCCCAGATTCGAGCGCTTCGGACCTTCAACAATGTCCGGCTTCGACCTTCAGGGCCGGTGGATGCCCTCCTCCGTCACGGAGGAGGACGTGCTAAAGCTGCGAGAGGCCAAGTACCTGTCTTACGAGATTTCGCACAGGTTGCCTGCGGAAGGGCAGGCCATCCCCACCCCCGAGCCCGGCGAGTACGTCATTTTTGTATCCCACCTCCGTCGGGGTTTAGGCTTCCCGATGGATCCTTTTGTGAGAGGGCTCATGTTTTACTACGGGTTGGAATTCCACGACTTGGCTCCGGAGTCCATCCTCCATATTTCTTCATTCATCGTCGTCTGTGAAGCCTTCCTCCGCATCACCCCTCACTTCGGCCTGTGGCTGAAGACCTTCAATGTGGAGCCGAAGATGATCGAGGGGCGTCAAGCAGAGTGCGGCGGGGCAGCTGTAAGCAGGAGGGCCGATGCCCCATGGCCCGAGGGCTCCTTCCAAGAGGAGCTCGGCTTGTGGCAACAGGAGTGGTTCTATATTACCGCTCCCAGGGGCAGCAGACAAAAGACGCCGCCCGTATTCCGCTCGGGACCTCCACGACGATTGATGTTGCGGGTCAACCAAGGGCTCAACTGGGGGCCGTCAAAGGACGTGCCCGTATTGCAGGGCCGGATTCGAGACCTCCAAGCGAGGGAGATCGATCTGGTCGTGGTGATGCAGGTCATGCTGATTAGGCGTCTCCTACCCTGCAAACGTCGTCCTCTCCGGCTATGGGAGTTTAATCCGGAGGGACCACGGATTCTCCAACACTTCATGGGTACGACACCCGTGGAGATGTACAATTTGTTCTTTGGATCACGGGAGGTGTGTCCGGAATTGACCGAGGATGCCGGCCTAAGCTGCAATCGCCCGGATACTCAAGTAAGTAGCTCTGTGTTCGGACATACCGTTTGTTTGCCTTTCTACAATTCGCCTTTTAACCTGTTGTCCTTTAACAGGAGTGGATGGCGCAAGCAAAGCTGATACGGTGTCCGGCCCCCCTCCCAGAGACCGCGCCGGATCCCGTGCTGGTCAGGATGCTGGAGGTCGCGCCTTCAGAAGAAGGCGAAGGGGAAAATAGAGGAGCTACCGCCTCGCCCAAGGAGGCTCTTGAAAAAGGGGGGATCGAGAATCCCTCCCTCCAGGGGAAGAAGAGGACCGCCTCCGAAGACCCGGAGGCCAAAGCCCCTAAGCGGGGGAAGAAATCTTCACCGGAGGGTCCTGCATCCGGGGAGGCCCCGGCCGCACAGTCTCCCCTAAAGAATCAGCCCTCCAGCGAGCCGTAAGTAGAAAAAAGGGAGTTTGGTAATAAGAGACATCCCTATTTATGCTTCTGAGGATAACTGAAGTTTTTACCTTGTAGTTCGGATCTCCGACCTTCTCAGATGAGCTCGTCTTTGGGGGACCTTCATCCGGAGATGGTGGAGAGCGAGACGCCTCCATCCGCTGCGCTGTCGGATAGGGCGGACGAGCCTGAAGTGTCATCGCGGAGGGTATCCCCGAGCCCGGCAGAGCCGAAGAGTTCGGCGCCGACTAGTGTTCGGCCGGGGGAGCTGAAGGATCTGCTTGAGAGGGCGTCCATCTCAGAAGATCACCATGCATTGATGAGTATGATGATTGGAAGGATTTCGTCCGCCGAAAGCGGACTGCGTAATGCCGTCGGGAGTTTGCTGGCGGGGCTTGAGGTACGTAAAAATGACACACCTTTTTGACAGTTTTGCACATAAAGTGCACCCTGTATAGACAGTAGCCCCTGAGACTCGGTAGGTTGTCGAAAGCGACAGCGTGCCGAGGATCAAAATCGCAGGTATTAACTTTCGCCTTTCCTATGCAGGTGGCGGATAGTTCGGGGCCAGCCGGACTGATAGAGTTGCTAAACTAAAGCGGCAACTCGACGTTGCGGATGCGGACATCGCGCTAGTCAACAAGCGACTTGATGAGTCGCAAGGTAAGTTTTTTTTTTGTGGTCACCTAGTAAAGGAGCCGAAGCCCACCTCTTACAATATGTGTACTTGACGTAGATGGTGCCGCTGCTGTGGAGAGCCTTCGGGCAGAACTTGCTCAAGCCAAGGAGCAAGCCAGAAGGAGTGATGCGGCTGCCTCGAGGGCGGCCGAGGAGTTAAAAGCCGAAAGGGCTACACACTGCCTAAGCAGGGAGGAGATGGCCGAAATGGCCTTGAAGTTAAAAGATGCTACCGACCGCAAGGAGGTTCTTGAAAAGGAGCGCCTAGCGGAGCGAGAAGACCTGGGAAAGGCCACCGCCGAAGCCAAGGATGCCCGTTCTGCAATGCGGGCTATAAAGGAGGAGTTGCGCCAGGCTGGAGATATTATGGCTGGCAAGCCCTTTCTGCTGCGCCGAAAGTTTACGGATCCCAAGTATGCTCAGCTTGGCCAGTTGTGGGGTTCGGAGGATCCTTATATGGACTTAGCAGCGAGTGCGGCGGATGCCGTTGTGCACTTCCGAAGCCAGGAGGATCACAAGACGGAAGAGCTGTTTTGGTCTCAATTCCATAGTCCGGAACATTCACTTCCACTGACTGACCGGTTGGCCGAGTGGGCTGAGCTGAATAGGTTGACCGGGCTTGCCATGACTGATATCGTGACTCATGTCTGGCCGGATAGGCCCAAGCCGAAGAGCTATTTTGGCTTATTGCAGCAATTTCTTGGGGCGGTGTCGCGTATCAAGGCGATGAAGCGGTCGGCCTGCATAGAGGGTGCACGGATGGCTCTCGCCCGTGTGAAGACACATTGGACAGAGATGGATGCCACCGCTATTGCGACCCAGGGTTCAGACGAGAGCCGGTTACCCGCCGAGCACTATTTTGGGGAAGTGCTGTGTGGTGCTCGTGTAATAGAGTCGCAGTGCTCAAAAAATGTCACGTTCAAATGAACATTTTATTTTGTAAAACGATGTTTATGATTTAGGCGCTTTTTTGTACTTGTGCTTTCAAGTATTGAAATATCTCCTGTGCGGCCGTTTATGTATACGTGTGTATAACCTGAAAGATGGCAGTCGTCGGCTTCAGCCCCCACGCACAAGGTGCGGGGGTGTTCGCAAAAATAGCGCATTTTCACACTTAATCCGACGTCTCGGTCCTGTGAAGGAGGTGGTAGCGTAGCAAACGAGGCAACCGGACTATAATGCTTTATCACTTTCACTTAGCCATGGGAGTTCGAGGGTGGGGCTACGATATAGCCCCTGGGGGCACCGCGCACTCCGAATTTGGGGCGCGTATGTGCCTGACCGGGAAACGGTCCTTCGTCAAAGCGGAGGAATTCTAAACATTCCGGCGGTCGATCGAGTGGTTGACCAGTCTCTCGCTGTATCATGACAGTCAGTTTTCGGCTTTCTCTACTGAGGTGCTCGCCCAGCCGAACTGGGGCACAATCGCAGTAGTTCTCCTGGTGCCGCGTTAGCCAATGATATGGAACGTAAGGCCGCAAAACACAGGAGCCGGGCAAACCCAACATTTGACCAAAGACATGATTCGGAGCTGATGCATATAAGGCCTAACTTGAGACGCCGAACACTCCCTAAGGTGTTCGGTCTTTATAATAACGGGCAGAACAATGCCCTAAGCCCCTAGTGTCCAGGTACGGGCAAGGTCCTCTGACGCGGTCGATGCCAAAACGTCAGTCTCCTCTCTGGTTATAATGAGAAACCAGGGGATTATAGCAACAAGAGACAGTAAAAAAGGTTTACGCAGGGTCTTAATCTGAAAAGAATCCTTGCAACGGGTCCCTACTGCACGTCTGCGCCTGTGTCTCCGTTGTGCCGTATCCTAGACGGGTGTGCACGTTGTTCATCTGTAAAAAAGAGAGGAACTTAGTTCGAAAGGAAATCGTGTGAAAAGTGCATTAAAAATTGAAATATTAATGAGTGAATAAAGCTGAGCCTATAGTAGCTCATTATTGCTTATACGCACAGCCCCTTGTGGAGGGGTGTGCGGCTAGGGAGCCCCTAGCTTATTTATGCCGGACTCGTCTAGCCATGTCCGGGGTCTTTGAACGACCTTTTAATGAAATGATGCCACGTGGAGCGGGCATTTTAAGTGTAAGAGACGCGTAATGTGGTATTGCGTCAAAGCGGACAAAAGCTTCACGTCCCAATAGTGCTTGATAGCTACTTTTGAATGGGGCGACATGAAAGATTAGCTTTTCGCGTCGGAAGTTGTCAGGTGACCCGAACACAACTTCTAGTAATAAGGAGCATGTGCACTTGGCGTAAGGGCCTGGCGTCACTCCTTTAAAGGAAGTGCGGCTATGTCAAATTTTAGTAAGGTCTATCCCCAACTTGCGGATTGTGTTCGGATATAGCAGGTTTAAATCGCTGCCGCCGTCCATCAGGACTTGTGTAAATTGAAGTCCGTCGATTATAGGATCCAATATCAGAGCAGTCCATCCTGCGTTTCGAATGCTTCTGGAATAATCCAGGTGGTCGAAAGTGATCGGTTTTGACATCCAACCTCGAGGTTCTGCTGGGGTGGACCGTGCGGCACTTATTTTAGCGGGTGCCGCATTGTTTTTTCATACTAGCACATGGAGTGAGTTTACTGTCTTGACTTCTTGTGGGAAAGTCTTTTGTTCTCCGGTGCTCTACTGGTGGGGTTCATCATCATCCTCGCTTGGCGCGTCGAGCCTCTTGTGTTCGGCGTTGAGTCGGCCGGACTATTTGAAAACCCAACAATCTCGGTGGGTGTGGTTTGCAGGCCTTCCGGAGGTACTGTGGATTTAACATATCCGATCCAAAAAATTTTTTAAGTTGGATAGCTCATCACTGTTGTCCTTAAGGGGCAGTGTTTTATTGTTTGGCCGCGAGCTTTTGAATCCGGCGTTGACCGCCGTGTTCTTTGGGCTTTTTTCTTTATTTCGGCGCTGATCCTGCGCCGTGATTTTCTGTTTCCATCTCTGATCTCGGATGTACTCGGGTCGCTGGTGCTGCATCTTGCTAGCCAGTTGTCTTCCCCGCGCAAAAGCGGGTCATGAGGCTTGTTAGCGCGGCCATTGTTCTTGGCTTCTCTTGGCCGAGGTGTCTAGCGAGCCATTCGTCTCGGACGTTGTGTTTAAAAGCTGCTAAGGCTTCGGCGTCCGGACAGTCAACTATTTGGTTCTTTTTGGTGAGGAACCTGTTCTAGAATTTGCGCGCTGACTCTTCGGGTTGTTGAGTTATATGACTTAGATCGTCTGCATCCGAAGGGCAGACATAAGTCCCTTGAAAATTTGCTCTGAACGCGTCCTCGAGCTCTTCCCAACTTCCAACAGTGTTTTCTGGGAGGCTTTTGAGCCAATGCCGAGCTCGCCCTTTGAGCTTGAGGGGTAGATATTTTATGGCGTGGAGATCATCTCCTCTAGCCATGTGTATGTGTAGTATGTAATCCTCAATCCAGACTCCGGGGTCTGTAGTTCCGTCGTATGCCTCTATGTTTACGGGTTTGAATCCCGCTGGAAATTCATGATCCAGCACCTCATCGGTGAAACATAGTGGGTGTGCGGCTCCCCTGTATTTAGGCGTGCCGTTATCTTCGAACATGCGGCGTGTTGTATTGCTTCCTGGGCCCCTCTTTTTTGGCCCATAAATGGACCTGACCGGGCCGTCTGTTTTATGAAGGTCATGTGTCGACTTGTGTGTGGCGCCGCTTGTCGCTTTTGGCCTGTCATCTGGTCGTCTATCCGGCCAGGCGGCCTCTTTGCTTTTTGAATGTGGGGGCTCTATGGCCTCCTCGTCGAATTCAGGCAGCAGCTTGCGCTTCGGGTAGCTCTTTGTTTGGTGGCCATTGCCATATTTGTCCGCGGTCTTGAGTACTTTGCTCCACCTCATTCTGAGTATGTCTTCCGCTGTTTTGAGCTTCCGTTTTTCCTTCTTCAGACTTCTTGCAGTGGCGACGAGTCTTTTGTGAAGGTTCTTATGCTCCGGTGGTGTGTCCGGTGTGAGGTCGTTTGGACTGTTGGTTTCGCCGGGCATGGATTGATTATCCGATTCGTCCTGTTCGGACGGTTGCTTGGTTGCATGTTCGTCGTCCACTGGTTTGCCATGTTCTATTGCTGGGTCATTAGGAGTGCTGTTTTTGTCGAGGCGGGACTTAGGGCGGCGTCTGCATCGCTGTTTTGGTTGTTTGTCGGCGGGATTATCCTTTGCCGCACCCCGTTGTTCCTCGTTATCGCTTCCTTTTGGGGTGTCCACCATATATACGGCATGGGTTGGAGTGGCCTTCTAGTGCTCGATAAGCGCTGGTTCTTGATCGTCTCCGGCATCGTCGTCCATACCGTCGATGTCTTCGGAGTCATAGTCTAGCATGTCGGTTAGATCGTCGACAGTGGCTACAAAGTGGGTGGTGGGTGGGCTTTGAATTTCTTCGTCGTCCGCATCCCAACCATCCTGGCCGTAGTCCGGCCAGGGCTCTCCGGATAGCGAGAGATGCTTTAGCGAATTTAGGATGTCGCCAAAGGGTGAGTGTTTAAAGATGTCCATGGCGGTGAACTCCATAATCGGCGCCCAATCGGGTTCGATTGGCAGGGGCGCGGGAGGTTCGGAGTCCGGCAAGGAGTCCGGCGCCTCGGAGTCACGAGCTTTATAAGGGACAAGATCAGTATTCGGCTCTATCGCCGTAGAGGTTGCAGCCCCCGAGGCAGTGTCCAGCCACCTGTCCTCGATCTGCGCGATCTGCTCCGAGCTAAGGGCAAGAGCGGACTCGTGTGCGGCCTCCAGGGTACTGTCTGGAGGCAGAGCTAGATCATGCCCAACGTGACAGTGCGGCACGCTCGGCTGTGGCTCGACTCCATCAAAGATCAAGTCCCCGTGGATGTCAGCCGTGAAGTTTAGGCTTCCAAACCTGACCTGATGGCCAGGGGCGTAGCTTTCGATCTGCTCTAGATGACCAAGTGAATTGGCTCGCAGTGCAAAGCCGCCGAACATGAAGATCTGTCCGGGGAGAAAAGTCTCACCCTGGACGGCGTTGTTGTTGATTGAAGAAGCCATCAAGCCTATCGGTGATGACACAGAGGAACTCTCAATGAAAGCACCAATGTCGGTGTCAAAACCGGCGGATCTCAGGTAGGGGGTCCCGAACTGTGCGTCTAGGCGAATGGTAACAGGAGACAAGGGACACGATGTTTTTACCCAGGTTCGGGCCCTCTCGATGGAGGTAAAACCCTACTCCTGCTTGATTGATATTGATGATATGGGTAGTACAAGAGTGGATCTACCACGAGATCAAGGAGGCTAAACCCTATAAGCTAGCCTATGGTATGATTGTTGTAATGGTTGTTGTCCTACGGACTAAAACCCTCCGGTTTATATAGACACCGGGGAGGGCTAGGGTTACACAGAGTCGGTTACAATGGTAGGAGATCTACATATCCGTATTGCCAAGCTTGCCTTCCACGCCAAGGAAAGTCCCATCCGGACACGGGACGAAGTCTTCAATCTTGTATCTTCATAGTCTTGGAGACCGGCCGATGATGATAGTCCGGCTATCCGGACACCCCCTAGTCCAGGACTCCCTCAGTGTGGCTGCCATGAATGAGGTAATCTTTATCTTGAGGCTGGAAATTATGGAATTAGCGGCACGCATTATGCAAGCAACCCAATAATTGGAGGAAGTAAGAATGTTGCATTTGAAGACGGAGGAGGTCCTATTGTTTCTGCTATCTGAAGCCCAAGGTAATCCTGGTTCTTCTTTAGATACCAGTTGAAATTTTCATTAGATTATTGTACTTGCATGTTGTGTCATGTCTCTGAATGGATTATGTTGCAAGACCCCCTATGTTGTTCGGAATTCCATGTTGTCCATGTATTGTAATGATCCGAATTTTTTAGGCGAGGTAATCCTCAGTACTTGTATGATTGACATAAGGTGAACTGTTTTTCATGTGAGCATATTGTATTGGATGAAATAACTGTTTGAATCAGAGTGTATCCAACCTACTTAATTCAAAGATCACGGCATTTCTAAATCATAATCATATATAAAGGTGGAATAAATCTTTGGTGTGGTTTTGAAGAAATAAATAACAAAATGTATAATTATCTGTGGATATTCGTAATCGAATACAAATTGGATTTGAATTTAGTTTGCCAGGTCCCAGGGCAAACGTGAATGCTAATTCTCCCAAGTTTTGAACGAAGCGGCTAAACACCCACTATAATTTGTGGGCTGCCCGAAGCAAGTGTTTGCGAGATGGAAATTACTGTCTACCCCTGACACTTGACATCCTTATCGACCGGATTTACACTGCTGTCGATAGGGGTAGGCTAGTAACTTCAATCAGACGTGACACGGCGGCTCTGAGCCCATTCAGACACGGTGGGCGCCAAACGTGGGTGGCAAAACACATTTGATTCAAGCTCGTCCGAAAGACATGTGTCTCTTCCTCCATTTCCCCATTCGTACACGGTGGGCGGCAAAACAAACTCTCCACGTCCGAAATTGATGTAGGCTAATATTTTAAATAGGACAGATGTGTAACTTCCATCAGATGTGACACAACCGCCCTACCTGTCAGCCTCGTTCATACACCGTGGGCGCCAACCATGGGCGGAAAAACACCCTCTCCTCGCCCGAAATAGTTACCGACAAATATTTGGGAGATGCGAGATTACCGTCCTATCCCCAACCGACGCGATGTCCAAAATTTTAAACGGGGGATAAGTTCGTAACTTTCCCCCATTTCAGAGAAGCGCATCCCAAAGTTTGAGATCCCCCCCTCCCCTCCATTTCCCCATTCATACACCGTCGGCAGCACGACAACCTCCGCACTACGGCCAGCCTCCTCCGTCCGCCACCCCATCCTCCACCTTGCCGGAGCCGCTACCCCTACCCCGTCGTCCACTACAAGAGATGGATGTCTCTCATCCACGGCGTTGGACCAGGATCCTTTCATCGCCTCCTCTCGCTTCGTCGGCACCATCGTCCACCTTGCCGCTGCCGCTCCTACGACCGCCTCGTCCACGGCAACAGGATATATCCCCCGACCCGGCCGTCTGCCGTCTAAAGTCTTCTTCCCCGCCGTCGGCAGCCATCGCACCCGCAGCACCCTCAACGTATCAGCATAGGCCTACACAGCGTTGCAAGAGAGGTGGTACTCTTCCATATGTGCTTAAGTTATTGATCTCACCCGGAAAATAGATCGTAATTTGTTTACTGTACTTTTCTTGTCCGTACCAAATTGTAGTGGCTAGTTGAAAGCAAACATTGGTTGCGAAGTAGCTTTGTCCAGTTTGCACCTTCAGATCCGCCATGGCACGGGCACTATACTCGTAAAGCTTATAGTTTCCCCCCTTTATATTCACTACCATCATCGTAGGTGCTTCGTGTCGTGCTAGCACTGCTCCTCAAGACCTCAACCCAATGCTTACGTGTTGAAATAGGAATCTGATATGATGCTCATATCACTAAAACAGAGAACGTTTAATTGGTCACCTAATGTTCCTATATTTGTTTCGAAAAGCATGTGCGCCACCCACTGGTCCAGCTAGTTCCACTTTCCTGATTTTTCTCTTGATGCTTAGGGTTTTCCCCTTTTATCTACTCTACTATGATCTCCGTAGGTGCTTTGTGTCGTACTAGCATTACTCCACCCTTCAAGCTAAACAACACAACACTCAGAATTCGAAAGCTTAGTTGTTCAAATATGATTGTGATATGATACTAATATTAGTTAACTGACACATTTAATTGGTTAGCTAAAGGTCCCACTTGAGTTTCCAAATGCATGTCGTGACATATAGAGAGATGGCATAATTGCATTTCTTTGTCACTTGTTGACCGTACTTTCTTGTCCATACCAAATCTTAGTTGTTATTTCAAAGCAAACATCGGTTGCTAACTACCCTTTGCGCGGTTTGCAGCTTTAGATCTGCCATCCCACTGCCACGGTCAACACTGTACTCATCATGCTTATGTTTTCCCCATTTTATGATGACCACAATCAGCCTACATGGTTCATGTCGTAATAGCACTGCTCCACCCATTGAGCTAAACAAGCTTAGTTGTACAAATTCATATCAGATATTATTGCTGATATTAGTAAAACTGAGAGATGTTTAATTGGTTAGCTAAATGTTCCTACTTTAGTTTCGAAATGCATGTGAGGCACATATGGAGAGACCGAAAAGAATAGTATTTCTCTGTGCACTCTAGTTCATCATGGGTGGCCAACCGACATTGTATTGAAACACTTGTAATATCTTCAATCTGCTTGCTCTTCTGCTCTTCTTTAAGATGATACGCTTCTCTTGTGGTCGACTGGTCAGGTCGAGTTGTTCTCCCTTAGTATATTTTGAATCTGTCAGGTCAGGTCGACTTGTTCTTCTTTATTATATGTTGAAGCTATCATCTGCGAAGTGTCATCACTTCTGGAGCTCTCATATTTTGAGTAGTAGGCCACATTATATTAATGCACACAACAGATTACAGCATGCATGGCATCTTTTAAAAGAATTGCAGAGATAGCACAAAGGGGTTTACAGGGAGGCAGTATTGGATTAGAATCACTTCTGCATTACAAAGAAAATCTCACTTGTTTTTATGTTTTCATGCATGTCAGATATTGAACATTATCAAAATGAATATGAGAATGGGCGCACGAGAGGAATATTGCGGAACGATCCACTGGCTAACAAACTTGGCATGGTGGAGGATGGCCTATCTTATTCACCCATCAAGGTGCTTGCTCTAACTTTGCAAAGTTGTATTGGTCGCACATATTTTGCATCTGACCTCTTGCATTACTTCTACTTTGTTACACCATCTGCTTAGTTTAAGCATCATATATGAGTATATGCCATAACTATCCATTTTCTGTACCTATTCCATGTGTCGTCACACTATGTTTTTCCAGTCAAATGTTGTTCTTTCGTAATAGATGTCCAAAAGGAAGAGGGTGAGTGCAGATCCTCAAGGAGTACAAACTAGGTATTTGGAAAAGGTAGTGGTACCTGTTAAATCACATAGATCAGCAACCACAGAAAACACAGGCCCAACTGTACCACACTTTACCCCTACTCCAGTGGCCAAACCCCTATTAGAACTGCTGGGAGCCAGCGTCAGGTACTGTCTATGATATCAGTTCAAAATTTGAACTCCTAAATTTCTGCTTGTGCCTTACCTTCTCTCTTGTATGAAAACTAATTTCAGATGAATCTCCTTGCTCAAAGGATCATACGATCTCAAAACAATAATGGGCTCTGCATTGCTCTTGTCAGTACCTCTCTCCCTTTTGCCTTGTAACGATGTACTTAATTAATTGCTATTTGATTATGTATCATCAGTCTGCACCTGAGCTTCATTATCCTCTGTTTCTTCCAATATTATTTGATCTATATTTACTCTTTGCAAAATGTAGAATAATGGCAACGCTTATAAAGAATTTTATTTGGGGAATTTATTGAATTATCCTTCCATCAACATGGAGAAGGGCTTTGTCCAGCCCGTGTTAACATGTAATGTAAGTTCATCCTTCTCAAGCCTTCAAACTTTGTTCTAGTATAGATTTGGATAGGCATCATTTCCTTCACTGCTGTTTGCTTTGCTGTTTACATCTGATTGGAAGTTTGCAACAACTACCAGTTTCAAATTGTAGTTGTAAAAACATGTTCCTTATGCAGAGCAGATCCATTTATTTGCTTATATAATTGTGAAACATGTTACGTGTCTCCTTGTTTCTCTTTCAGAGTCGTATCTCTTACGCCAGGCAGAACTTTAGGGAAGATAGTGAGCCAAACCATCTTGAGGACAGCGAGATGACCCCAAGGTCCTGTCTTGATGAAGACAGTGAGTTGAAGCTACTCACCAGCAGGTGTGAGACAACCTCTATGCAGTCGCTGCCTCAATCAGTTCGACTTCTTCAGTCTCAACTTAAAGCGGAAAGGCTTGCTTCAGCTCAGCTCTGACTTGAAGTCAAAGATGCAATGAAGATGTCAGAGGACTGCCGTGCGCACCATCATGCCTTAAATCTAGTGTTGATGCATCTATCGTTGACACAACTGAGGTCTACTCAGCTTCTTCAGCTGTTTGGAGGTCCCGACCTGGCTAGGCCTAGTGACTTCTGAAGTGCTCTCAGTTTTGTATATTCTTTTGTCGGCGCATTTATTTGCACTGGTGGCGAACTTTGATGCCCAGTGGATGTAATATGTGTGATAGCCGTGATAGCTTGGCGTAAGTTGCTTGCTTGCTTATTTCCTTGTTATCTTGTTTATTTGTTTGCTTGTATTCATTGCAGTTCTTTTTGCGCGGTTTGCTAGTGGCTGCAATAACCTATCTTTTAAAATTAGGCCACAATAACCACGGGCTAATATTTACTGTAGTGACACTAGGCCTCCTACGGGCCGTAGAAACAGTGGGCCTTCTACGGGCCGTAGAAACAATGGGCCTTCTACGGGTCTGGCCTTATACGGGAAGTATGATCGATTGGCCAAACATGGGCCAATAACAGGCTGCATTATGGCCGTAAACAGGCTAGAGTTGGAATCGTCCATTCATGGGCCGACCATAATGGGCCATCGTTAATAGGCCATATTTCATGATGCTATGAAAATGGCCCAACGTGTTAACGGACCACAAACGGGCCGACTGTAACCACAGGCTGAATTTGGCCCACAAGCAAAAAATGACAGTAACGGGCCGTAAGTAAACGAATGCTGGAAATGAGCCCAAGAATAAATGGGCTCTGAGAAGGCCGAAAGATAACATGGGCTGGAAACGGCCAAACGGAATAACGGGCCCTTAATGGGTATAAAGTGATACACTGTTCATTACGGGCCAGTTTCACCACGGGCCATTAATGGGTGTAAAGTGATACACTGTTCATTACGGGCCAGTTTCACCATGGGTCGTTAATAGGCCAAGAGTTACATAGGGCCTCATATGGGCCGAAAGACGTCATGGGCCATACATGGGCCAGAAGTGAAAACGGGCTGGAATCATATTGGGTGGCCCAAATGACGCTACTAGGCCTAATTCAGATAGGGTGTAACGGGCCTTGGGTTAGCGGGCTGTAAATGGGATATATGCGAACAGGCCATTAACAGGCTTTACATGGGCCGGCCTGCCACCTTTTTACCAAGTCAAACGGGCCGGCCTTTTCATAGGAATGCGCCTCTGTTGGGCCGTGCCACGTGTCGACGTATCATAGGCGCCTTCTGTCCAATGAGTGTATGACATCTGTCCCAATGGTGAGCCGACACGTGTTTCCTCCAGCCAATGATGATTTTACACGTGGAAAATCCCCATTGGTCGGGGCTGTTAACGGGTTATCGGATCCAAAACCCGACCCGATAGCTTAACATCGTTCCCTTATAGTGGATGCCACGTGTCGGTCACCCTTGACGAAAGCACTTCTGTGACGCGCGATTTATCGTCATGGAAGTGGACACTTCCGTGATGATAATTTTGGTAATGTCATGGAATACTTCTACGATAGCACAGGTATGACTATCTTGATTCTGTCATAAATTTGTCATGGATGTACATGCATGACAAAAAACGCAACCTACTGTGACAAACACGTATCATCACGGAAGTGTATTTTTTTGTAGTGCATGGTCAACAAACGAGAGTCATCGGAAGATGACTATACGTGAGAGGCTGACAGTAGGGACGCACCACGCCCATGGACACATGCATGCAACTACATCCTTTTTACCCTGAAATATAATGTTTTCTCCTCTTGACTGCAGGGACCCACCATCTACATCTTCACACGCAAGGAAGTGCGTCCATATTACGGGGAAAAATGATTAGCCCCCTGAATGTTGGGACCCACCAGCTACATCTTCGCACGCAAGGAAGTGCCTGACAATCGGGACCCATCTGGTCGAAGCATACATAGCATTGTCATTCTGGTCGCGAACGTGTACGTACATATTGGTCGATGTAGAGGCGTGCACGTGTCGTAGTAGAGGTGCGCACGTGTCGTAGTAGAGGCGTGCACGTAGCATGTACACGTATGTATAGCGGCCAGGGTGCAAGAAAGTAAATACGGCCACGTATGTACATATGGGCGGGGTCTCGAACGCCTACTCGCGCATACGTACGGCCAGGGCTCGTGTACATGGCTGGGTCAGAACAGAGAAACTGCGTCGTTGTTGTGTTCATGGGGAGGTAACGGAATGCATCGTGTTCATTGGGAGGCAACGGAACACATGGGAGCCAACCGGCTTGGACGGAACAGCTGATGGAAACGAGGCCTGGCGTACCGCAGAACGGAGGAAACGGCCTTGTGTTCGACCAGCCACGGTCGAAACGGGATCATGTTCATCGGGAGGGGTCTGCCGTACCGCAAAATGGAGGAAACGGACTTCTGTTGGACCTCCTACGGTCGAAACGGTGTCATGTTGATCGGGAGGGGTGTGGCGTACCGCAAAATGGAGGAAACAGACTTGCGCTATGGTCGAAACGGGGGTTGTCAGATTACGGGTTCCGCAAATCCTTGAGAGGTTCAAACTCTGGGGTGCGTGCAGAGATCTCAACCTATCCAGCCTGCCTACTCGCAATCATGTGCGACGAGCTCGAACAGACAAAGAGACACAGCAGTTTATCCTGGTTCGGGCCACCTTGTGGTGTAATACCCTACTCCAGCGTTTTGGTGGATTGCCTCAAGGGCTGAGGATGAACTAGTACAGTGGATGAACTGGCCTCAATAGGTGAGGTGTTCTTGAGCTCAAGAGAGCTGGTGAGGTGGTCGGGTGAGAATGGATCCCATCCCCCTCCATGGTGGTGGCTAAGTTATATTTATAGTGGCCTTGGTCCTCTTCCCAAAAGTTGGCGGGAAGGGATCCCACAATGGCCGGATTTGAAAGGGGACAAGGAGTACAGCTTATCCTAACAAAAGTGGTCTTCGCCTGCGAAAAGCCTTTGGTCGTGACGCTGTGCTGGGCTCGTCGATGACTGATATGTCTCCAATGTATCTATATTTTTTTATTGTTCCATGCTATTATATTACCCCTTTTGGATGTTTATGGGCTTTATTTTACACATTTATATCATTTTTGGGACTAACCTACTAACCGGAGGCCCAGCCCATATTGCGTTTTTTTTGCCTATTTCAGTATTTCGAAGAAAAGGAATGTCAAACGGAGTCCAAACGGAATGAAACCTTCGAGAGCATGATTTTTGGAATGAACATGATCCGAAGAGCTTGGAGTGCAAGTCAAGAAGCTTCCGAGGGCCCCACGAGATAGGGGGCGCGCCCTCCCCCCTTGTAGGGCGCGCCCCCTATCTCGTGGGCCCCTCGGGCGGCCCCCGACGTACTTCTTCCTCCTATATATACCTACGTACCCCGAAAACATCCAGGAGCACCACGAAACACAATTTACACCGCCGTAACCTTCTGTATCCGTGAGATCCCATCTTGGAGCCTTCGCCGGCACTCTGTCGGAGGGGAATCAACCACGGAGGGCCTCTACATCAACATCCTTGCCCCTCCAATGAGTTGTGCGTAATTTACCACAGACCTACGGGTCCATAGTTATTAGCTAGATGGCTTCTTCTCTCTTTTTGGATCTCAATACAATGTTCTCCCCCTCTCTTGTGGAGATCTATTCGATGTAAACTCTTTTTGCGGTGTGTTTGTCGAGATCCGATGAATTGTGGGTTTATGATCAAGTTTATCTATGAATAATATTTGAATCTTCTCTGAATTCTTTTATGTATGATTGAGTTATCTTTGCAAGTCTCTTCGAATTATTAGTGTGGTTTGGCTACTAGATTGGTCTTTCTTGCCATGGGAGAAGTGCTTAGCTTTGGGTTCAATCTTGCGTTGTTCTTACCCAGTGACAGAAAGGGTTGCAAGACATGTATTGTATTGTTGCCATCGAGGATAACAAGATGGGGTTTATATCATATTGCATGTGTTTATCCCTCTACATCATGTCATCTTGCTTAATGTGTTACTCTGTTTTTATGAACTTAATACTCTAGATGCAAGCAGGAGTCGGTCGATGTGTGGAGTAATAGTAGTAGATGCAGGCAGGAGTCGGTCTACTTGTTATGGACGTGATGCCTATATACATGATCATGCCTAGATAATCTCACAACTATGCGCTTTTCTATCAAATGCTCGACAGTAATTTGTTCACCCACCGTAATACTTATGCTATCTTGAGAGAAGCCACTAGTGAAACCTATGGCCCCCGGGTCTATCTCTTATCATATTTGCTTTCAATCTACCTTTATTTGCATCTTTACTTTTTGCATCTATATTACAAAATACCAAAAATATATTTATCTTATCATACTATCTTTATTTGATCTCACTTTCGCAAGTGGCCCTGAAGGGATTGGCAACCCCTTTATTGCGTTGCTTGCGAGTTCTCAGTTTGTTTGTGTAGGTGCGTGGGACTTTTGAGGAGCCTCCTGCTGGATTGATACCTTGGTTCTCAAAACTGAGGGAAATACTTACGCTACACTTTGCTGCATCACCCTTTCCAATTCGAGGAAAACCAATGCAAACTCAAGACGTAGCAAGAAGGATTTCTGGCGCCGTTGCTGGGGAGGTCTTCGCTCAAGTCAAGACATATCAAGTACCCGTCACAAACCCATCTCCCTCGCATTTACATTATTTTCCATTTGCCTCTCGTTTTCCTCTCCCCCACTTCACCCTTGCCGTTTTATTCGCCTTCTCTTTCCCAATCTCCTCCTCTCTTTTCGCTTGCCTTCTTTTGTGTGCTTGTTTGACCTTATGGCTGCGCCTAAGGGTCCTGACCACCTTCTCAGAAGGATGGATGAGATTGAATTGAATATTAGAAGCTTTATGAATTTGCAATTTGAGCATAATAATTTCTTTAGAAAAGAGCTTAAGGAACAAAAAAGTTTTTTGGGCTTTATGAACAAAGAGCTTGGTGATATGAATAAAGAATACTATGGTGTTAACGCTCAAATTACCCGGCTTGAAACTACTATAGCCAAAATTTCTGACAAGCAAGCCACCTTAGTCAATAAGATGGCCGCTAAACCAGAAAAATTACATGAAAATAATGATGAGGATCTTAAAGTTATTGAAGCGTCTCCGATTAGATCTATGTTTTGCAATATGAATTTTGATGATTATGGGGGTGATGATGAATCAACTTTGCCTAGAAGGCGTCCCAAAAATTCGGAGTCTTTAGATCTTGATGCTAAATTTGGTAAAAGTGAGATTGGAGAATCCTCAACTTCTAATAATATTGAACCTACTATCTCGGATTTTAAGGAATTTTATTATGATAATTGCTCTTTAAAGGGTTGTATTTCCTTGTTGCAATCCGTTGTTAATTCTCCTCATGCTTATAGTCAAAACAAAGCTTTTACCAAACATATTGCTGATGCCTTGATGCAATCTTATGATGAAAAACTTAATTTGGAAGTTTCTATACCTAGAAAACTTAATGATGAGTGGGAACCTACTATAAAGATTAAAATTAAAGATTATGAGTGTTTTGCTTTGTGTGATTTCGGTGCTAGTGTTTCCACGATTCCGAAAACTTTATGTGATATTCTAGGTTTCCATGATCTTGATGGTTGCTCTTTAAATTTGCACCTTGCGGATTCCACCATTAAAAAGCCTATGGGGAGGATCAATGATGTTCTTATCGTTGCAAATAGAAACTTGGTGCCCGTAGATTTTATCGTTCTTGATATAGATTGCAATCTTTCTTGCCCTATTATTTTTGGTAGACCTTTCCTTAGAATGATTGGTGCGATTATTGATATGAAGGAAGGGAACATTAGATTCCAATTTCCTTTAAAGAAAGGCATGGAGCACTTTCCGAGAAAGAAAGTCAAATTACCTTATGAATCTATCATGCGTGCTACTTATGAATTTAGTGCCAAAGACGGCACTCGTTAGATCTATCCTTACTTTTATGCCTAGCTAGAGGCGTTAAACAATAGCGCTAGTTGGGAGGCAACCCAATTTTCTTTATGTTTTTTTTGTTTTTGCTCCTGTTTAGTAATAAATCTTGCATCTAACTTCTGTTTAGATGTGTTTTTATCTTTTAATTAGTGTTTGTGCGAAGTAGAACCTATAGGATAACCTACGATGATAGTTGATTTGATTCTGCTGAAAAACAGAAACTTTGCACGCACGAATATAATTTTCTTAAATCACAGGAACATGATTTTGCGTGATTCTTTCTGATTCTGTTCAATAAACAAATTTTCCAGGACTTCCTATTTTGGTAGGATTTTTAGAGTTCCAGAAGTTTGCGTTAGTTACAGATTGCTACAGACTGTTCTGTTTTTGACAAATTCTGTTTTTCGTGTGTTGTTTGCTTATTTCAATGCATCTATGGCTAGTAACTCAGTCTATGAACCATAAAGAAGTTGGAATACAGTAGGTTTAACACCAAATTAAATAAAGAATGAGTTCATTGCAGTACCTTATGTGGTGGTTTTGTTTTCTTTCACTAACGGAGCTTATAAGATTTCCTGTTGAGTTTTGTGTTGTGAAGTTTTCAAGTTTTGGGTAAAGCTTTTATGGACTATGGAATAAGGAGTGGCAAGAGCCTAAGCTTGGGGATGCCCATGGCACCCCAAGATATTCAAGGATAGCCAAAAGCCTAAGCTTGGGGATGCCCCGGGAAGGCATCCCTTTTTCATCTTCGTTCATTGGTAACTTTACTTGGAGCTATATTTTTATTCGCCACATGATATGTGTTTTGCTTGGAGCGTCGTGTATTATATTAGTCTTTGATTTTTAGTTTACCACAATCATCCTTGCTGTACACACCTTTTGGGAGAAGCCTATTTGATTAGAATTTGCTAGAATACTCTGTGTGCTTCACTTATATCTTTTGAGCTTGATAGTTTTTGCTCCAGTGCTTCACTTATATCTTTTAGAGCACGGTGGTGTCTTAATTTTGAAGAAATTGCTAGTCTCTCATGCTTCACTTATACTATTTTGGGGGTCTTTTAGAACAGCATGGTATTTGCTATGATCATAAAGTTGGTCCTAGAATGATGAGCATCCAAGTTGGGTATAATAAAAACTATCATAGAAAGTGAATTGGATGCTATGATCAATTTGATGCTTGATAATTATTTTGAGATATGGAGGTAGTGATATTAAAGTCATGCTAGTTGGGTGATTATGAATTTAAAGAATGCTTGTGTTGAAGTTTGTGATTCCCGTAGCATGCACGTATGGTGAACCGCTTTGTGATGAAGTTGGAGCACAATTTTATTTATTGATTGTCTTCCTTATGAGTGGCGGTCGGGGACTCTACCAATCTATCCCCCTAGGAGCATGCGCGTAGTGCTTTGGTTTTTGATGACTTCCAAATTTTTGCAACAAGTATATGAGTTCTTTTGATTAATGTTGAGTCCATGGATTATACGCACTCTTTCACCCTTCCACCATTGCTAGCCTCTCTTGTACCGCGCAACTTTCGCCGGTACCATACACCCACCATTTACCTTCCTCAAAACAGCCACCATACCTACCTATTATGGCATTTCCATAGCCATTCCGAGATATATTACCATGCAACTTTCCACCGTTCTGTTCATATGACACGCATTACTTTTGTCATATTGCTTTTTGCATGATCATGTAGTTGAGATTGTATTTGTGGCAAGGCCACCTTCATAATTTTCATACATGTCGCTCTTGATTCATTGCATATCCCGGTACACCGCCGGAGGCATTCATATAGAGTCATATCTTGTTCTAGCTTTGAGATGTAAATCCATAAAAGTGTGATGATCTTCATTATTAGAGCATTGTCCTAGTGAGGAAAGGATGATGAAGGCTATGATTCCCCCACAAGTCGGGATGAGACTTCGGACTTTACAAAAAGAAAAAAAAGAAAGAAAAAGAGAGAAAGGCCAAAAAGACTAAAAAAGTCCAAAGAAAAAAAAGAAGGAAGAAAAAGAAAAAAAAGAAAAAAATAAAATGAGAGAAAAAGAGAGAAGGGACAATGCTACTATCTCTTTTCCCACACTTGTGCTTCAAAATAGCACCATGATCTTCATGATAGAGAGTCTCATATGTTGTCACTTTCATATACTAGTGGGAATTTTTCATTATAGAACTTGGCTTGTATATTCCAATGATTGTCACATCCCTGGTCCTGTTATGCACTAGGCTAAACCTCATGTGAGCATCGTGTTTAAATTTTTGAAACCTGAACTGAGGAATTTTGGAAGCCTCAAAAACTTAAATAAAAGAAGGGCAAAAACCCTAAAAATCATATTCATTGCTCCAAAATGCTCTTCTTAAATGTTTGATAATTTTTGGTAAGGGTTCTGGTCCCAACCAAAATATTGAACATTTTTAAGGAATTATTTTTGGGACTTTGGATTTAATTCATTAGCTATTTGAATTTGAATTATATTCATATAATTAGAATATAATTTCAAATACCCCTGAAATATTTTATAAGCTTTTGGAAGAGTCCATCTAGCAATATAAAATATTCAGAGGAGTTTTTGGCATTGTTTGAATTATTTTAAATTCAAAACAGTGGCAAAATAAATTAAATAAAACAAAACAGAAATAAAAGACAGAGGAGAGAAACCTTACCTGGACTTACCTCTGCAGCCCACCAGGCCCACCTGCGCGGCCCAGCCCACCTGGCCCCCCCTTCTCCTGTCGTCTTCCTCCCCTCGCACCGAAGCTGCTCGGTGGCGAGCGCTGGCGATGCCCCGGCCACCTCCTGCTTCCCCCGGCCTCCCTAGCGATGCCACGACGACGCCTCGTGTCCCCTCGCTCCTCTTCCTCCCTCGCTGCTCCCTCTCCCTTCCCCGAACACCCTTTCCCCCCTCCTCTGTTCTCCTCACCGAGCGGAGCCCGTCGCCGCCGCTTGCTGCTGCCGCGGCCACCGCCTCCCCCCTCACCCCTCTGACATGCCCGAGAGCCCCACCTCCGCCTTCTACGCCTCCTGGACGAGCCAAGCAACCGGGGACGCGCCGTATCGCCGCCATCGACATCATCTTCAACCTTGGGCACCGCCGATCTCCGTCGCCGATATGTCGTCCACAACCCGTCCCCGAGCCCAACGAGACCGCCGACGAACTCGCTGTGAGCTCCACTCCGTTTCCCCTCCTTAGTTTTGCTCGTTCCCGTGCCGTAGCACCCCCGCCCACATTCCCGAGCACCGCCGTCCGCCATGGCCGCGTAGCTCTCCTGACCTGAGCCCCTCTGCTCGAACCCGTAGCACCAGCGCGCTTCTGGTGGCCGCGGATGCCGTCTAGACCATCAGCTTCTCCCCTAGCGCGCCACAGCCCCAACCCCGCACATGGCCGAACTCCGGCCGCCGCCAGGAGCCCGTTTCCGGCGAACCCCGGCCTCCCTGTGCCCAGCTGCATGCGCCACTAGATGCGCGGGAGCACGGGCTCCCTCTTGGTGCCCTCAGCGCGACCAGCCGCGGGCTGTAGCGCCATCCCGAGCAACTCCGGCGAGGTCCCGCCGTCGCCGTGGTCGCCGGCGTCACTAGCCGACGTGGCCGCGTGATTAGCGCTAATCATGGCCAGCTAACCTCCCCAGAGCCGCTGACGTATGGGCCCCACGCCCTTATCTAATCCTTATCTTTTTCTGTTAAGTTTTAATCTAACCACCATGGGCCCACACGTCGGCTTTGACCAAGCTGACGTGGCTGTTGACCTGGTCCCACCTGTCATTGTCACTTACCAGCACTAGTCACTGACCAGTGGACCCCACTGGTCAGGTTTGACCTGGGGCGCCCAGTTGACTCTGCTGACGTCACAGTGACGTGGGGCTGACGCAATAAGTATTTTCTGGATTTAAAAATATTCAGAAAATTCCAGAAATTTGTATAAACTTCAATAAATCATAGAAAATTAACCGTAACTGCAAATTAAATAAATTATATATCAAAAATTATCAGAAAAATTCAAGGAATCCATCTGTATCATTTTCATGCATGTTTGAACAATGTTTGTCCTCTGTTTTGGACAAAACAAATAAATGGCATTTGAATAATCACATATGGAGTTTGAATTTGAATCTTGTATTCAAACCAACCCCATTTAACTTGTTGCTAGATGCATTAGCCCAAAACACATTCATTTTGCCATGTCATGATCATGCATCATATTGTGCATTGCATTGATTGTGTTCCCTTCTGTGTTGCCGGTATTTGTCCCGTCTCGATAGACGTGATACTGATGATGTGATCATTGACACTGATGAAGACTCAATGTTATCTTCAGAAGTGCCAGGCAAGCAAAACCCCCTTGTTCATTCCGATACAATCCCACTCTCTCGCTCCTGCTCTCTTTTACTGCATTAGGACAACAACGATTCATCTGTTACTTGCTGCGGTAGCTGAACCCCTTTATCCTCTGCATGACCTGTCATTCCACAGTAATTAGATGAAACCCACTAGCATGAGTAGGAGTTGTTTGAGCCCTGCTGTGCCTACTCATTCATGTTTGTTTGTCATGCCTGCTACTGCTTAGAGTTGAGTCAGGTCTGATTCATCGGGGATGAATCAGAGGTGTGTGAACATGTCCTACTGTGTGTGAGCTAAGTGTGTGAACACGATTTGGTAAAGGTAGCGGTGAGAGGCCATGTAGGAGTACATGGTGGGTTGTCTCATTGAAGTCGTCCTCAGGAACTGAGTTCTGTGTTTGTGATCCATGATTCAGCTACTACCATGCATTGGGCCCGAAACCAATGGACCCTCTCGGCTTCTTGATCACCCTTGTCCTCTGTCCAGGAGTTGCAAGTAGTTTCTGGTGTTTGTAGTATGCTGGAGGCCGTGCGCAGCGCTGACCGTAGGGGTGGGCTGTGATGCGGTAGGCACGTGGCCGGGTAAACCGGGCGCCCGTTTGGTGTCACGGAACCCTGTTCACATCGTTTGGGGCTATGAGCGAAACTCCGGCCGGATCTCCTCATGGATGGAACCCGAATAGGCGATAAACCTGGACTAGAGACTTGAGTGTTTAGGCAGGCCGTGGCCGACACCCACGTTGGGCTTCCGCTTGAAGGTTGCCGAGTACATGTCGTGTAAACGGCGGTAAGTGGTGAGAGCGTGTGTGAAGAAGTACACCCCTGCAGGGTTAACATCATCTATTCGAATAGCCGTGTCCGTGGAAAAGGACTTCTGGGTTGCTTATATCAGTTCATAGACAAGCGAAAGTGGATACTCTAAAATACGCAAGATAAGCATGAGTGCTATGGATGGCGTTCTCGTAGAGAGACGGGAGCGGATCCATAGTGGTGTATTGATATGGTGAATATGTGGACTCGTGTGCGCCACCTCAAAAGAGTTACTTGCAGTCGTAGTTCAGGATAGCCACCGAGTCAAAGCTGGCTTGCTGCAGTTAAACCCCACCATCCCCTTTGTTGATAATGATGCATATGTAGTTAGTTCTGATGTAAGTCTTGCTGGGTACATTTGTACTCACGTTTGCCTATTTTATGTTTTGCAGAGAGACCTCAGTCTCGCTAGTAGTTCCGCGTGGTCTTCGACGTTTAGCTTGTTACCTCAGCTATGATCTTGTGCCCTCGGCAGGATCTGGTAGATAGTCAGGCTTCTCAACCTTTTTCATTTTATAGATGTCTGTACTCAGACATGATAGCTTCCGCTTGTGCTTTGACTTGTATGCTCTGATTGTTGGGTCATGAGACCCATGTTTGTAATATCTCGCTCCTCGGAGCCTAATGAATAAATTACTTGAGTCGTAGAGTCATGTTGTGATGCCATGTTGTATTTGCACATATCGAGCATATTGTGTGTATGTTATTGAAATGCTTGGTATGTGTGGGATCTGACCATCTAGTTGTTTATCTTTAGTAGCCTCTCTTACCGGGAAATGTCTCCTAGTGTTTCCACTGAGCCATGGTAGCTTGCTACTGCTCCGGAACACTTAGGCTGGCCGGCATGTGTCCTTCTTCGTTCCCGTGTCTGTCCCTTCGGGGAAATGTCACGCGATGAATACCGGAGTCCTGTTAGCCCGCTACAGCCCGGTTCACCGGAGTCCTGCTAGTCCAGTGCTACAGCCTGGGTTCACTCGCTGATGACCGACACGTTCGATGTTGGGTCATGGATGCCTGTCCCTGTAAGTTTGTGCCACTTTGGGTTTACGACTAGCCATGTCAGCCCGGGCTCCTTATCATATGGATGCTAGCGACACTGTCATATACGTGTGCCAAAAGGCGCAAACGGTCCCGGGCAAAGGTAAGGCGACACCCGTGGGAATACCGTGCGTGAGGCCGCAAAGTGATATGAGGTGTTACATGCTAGATCGATGTGGCATTGAGTCGGGGTCCTGACAGCGTTGGTATCAGAGCTTGACTGCCTGTAGGATTACCAAGCCAAACTGGTCGAAGTTGAGTCTAGAAATTCTTTAGTTATATAAGGGAATTGATTGTGGGATGTAACGTAAGGCTCTTTTTACTCCTTATACCTCATGGCCTTCTGATCTGAGTCATCATCTTCTCTTCTACGGGGATTAAGAACTAGGCTATCTCTTCTTTCTATCAGGATCACGTATTACTAATCCGTAGACTTATAAGATTGTTGGTTTAAGCCTCAGTTCAGTTTCTACCTCTGTATGTTAATTATTGATCTCGAGACCTTGATATTGTGCTTCTGAGTGGTTATGCCACCATTTTTGTGAATGTCTCAAATCTTTTCTGAGCATTTACAGCCGTTATGCTGTCCGAGTCATCCCAGATTTCCAAAGAGTCTGATGCATTTGCAAAATCCTTTTCCTCTGGTTTCAATGTCTTTTAGGCCAGGTTAATCACACAAATTGTTAAGTTGAGGTACTCTACTGCCTCGACCTTTATGTTGGAGTTATTATTATGACCCTAGGTGTCTCAGGGGATCATCTAGTAGTCTAGCCATGTTTTGTGTCCCAGTGTGATGATTCTGGCTTTTATTCTCGAAAGCATCCCGTGATGCCACTTAGTAGTAGGTATTCTACTCCTTGGGTTTTGAACCCGAGATTCACCCTACTTACTTCATGTTGATAGTAATTGCTAGCTCCCTTAGGTTATTAGTAACCTTTGCGATAGTCCTTGAAGTCCGTGGTATCTTCTTCTTCCAAATACCATGAACTACTTATGGCAGAAGTTCCTCATTGAACTGAACGATCACAACCAGAGTGCTCTTGATGAGTTCTCCATGCTATATTGTGACTCTGCCAGCTCAATCTTTCTGCATGGGTTATCCGGAAGAATTATGTTGAACCTGGTTTGACATACTAATCTACGCATCCACAACTCAAAAAGTTATATGTTCCTTTGAATTGTCCCTCTTTAGTTGTCTACTGACCTTCGTCTATCAATTGATAGTCAAGAGTATGCGTGCGTTCGTTTATCGATGCCTATTACTCTTGTGGTCCGTCAAGCCATTCTATCGCGGAATGACTAGGAGAAACAAACTCCGGTACCTCATCCATATCCAGGATTGGGTCAAAGCAGTTGTGTTCCGTAGATCAAATACTAATTCAGCTTTTGTTCTGTTCTACCTTGGAGTATCACCATCTTTATATTAAGGTTATCATGGGAATTGCACACCATCCGATGAACTCTTGATACAGTGATATTTCTCGCCATCGGTATTCATTCCTTGGTTCCCGTGTTATTATAACCGGGACGCCGACAAGTGAATCGTGATGTGTGAAATCTATACTCCTAGCAACTCTGTTGCTTGGTAGTTAAATGGACGATAACCTCATTCTTAGCGTGTTGATTATTGAATCGTCACCCTAAGACTGATTGTGCTACCTAGTCCTTGTTCTCGGTGCACTCCTCGATCGATGAGTTAGGATTATTTCAAATCTTCGCTCTATTGATCATATCGTCTTGCCTCAAAAAGCAAGATTGTTCTCGAGCTTACTAACATATCAGTGGTTCGTGACTTTCCAAATATCTTCTTGGAAGTGTTACCAGGTTGTCACCTGACCGCTGTGTTGAGCTCGTGATCAAGTTGGTTTCTTCTGAACCATCCTTCTCCAAGGATCTGTGTTGGATATCCCTGAGCTAGTTGGTTAAGCTAGACAACAACTTGGAGAGTTGGAAGATAAAAGCTTGCCTGACTTAGTTCGTTCCAAAGGGATATTCTTGTGTTGTATGTGTTGACGAAAGATGATATCTTCATCGATTGGTCCCTGTGATCAGTTGCTGGACCTATCATTTTTATCTAACCTTTGATTAGAGTATGGGCTATCATCCAATCAGACCAGAACCAACGATATTCGTAATGTTGTCTTACTCGTGGTTGATCCCTCGAGCATACACCATTATATCTTTCGGGTCTGACCAATGCTATCACTTGTTCACTTAACTATGGAATTCCTTTTAAAGGGAAACCCGGAAGAATTGTTGTTGAGCCCATTGGCAACATCCTTATCTCCTCCATGATGTTGTTGAACATTAAGCTAGTGTTGGAAACTTTTGAAAGCATTTTCTTCATGCTAGCTCATGAAGTATTTGTTTGATGAAAGGAGTGACTTCCTCTTATACACGTGCATTTGGTGAAAGTTGCCGCCGTGAATTTGAGAAAGATTGTTTTGTTTCCTTTGGAATCATCCCAAATCAGTCATGCACACGTGCGAAGTATTCTGTAGTCTGGAGACTTGCAACCTTCATTCTATATGTATCCCTAGCACACCAAGCCACTGATTGACTTGTTCAAGGAAAAGAAGTCTATGCTTGGGATCTAATCCATGGACTTGCGTAAAGACTTCGATATCCTCGATTATGGTTCCCCACCTGAACTCGGTAGTGTTTAATTATAAGACTACTACATGGCCATGCTTGTCTGGGATAACGTGTCCACATGTTGTAGCAGAACCAGCTCATGTTTTGGAGCTTGCTATCGTAATTCATTCCCCGAGAATCTCACAACGCCGTCTCGTCGATTTGTGTTGTAAACTTTCATTTTTCTTTCTAGACTTGATGAGTCTGGAATATTCTGACACCAACCAGATCTGAATCTCAGGCAGATGTGATGGTTGGAACATTTCCCAAGAACTATAATATTGGTCTCGCGATAACCGGTAAAGTGGATGTCGTGGCCAACACACCCAGCCGGAAGACCTCCTGTTGTAGTATCTTGATTTGAGGAAGTTGGCCACCTCCCCATAGGGATTTCGTAGGATTTACTCCCTAGTTGCCCCTATGGATTTCTGTGTTCCGAAGTCCGACCTTTACTTGATGTTCTAGTTATCAAACCATATCTATGAATGGGTTACACTAGCACGTCAAGGAGAACATTAGAAGCGGAGTGCTAAATGTCTCTCGGTCGATCATTCAGATTTTGTTTCCTTGGCCTCGCTAAGGTGAAATCTGAGAAAGTGTTATCTTCCTTTGCATCTGCATCATCCATCATCATTCATCATGGTAGCAAGTTGTGTTGCCAGGATCCTTGCCACGGATGTGGTAAAACCTTGATGAATATGGAAATGCTCAAGTTCTTGAGAGCACGCACAAGCACTACGTGTTATCATCGGCTCTAACTGGGATTCCTCTCAGTTTCCTCGGCAATGCTATGACCTTTCAAACAGTGAATTCACTCTCTATTGTTGGGTTCTTCCCCAGTTACCAGAATCATTCCCAGCATTTGCATTCTGTTCCCAGCTTGCACCGCCATTGTGCCATTCTACCATGGGTCTCTTCCATTTCCGGTGGTAAGCAAAATCATCCATTACGTTGTCTTCAACAAGGTAATCCACATCATCCAAGTCCGAGTATGCCATTCTACCGACCCCCTCCAAACGACCGCTCGAGAATTGCCTTAGGCTAGTTTAAAGAGTTTCAATGATCTCTGAATCAAAAGTAATTCTTTTGCCACCTAAGGGGATATATCTACAAGTCACCTTCCCTGAGGTGCCCCGTTTTGGAATCATGGCAATTTCCCTCGCTACTTTGAAACCCTCGTCAAATTGTTTCTTCTGTTGCTCCTGATGCATGTTTTGCCTCTCAGCTCGAGAGATGTTGCTATGTCTCATTCCGTGAGTTAATCCTGAGTTGTTCGACCTTCGAGAAGTTCGATCCTTCTAGAGTTTTCTTTCCCCTCTCGTTGTCATGTCGGTTGGCGTTCTCGGAGCAAGACATCAAGACAATGATGGTGATCGAATCAATGTTCTTATGAAGGGCAACCTGGATCGTGAAGATTATTCTAGTCTGCGTTACCCTTCACCTTACCCTACGCTTGAATCTTGAGACGAGATTCTTGTTTAGTGGGGGTGAGTTGTCACATCCCTGGTCCTGTTATGCACTAGGCTAGACCTCATGTGAGCATCATGTTTAAATTTTTGAAACCTGAACTGAGGAATTTTTGAAGCCTCAAAAACTTAAATAAAAGAAGGGCAAAAACCCTAAAAATCTCATTCATTGCTCCAAAATGCTCTTCTTAAATGTTTGATAATTTTTGGTAAGGGTTCTGGTCCCAACCAAAATATTGAACATTTTTAAGGAATTATTTTTGGGACTTTGGATTTAATTCATTAGCTATTTGAATTTGAATTATATTCATATAATTAGAATATAATTTCAAATACCCCTGAAATATTTTATAAGCTTTTGGAAGAGTCCATCTAGCAATATAAAATATTCAGAGGAGTTTTTGGCATTGTTTGAATTATTTTAAATTCAAAACAGTGGCAAAATAAATTAAATAAAACAAAATAGAAATAAAAGACAGAGGAGAGAAACCTTACCTGGACTTACCTCTGCAGCCCACCAGGCCCACCTGCGCGGCCCAGCCCACCTGGCCCCCCCTTCTCCTGTCGTCTTCCTCCCCTCGCACCGAAGCTGCTCGGTGGCGAGCGTTGGCGATGCCCCGGCCACCTCCTGCTTCCCCCGGCCTCCCTAGCGACGCCACGACGACGCCTCGTGTCCCCTCGCTCCTCTTCCTCCCTCGCTGCTCCCTCTCCCTTCCCCGAACACCCTTTCCCCCCTCCTCTGTTCTCCTTACCGAGCGGAGCCCGTCGCCGCCGCTTGCTGCTGCCGCGGCCACCGCCTCCCCCCTCACCCCTCTGACGTGCCTGAGAGCCCCACCTCCGCCTTCTACGCCTCCTCGACAAGCCAAGCAACCGGGGACGCGCCGTATCGCCGCCATCGACATCATCTTCAACCTCGGGCACCGCCGATCTCCGTCGCCGATATGTCGTCCACAACCCGTCCCCGAGCCCAACGAGACCGCCGACGAACTCGCTGTGAGCTCCACTCCGTTTCCCCTCCTTAGTTTTGCTCGTTCCCGTGCCGTAGCACCCCCGCCCACATTCCCGAGCACCGCCGTCCGCCATGGCCGCGTAGCTCTCCTGACCTGAGCCCCTCTGCTCGAACCCGTGGCACCAGCGCGCTTCTGGTGGCCGCGGATGCCGTCTGGATCATCAGCTTCTCCCCTAGCGCGCCACAGCCCCAACCCCGCACATGGCCGAACTCCGGCCGCCGCCAGGAGCCCGTTTCCGGCGAACCCCGGCCTCCCTGTGCCCAGCTGCATGCGCCACTAGATGCGCGGGAGCACGGGCTCCCTCTTGGTGCCCTCAGCGCGACCAGCCGCGGGCTGTAGCGCCATCCCGAGCAACTCCGGCGAGGTCCCGCCGTCGCCGTGGTCGCCGGCGTCACTAGCCGACGTGGCAGCGTGATTAGCGCTAATCACGGCCAGCTAACCTCCCCAGAGCCGCTGACGTATGGGCCCCACGCCCTTATCTAATCCTTATCTTTTTCTGTTAAGTTTTAATCTAACCACCATGGGCCCACACGTCAGCTTTGACCAAGCTGACGTGGCTGTTGACCTGGTCCCACCTGTCATTGTCACTTACCAGCACTAGTCACTGACCAGTGGACCCCACTGGTCAGGTTTGACCTGGGGCGCCCAGTTGACTCTGCTGACGTCACAGTGACGTGGGGCTGACGCAATAAGTATTTTCTGGATTTAAAAATATTCAGAAAATTCCAGAAATTTGTATAAACTTCAATAAATCATAGAAAATTAACCGTAACTGCAAATTAAATAAATTATATATCAAAAATTATCAGAAAAATTCAAGGAATCCATCTGTATCATTTTCATGCATGTTTGAACAATGTTTGTCCTCTGTTTTGGACAAAACAAATAAATGGCATTTGAATAATCACATATGGAGTTTGAATTTGAATCTTGTATTCAAACCAACCCCATTTAACTTGTTGCTAGATGCATTAGCCCAAAACACATTCATTTTGCCATGTCATGATCATGCATCATATTGTGCATTGCATTGATTGTGTTCCCTTCTGTGTTGCCGGTATTTGTCCCCTCTCGATAGACGCGATACCGATGATGTGATCGTTGACACTGATGAAGACTCAATGTTATCTTCAGAAGTGCCAGGCAAGCAAAACCCCCTTGTTCATTCCGATACAATCCCACTCTCTCGCTCCTGCTCTCTTTTACTGCATTAGGACAACAACGATTCATCTGTTACTTGCTACGGTAGCTGAACCCCTTTATCCTCTGCATGACCTGTCATTCCACAGTAATTAGATGAAACCCACTAGCATGAGTAGGAGTTGTTTGAGCCCTGCTGTGCCTACTCATTCATGTTTGTTTGTCATGCCTGCTACTGCTTAGAGTTGAGTCAGGTCTGATTCATCGGGGATGAATCAGAGGTGTGTGAACATGTCCTACTGTGTGTGAGCTAAGTGTGTGAACACGATTTGGTAAAGGTAGCGGTGAGAGGCCATGTAGGAGTACATGGTGGGTTGTCTCATTGAAGTCGTCCTCAGGAACTGAGTTCTGTGTTTGTGATCCATGATTCAGCTACTACCATGCATTGGGCCCGAAACCAATGGACCCTCTCGGCTTCTTGATCACCCTTGTCCTCTGTCCAGGAGTTGCAAGCAGTTTCTGGTGTTTGTAGTATGCTGGAGGCCGTGCGCAGCGCTGACCGTAGGGGTGGGCTGTGATGCGGTAGGCACGTGGCCGGGTAAACCGGGCGCCCGTTTGGTGTCACGGAACCCTGTTCACATCGTTTGGGGCTGTGAGCGAAACTCCGGCCGGATCTCCTCATGGATGGAACCCGAATAGGCGATAAACCTGGACTAGAGACTTGAGTGTTTAGGCAGGCCGTGGCCGACACCCACGTTGGGCTTCCGCTTGAAGGTTGCCGAGTACATGTCGTGTAAACGACGGTAAGTGGTGAGAGCGTGTGTGAAGAAGTACACCCCTGCAGGGTTAACATCATCTATTCGAATAGCCGTGTCCGCGGAAAAGGACTTCTGGGTTGCTTATATAAGTTCATAGACAAGCAAAAGTGGATACTCTAAAATACGCAAGATAAGCGTGAGTGCTATGGATGGCGTTCTCGTAGGGAGACGGGAGCGGATCCATAGTGGTGTATTGATATGGTGAATATGTGGACTCGTGTGCGCCACCTCAAAAGAGTTACTTGCAGTCGTAGTTCAGGATAGCCACCGAGTCAAAGCTGGCTTGCTGCAGTTAAACCCCACCATCCCCTTTGTTGACAATGATGCATATGTAGTTAGTTCTGATGTAAGTCTTGCTGGGTACATTTGTACTCACGTTTGCCTATTTTATGTTTTGCAGAGAGACCTCAGTCTCGCTAGTAGTTCCGCGTGGTCTTCGACGTTTAGCTTGTTACCTCAGCTACGATCTTGTGCCCTCGGCAGGATCTGGTAGATAGTCAGGCTTCTCAACCTTTTTCATTTTATAGATGTCTGTACTCAGACATGATAGCTTCCGCTTGTGCTTTGACTTGTATGCTCTGATTGTTGGGTCATGAGACCCATGTTTGTAATATCTCGCTCCTCGGAGCCTAATGAATAAATTACTTGAGTCGTAGAGTCATGTTGTGATGCCATGTTGTATTTGCACATATCGAGCATATTGTGTGTATGTTATTGAAATGCTTGGTATGTGTGGGATCTGACCATCTAGTTGTTTATCTTTAGTAGCCTCTCTTACCGGGAAATGTCTCCTAGTGTTTCCACTGAGCCATGGTAGCTTGCTACTGCTCCGGAACACTTAGGCTGGCCGGCATGTGTCCTTCTTCGTTCCCGTGTCTGTCCCTTCGGGGAAATGTCACGCGATGAATACCGGAGTCCTGTTAGCCCGCTACAGCCCGGTTCACCGGAGTCCTGCTAGCCCAGTGCTACAGCCTGGGTTCACTCGCTGATGACCGACACGTTCGATGCTGGGACATGGATGCCTGTCCCTGTAAGTTTGTGCCACTTTGGGTTTACGACTAGCCATGTCAGCCCGGGCTCCTTATCATATGGATGCTAGCAACACTGTCATATACGTGTGCCAAAAGGCGCAAACGGTCCCGGGCAAAGGTAAGGCGACACCCGTGGGAATACCGTGCGTGAGGCCGCAAAGTGATATGAGGTGTTACATGCTAGATCGATGTGGCATTGAGTCGGGGTCCTGACAATGATGGCCTTCCTCAAAGTGCCCTAGGTCTTCGTGAGCAAGCAAGTTGGATGCACCCCACTTAGTTTCTTTTATTGAGCTTTCATATATTTATAGCTCTAGTGCATCCGTTGCATGGCAATCCCTACTCACTCACATTGATATTATTAATGGGCATCTCCATAGCCCGTTAATATGCCTAGTTGATGTGAGACTATCTTCTCCTTTTTTGTCTTCTCCACAACCACCATTCTATTCCACATATAGTGCTATGTCCATGGCTCACGCTCATGTATTGCATGAAAGTTGAAAAAGTTTGAGATTATTAAAGTATGAAACAATTGTTGGCTTGTCATCGGGGTTGTGCATGATTAAATACTTTGTGTGATGAAGATAGAGCATAGCCAGACTATATGATTTTGTAGGGATAACTTTCTTTAGCCATGTTATTTTGAGAAGACATGATTACTTTGATTAGTATGCTTGAAGTATTACTATTTCTTATGTCAATATGAACTTTTATTTTGTATTCATTTGAATCTATACATTCATGCCACAATAAAGAAAAATACATTGAATTATGCTAGGTAGCATTCCACATCAAAAATTCTCTTTTGTTCATTTACCTACTCGAGGACGAGGAGGAATTAAGCTTGGGGATGCTTGATACGTCTCCAATGTATCTATAATTTTTGATTGTTCCATGCTATTATATTACCCCTTTTGGATGTTTATGGGCTTTATTTTACACATTTATATCATTTTTGGGACTAACCTACTAACCGGAGGCCCAGCCCATATTGTTGTTTTTTTCCTATTTCAGTATTTCGAAGAAAAGGAATATCAAACGGAGTCCAAACGGAATGAAACATTCGGGAGCGTGGTTTTTGGAACGAACATGATCCGGAGAGCTTGGAGTGCAAGTCAAGAAGCTTCCGAGGGCCCCACGTGATAGGGGGCCGCGCCCCCCCCCCCTATAGGACGCGCCCCCTGTCTCGTGGGCCCCTCGGGCGGTCACCGACGTACTTCTTCCTCCTATATATACCTACGTACCCTGAAAACATCCAGGAGCACCACAAAACACAATTTCCACCACCGTAACCTTCTGTATCTGCGAGATCCCATCTTGGAGCCTTCGCCGGCACTCTGCCGGAGGGGGAATCAACCACGGAGGGCCTCTACATCAACATCCTTGCCCCTCCGATGAGTTGCGAGTAGTTTACCACAGACCTACGGGTCCATAGTTATTAGCTAGATGGCTTCTTCTCTCTTTTTGGATCTCAATACAATATTCTCCCCCTCTCTTCTGGACATCTATTCAATGTAAACTCTTTTTGCGGTGTGTCTGTCGAGATCCGATGAATTGTGGGTTTATGATCAAGTTTATCTATGAATAATATTTGAATCTTCTCTAAATTCTTTTATGTATGATTGAGTTATCTTTGCAAGTCTCTTCGAATTATCAGTTTGGTTTGGCCTACTAGATTGGTCTTTCTTGCCATGGGAGAAGTGCTTAGCTTTGGGTTCAATCTTGCGGTGTTCTTACCCAGGGTCAGAAAGGGTTGCAAGACATGTATTGTATTGTTGCCATCGAGGATAACAAGGTGGGGTTTATATCATATTGCATGTGTTTATCCCTCTACATCATGTCATCTTGCTTAATGCGTTACTCTGTTTTTATGAACTTAATACTCTAGATGCAAGCAGGAGTCGGTCGATGTGTGGAGTAATAGTAGTAGATGCAGGCAGGAGTCGGTCTACTTGTTATGGACGTGATGCCTATATACATGATCATGCCTAGATAATCTCATAACTATGCGCTTTTCTATCAATTGCTTGACAGTAATTTGTTCACCCACCGTAATACTTATGCTATCTTGAGAGAAGCCACTAGTGAAACCTATGGCCCCGGGGTCTATCTCTTATCATATTTGCTTTCAATCTACCTTTATTTGCATCTTTACTTTTTGCATCTATATTACAAAATACCAAAAATATATTTATCTTATCATACTATCTTTATTAGATATCACTTTCGCAAGTGGCCGTGAAGGGATTGACAACCCCTTTATTGCGTTGGTTGCGAGTTCTCGGTTTGTTTGTGTAGGTGCGTGGGACTTTTGAGGAGGCTCCTACTGGATTGATACCTTGGTTCTCAAAACTGTGGGAAATACTTACGCTACACTTTGCTGCGTCACCCTCTCCTCTTTGAGGAAAACCAATGCAAGCTCAAGACGTAGCAATGACCTCTGTCCTGCCGTCCTGGCGGTCTTGGTCTTGTTGCACCATAATGGAAACCTTTGGTTTATTCCTCAGGACTCCGTGCCTGCGGCCTGCCTCCTTGGTACCAAAGAGGAAACCTGCGCTCTACGCCCGCCTGGAGCCCGCCTGGCCTTGGTCGTCATGGCTCATGTCAGCTGAGCCTCGCGAGGTATACCTTGCATAGAACTCTCTTCCCCTCGGGAGCCATCCTGAGGAGGCCGATCCCCTTGGGGGTCTTGGCGTCGTCCGCCTCGCGAGGCTTGGCCCCTCGCGAGGGTCTTGAGTTGTTGATGCTGAAGCTGGGACGTACCAGGCCGTCAATGGAGCCACGTGGTGGGCCGCGGGCAGGCAGGGCTGGATACCTCTATATCCAGGACGCCGATAGTAGCCCCCAGGCCCAAGGCGCGCTCAGACTTGGCTTCCAGGCGAAGCCAAAGGGCAAGTGAGGAGCGACGCGGTCCCTAACCACCTGCGGCCTTGATGACACGTGGTGGTTGATGGGACATGGGCATCTCCACTTTCCCACGCCGCCTTGATATCTGGAAGGCCTAGTGGTCGCCCGTTGTCAGTGCAACTCACCCTTCACAGATTGTTGCGCTTGGCCCTTGTTTCTTCCTTTCTAATCTTGCCGCCCCGTCCGTAGATCCGGCGCCGGCACCTCGCCCCTCTTCTGGTGCTCGTCATGGCTCCCCAGCCGAGGAAGAAGAAGGGGAAGGCGTGTGCCCCGGCCAGTCCTTCGTTGGCCTTGTAGCCAGCCCTCGAGCAGTCGACGATGATCAACCAGGAGGGCTGGCAAGGTCCACCACGCGCTTGCAGCCGATGCCAATGAGTGGAGGGCGACGGCCGTTCGCCCTGCATCTTGGCGAGTGAATGAGATGAGTGCCATCGAGATCCCCATCTATCTCCATGCTCTTCTCGCGGGGTTGATTCCTCCCTTCTCCCCCTTCTTCAATGTTGTGATATCACATTACCAGATCCACCTGCTGCATCTGGACCCCCGCTCTGTTATCCTTCTCGCCATCTTCGCCTTCCTCTACGAGGCCATGGTCGGCATTACTCCTTCTGTGGCACTATTTCACCATTTCTTCTTGCTTCGGTTGGTCGATGCCTGCCAATGCTCTGGGTGCGTGACCTTCGAAGCTGTGGCCGCAACTGTTGGTTCGGGAATCGACTTTGAGCTCTCGCCTGTTGCAAAGGGATTCCGGAAGCAGTGGCTGCTTATGGATGCAGGCGCATTCAGCCCCCTGCTCTTGACTCCTATGGTGCCGGCCTCGCCTAGCTCCAATTGGTGCCACGAGAAGCTCTCCGACCGGCGCCTTGCTTTCGTCTAGAAGAGGTTGGCGAGGTTATAGGAACTGGAAGTGACGGTGCTGATGGTGGTGAAGGAATTCGTCAGGCAGCGCATCGCTCCCCTCCAGCGCCATTCTCGCCCAATGTGGGACCTTGCGGGCGTCGAGGATCCGATGAAGCTGCAGAGGTCATCACTGGCTGCTGGGACCTTGAGATGGTGCTCAAACTCCTGACGGGCGAACCCGAGCCTGCTGACCTTCCGGGGGGTGGCTGCCTTCTCTACCAGTGCTCGAACAAGGCGGCCTTCGCTGGGAAGATGCCTCTGTTCGACGAGTGGGGATTGCTTCCGGAGGGCTTCGAGGGGCCCCGCGAGAACCCCATCTTCATGGCTCCCCTTCTATTCGATCCTGCCGCATGCGCCCCAAGTGCAGAAGCAGGGGAGTGTTCGCGGTCTGTAGCTGTTGAGGGCCCCTCCGGAGGCTTGGTGCCAACAAGGGCCCAGGAGATCGGGGCTCCTGAGGCCCTGAAGGGGGTCGCCGCGGGGCTGGCGCGCCCCCAAGCTCTGGTGGTGGAGGCCCCTGACGTCCGGTGCGATGGCTTCAAAGCGGCTACCGATGGCGAGGAGCCCACCAATGGCTTAGGAGCCATAGACCAGAGGATCCCGCCGGGTGCCCCAGCCCCTGGGATCCTTGCTCTGGCTGCCCCGACGAACGCTCCTCCTCCCGAGGATCGCCCGTCGGGGTTCGGTCGGCCCCGCCTGTGCCTTGAGTCGCTCCTAAAGAGGAAGAGGTCCCCGTGCCGCAGCGATGGCACCCATCGGCCACTGAAGCCGAGGAGATATGTGGCTGCCGATGAGTAAGTACCTTTGCTCTTGATTCCTTGCGCGCTGCGTTTTCTCCTAACCAGGGCCTTGCAAGGCTCCCACGAAGGCGAAACCTCAGGAGGCGTGCGCCCCCATGGATACCGGCTTGACTCCCGCATGCAGCCCCCGGCGCCCTGGTCCTGCATAGGGCGTAGGGCGGACTCCAGCTGCCATGACGCCGCGAGGGTGCCCCGGAACCGGGCTCCCTGCTCCCTCTCCCCGCGACTCAGCCTGGGAAACGGGGGATGCATCGGCGATTCTTCCTCTTGTCATTTCTGGCAGGGGTGCCCCTTGAGCGGCCTTCATCTTCAGGTTGTGGGGCTGCACCGGCCAGCCCCCGGCCGGCGGCTCGCGAGGCGCCCAGCGCCTCCCCGGCGGCCTCTACCCTCGTCGGCGCACTCGCGCTTTCTTGTGGGCGCAGTGCCGTATGCTTCAAGTTCTTCGATGAGGCGATGCGCGTGTCAGGACCCCGACTCGATGTCACATCGATCTAGCCGGTAACACCTCATATCACTTTGCGGCCTCACGCACGGTATCCCCACGGGTGTCGCCTTACCTTTGCCCGGGACCGTTTGCGCATTTTGGCTCACGTATATGATAGTGTCGCTAGCATCCATATGATAAAGAGCCCGGGCTGACATGACTAGTCGTAAACCCAAAGTGGCACAGACTTACAGGGACAGGCATCCATGACCCAGCTTCGAACGTGTCGGTCATCAGCAAGTGGGTCCGGGCTGTAGCACTGGGCTAGCAGGACTCCGGTAAACCGGGCTGTAGCGGGCTAACAGGACTTCGGTACTCAAAGCGTGACATTTCCCCGAAGGGACAGACACAGGAACGAAGAAGGACACATGCCAGCCAGCCTAAGTGTTCCAGAGCAGTAGCAAGCTACCATGGCTCAGCGGTAACACTAGGAGACATTTCCCGGTAAGAGAGGCTACTAAAGATAAACAACTAGATAGTCAGATCCCACACATACCAAGCATTTCAATCATACACACAATATGCTCGATATGTGCAAATACAACGAAGCATCACAACATGACTCTACGACACAAGTACTTTATTTAAGGCTCAGGGAGCCATACATAACATACACAAAGGTACGGGTCTCACGACCCAACATACAAGTCATACAGTCATACAAACCAGCAGCGGAAGTAACTTGTCTGAGTACAGACAACTAGTAAAATAAAAGAGGCTTGGAAAGCCTAGCTATACTACGTGGTCCTTCGCAAGCTCAGGGTCACCACCTGGGTCTTTAGCCTACTCGTTGATGTCAACGTCTACATAGAACCCATCAGAAGGGGTTGCAGCGCCTTCTGTAAAAATGTAGATTATAGCAACATGAGTACAAAGGTACTCAGCAAGACTTACATCAGATCCTACATACATGCATGTTATCAAGAAGGGTTGGTGGAGTTATTGCAGCAAGCCAACTTTGACTCTTGGCTAGACTATCCTACGAGACTCCAACTTGAAATGGTTTTTCGCACACGAGTCCACTACTCACCACTTCAATACACTACCGAGGATCCACCTCCGTCTTCCTACGGAAGAGCCATCCTCGGCACTCACACTTATCTTGAGGCTTTTAACAGTTTCCATTTACTTGTCTATGAACTGTATAGGCAACCAAGTAGTCCTTTACCGCGGACGCGGCTATTCGAATAGATTATGATAACCCTGCAGGGGTGTACTTCTTCATACATGTTTCCACCACTTAGCGTCTGCACACGACATGTGCTCGGCAGACTTCAAGCGAAAACCGACGTGGGTGTAGACCACGACCTACCTAAACACTTAAGCCTCTAGTCCAGGTTTATCGCCTATTCAGGTTCCATCCGCAGGGAGTCCGGCCGAGGTTTCCCATACGGCCCCGAATGATGTGAACAGGGTTCCCGAGATACCTAACGGGTATTCGGTACACCGTGCCACGTACCTACCGCATCACAGCCCACCCCTACGGTCAGCGCTGTCCACGGCCTCCAGTAGACTACAAACACCAGAAACTACTTGCAACTCCTGGACAGAGAGCTAGGGTGAATAAGAAGTCGAGCGGGGTCATATTTCAGGGCCCAATGCATGGTAGTAGCTTTATCTTAAATCACACATACAGATCTCAGTGCTTAAGGTCGGCTTCAATGAAACAACCCACCATGTACTCCTACATGGCCTCTCATCGATACCTTTACCAAATCGTGTTCACCACACCACTCTCATTACCGACATAAACATTTCACTCTAGCCCATCACCCAGATGAACCAGACCTGACACGACTCTAAGCATAGCAGGCATAGCAAGGTAGGAACAACACATACATATGGCTCAATCAACTCCTACACATGCTAGTGGGTTTCATCTAGTTACTGTGGAAATGACAGGTCATGCAGAGGAAATGGGTTCAACTACCGTAGCACACAGCAGTTTGAAACGCGTTGTCTTAATGCAGTAAAAGAGAGCAGGAGCGAGAACATGGGGTTGTATCGATATGATCAAATGGTTGGTTGCTTGCCTGATGGTTCGATGCACGGATACGGTTCTTCGTTAGGGTAATCACGGTACTCTTCGGAGGCAGAACCTGTCGCAAAGGACACCGATATACAACCATCACCAAACAATGTGCAACAATATGATGCATGCATGAATCATGGCAATATGAGTGTGTTGGGCTAATGCAACTAGAACCAGAGGGGTTTGAACAAATTTGAATCAAGGATTCAAATTTCAAATTCAAATATGGCCTTTTTAAGTGCTTTTCCTTGTTCTGCTTAAAACATCAATTTAACTTGTTTGATCATGCATGAAAATAGTACAGATGGATAGATTGGATTTTTCTGATCATTTTTCATATATAATTTGTCCAATTTGGAGTTACAGAATAAAAGTTATGAATTTTTGAAGTTTAAATAATATTCTGGAATTTCCTGATTTAAATTAAATCCAGAAATATAATTATTGCGCCAGCATGACGTCAGCATGACGTCAGTGGTCAACTGCGGCTGGCTGAGGTCAAACCTGACGTGTGGGGCCCACACGTCAGTGACAGGGGGGGTTAAACAGGATTAAATTAATCCTAATTAGGGATTAGTGGCGCTGGGGCCCACTGTCAGTGTCAGGGGGGGTTGACTAACAGTAGTTAGCGCTAATCTAACCACCTGGCCGACAGGGTCCACGCGTCAGTGACCCTGGGAGGTCAAACCCCAGGTCGGACAAGTCAAACCCCACCGGCGACTTGACGCCGGCGAGGTCCGAGACGGCGGCGAAAGTGCTTTTTGCCATTCCGGCAACCAAATGGACGGCGGAAGGCATCTACGTGTTGCTGAGGTTGAGCCGCGACTATTGGTGGTGGTGGTTGAGCTCGGGGTGGCCGGAGTTGACGGCGGCGAGCTCGGCTACGGCGGCCGGAGTTCGGGTGCGGTCGGAATCGGCGTTGCAGGGCGTTAGAAGAGGTGTTGGTGCATGCTACGTGCTCCTGGTGAGGTGTGGAGCACGATGGTGTGCTCGGTTGGGCGCTACGGCGACCGTGGCCACGACGGCGACATCGCCGGCGGCGTGGAGCTCTCGGCCAAGGTGGGGCTAGGGCCTAGAGGTCGAAAGAGACCAGGGGAGAAGGGGGAAACGATCCGGGGGCTCACCGCGGTTGCAGTGGGCGTCGAAGCGGGCTCGGGGACGCGCCGGAGACGACGAATTCGACGGCGACGATGATCGGAGCCCGAAGAGGGGAACGGCGACGTGGCGGCGATGCAGGGCTTCCGGGGAGCTGTGGAGCGGTGGGGAGGAAGAGGGGGTCGTGGCGGAGCTTCTGAGCTAGTCGGGGGAGCGAGGGGTGGCCGGAGACGGCTGCTGTGGCGAACGGCGGCGACGGTGGTGTTCGGCCGTGTGAGAGAGAGAGCGAGGGAGAGGAGAGGAGAGCCGGGGGAGAGTGAGAGAGAGCAGGGGGAGAGGCGTGGCGTCGTCCAGGGCATCGAGCGAGGAGGGGAGGGCAGGCAAGCAGGCGAGCAGGTGGCGTGGCGCGGTGGCGCGCGCGCGCGCCGGCCACACTCCCCTCCCTCTGTCGGGACGAAGACGACAGAGGAGGGAGGTGGGCTGGGCCGGCTGCTGGCTGGGCCAGCCAGCTGGCTGGGCCGCACAGTGGAGGAGCCCAGGTAAGCTCCTCCTGTTATATATTTTTCTGTTTTTTAATTTCTGACATTTGTTTTGATTTAAATAATATATTAGATCATTTATTTAACTTATGCCAATTTTTGCAGGAGCTATTTATATTATTCCAGAGCTCTTTTATAATTGGCATAATATTTGGGCATATATTAATATATATAATTAATATATTTCCAATGCAAATATTTATGCATTAATTCCAAATGCCCAAAATAAATGTCCATGAGCCACTAAAAATATTGGTTTGATTTTTATCTCTGTCCAATATTTTCAGAGAGCAACATGAGCATTTTCTTGGACCCTTTTGGAGAAATTTTTTATTTGGGTCATTTTCAAAATGGTTCTGAGGGTTTCACAGATCCCCATTTCAAGTTTCTGATGAAAGAGTAAACATGATGCAACACTCTAATGCATGACTAGCTAGGGTGTGACAACTCACCCCCACTCAAAAGAATCTCGTCCCGAGATTTGGGTTCCTCCGGGAAGAAGGCGGGATACTCGAGTCGAAGACGATCCTCCCTTTCCCAGGTTGCTTCATCCTCAGAATGGTGCGACCATTGAACTTTGAGAAACTTGATATTATGACGCCGGGTGGTACGTTCGGCTTGATCGAGGATACGAATGGGGTACTCTCGATATGTAAGATCATCTTGAAGATCAAGCGTTTCGTGGTCCACTTCACGGATAGGATCCGAGAAGCAACGCCTGAGTTGAGAAACGTGGAAGACATCGTGAACTCTGGAGAGGTGCGGAGGTAGTTCCAACTGGTAGGCAACTTCTCCTCGTTTGGCAAGAATGCGAAAAGGTCCAATGTAACGAGGAGCCAATTTGCCTTTGATACCGAAACGATGGGTTCCCTTCAGAGGGGTGACCCGAAGATAAGCCTTCTCGTCAACCTCGAAAGTCATAGCCTTATGTTTTCGGTCATATTGACTCTTTTGACGAGACTGGGCTGTTTTCAACTTTTTACGAACGATACGAACTTGTTCTTCTGCTTCCTGAATCATATCCGGGCCAAAGAATTGTCTTTCCCCGGTCTCTGACCAGTTAAGGGGTGTTCGACATCGTCGTCCATAGAGAACTTCAAAAGGGGCTTTACCCAAGCTAGATTGATAGCTGTTGTTGTAAGCGAATTCGGCAAATGGAAGGCACTTTTCCCAGTCCATTCCGAATGAGATAACAGAGGCTCGAAGCATGTCTTCTAGAATCTGGTTGACGCGTTCCACTTGACCACTCGACTGAGGGTGGAATGCGGTGCTAAAGGAGAGACGGGTTCCCATAGCATTTTGGAAACTTTCCCAAAATCGAGAGGTGAAAAGACTTCCTCGATCTGAGTTAATTTCCAAAGGAACACCATGAAGGGACACTATTCGGGAGATGTATAAGTCTGCCAGCTGACTAGCGGTTACACTCTCACGAACAGGTAAGAAATGGGCTACTTTGGAAAGACGATCGACAACGACAAAGATAGCATTATTCCCTCTCTTGGTCCTGGGAAAACCGGTAATGAAATCCATACCAATTTTATCCCATTTCCATTCAGGAATAGCTAAGGGTTGAAGGGTGCCAGCAGGCCGTTGGTGCTCTGCTTTTACACGACGACAGACGTCGCAATTTGCAATATACTGAGCAATTTCTCTCTTCATCCTAGTCCACCAGAACCTCTGGCGTAGGTCCTGATACATCTTAGTACTACCGGGATGAATGGTGAGAGGAGATTCATGAGCCTCCTTAAGGATCAACTGCCGTAGATGCTGGTTCTTGGGAACCACTAGACGGTTCTCAAAGTACACAACACCATGATCATTTGTGGAGAAACAACTAGCACCTCTGCTAGCGATGTTCTCTTTGATTTTAGATATTCCCTTATCTCGCTTTTGGGCAGCGATGATTTGATCCGTAAGAATAGGTTTCGCCACCAAGGTGGAAAGAAATCCTTGAGGAACAATGTGAAGGTTAAGCTTCCGAAATTCCTCATGGAGAAGCGGTTGACTTTGTTGTAACATCAGGTTGTTACAATAAGATTTACGACTTAGCGCATCAGCCATGACGTTGGCTTTCCCTGGGGTGTAGGTTATTCCTAAGTCGAAGTCTGTGATCAATTCAACCCAACGTCTTTGCCTGAGATTCAAATCCGGTTGGGTGAAGATGTACTTCAGACTTTGGTGATCAGTGAAAATTTCGCAACGGTTACCGAGGAGGTAATGTCGCCAGGTCTTAAGTGCATAGACTACAGCTGCAAGCTCTAGATCATGAGTAGGATAATTCTCCTCATGTGGGTGCAATTGCCGTGAAGCGTAGGCAATTACGTGTCGATCTTGCATAAGAATGCAACCTAGTCCTTGTCGCGAGGCGTCGCAGTAGATAACAAAGTCCTTGGAGAAGTCTGGCGGTACCAGCACGGGAGCAGAAGTCAGGCGTCTTTTCAGTTCCTGAAAGCTGTGCTCACATTGTGGAGTCCATTCGAACTTCTTATCTTTCTTGAGGAGTTCGGTTAGAGGTTTGGCAACCTTGGAGAAGTTCTCGACAAAGCGACGACAATAGCTCGCTAAGCCCAGAAAACTCCGAACTTGCTTGACCGATTCAGGTGGAGTCCAATTAAGGACGGCTTGAACTCGCTCAGGGTTAACAGCAATACCTTTACCAGATATTACATGACCCAGATAGGTCACTTCTGACAACCAGAATTCACATTTAGAAAATTTGGCATAAAGGCGATGCTCTCGAAGTTTCTGCAACACTAGCCTTAGATGTTCGGCATGTTCTTCCTCGTTCTTGGAGTAGATGAGTATATCATCGAGATAAACTACGACGAACTTATCCAAATACTCCATGAAGATTGAGTTCATTAACCGAGAAAAGGTGGCTGGAGCGTTGGTTAGACCGAAGGACATGACGGTGTACTCGTATTGCCCATAACAAGTAACAAAGGCCGTTTTAGGGATGTCCCCGTTTCTGATTTTGATTTGATGGTAGCCCAACCTCAAATCCATCTTGGAGAAGACTGAGGATCCAGCGAGCTGATCATACAGATCGTTGATCCTGGGAAGTGGATATTTGTTCTTGATTGTGACCAAATTGACAGGTCGGTAATCTACAACCATCCGGTCCGTACCATCCTTCTTCTTGACGAATAGGACGGGGCAAGCCCACGGAGATGAGCTAGGTCGGATGAAACCCTTTTTCAAGGACTCATCGAGTTGTTTCTTAAGCTCGGCTAGTTCTAGGGGTGCCATCTTATAAGGTCTTCTAGCAATCGGAACGGTTCCTGGAATGAGGTCTATTACGAACTCAACATCCCTGTCAGGTGGAACACCTGGCAATTCTTCTGGAAAGACATCCGGGAAGTCACGGACCACCGGAACGTCCTCAAGGTCTGGCAAAGGGCTGGCATTAAGAGAATATAATTGTCGCTTGGCTATTCGGGTCAAGACATTGACTATCTTCCCCGAAGGATGGGTGAGTTGAACAGTCCTAGAGAAGCAATCGATTTGGGCATGATGAGCCGACATCCAGTCCATACCCAGAATGATATTAATATCTGAAGATTTGAGGGCTATCAAAGACGCGAGGAAAACAAGTCTGTCGACTTGGATTTTATTTCCATAACTTACCCTAGAGGTCTGCCATCTAGAACCAGGGGTAGAAATTTCCATAGTGGATGGCATGTCACAGAATGCAACGTGCAAACGAGCATAACTTTCGGATATAAAAGAATGAGAGGCTCCTGTATCGAAAAGAACAGATGCCGGGTGGCAATTAACAAGAAGCGTACCGAGAACGACGTTGGGATCCTCTTGAGCTTCTTCGGCAGAGATACAGTTGACATGGCCACGTGAAGCGGTGACCGGCTTGGCGTGGAATATTTTTCCTGTCGGCTTGCCACGGCCAACAGCTTTAGCAGATTGATTGGGGTTGGTCTGGGGACACTCACGCATATAGTGGCCAGATTCCCCACACTTGAAACAAGTCACGGAACTGGTACGTGGAGGAGCATTATTGGTTGGACCTCCATAGGGCTTGGCTGGAGCAGACTGTTGTACAGGGCGAGGCGCCTGGAAAGATGGCCTCGGTGTGAACCTGGGTGGCAGGGCGGTGTTGGGTACCCACACGCGGCGCTTCTGAGGACCAGCACCGGATGAGGAACCCGTGTCACGTCCATGCTTGCGTGTTGCGTCATAGTCAGTCTGACCAGTTTCAGCACTGATGGCTTTGTTGACAAGTTTCGAAAAAGATGTGCACTCATGCAGACGGAGGTCGCGGCAAAGCTCAGGACTAAGGCCCTTACGGAACCTTGCTTGCTTCTTGGCGTCAGTAGAAACTTCCTCAGTTGCATATCGTGCGAGATTACCAAACTCCCTGCTGTAAGCATCCACAGAAAGTCGGCCTTGGGTGAAACTGCAAAATTCTTCACGTTTACGGTCCATGAGACCCTCCGGAATGTGATGTTCACGGAAAGCCTCACTGAACTCAGCCCAAGTAGTGACATGGCCCGCTGGGCGCATAGCTCCATAATTCTCCCACCATAGACTGGCGGGGCCTTCAAGATGATATGCAGCAAAGGTGACCTTGTCAGCCTCCGCTACCAGCGCGGAGCGCAGTTTGTGAGCGATACTGCGAAGCCAGTCATCAGCGTCGAGAGGCTCGACGGAGTGGTGGAACGTGGGTGGATGCAATTTGATAAAATCACTGAGTGACACCACGTTAGCCCTCTGATGGTGTGCTGTATTCTGTTCAATACGCTCCAACAAACGGTTGGTCTCCCGCTTGTTTCTCTCAGCTTCCATCATAACCTCGGCTAGGGAAGGAGGATGAGGCAGATTTGCATCCCTGGCTTCACTGCCTTCGGCCTGCTCTTGAGAGGCAGGGTTAGCGCGCGTGTTGACCATCCTAGGTAAACAAGACAATGATTTAGTCAGGATGATAAAATTCCGACATAGGGTAAAAATGTAAGGAATAACTCGAAATGCAAGATGATCATCCGTATGACATGGTAGATACAGAAACTGCTTCTTTATTCCATCGTCATACACACCATACAGGGTTTAGTACAAGACCAAACAAAGTACTATTACGGTGAGAAAAGGATTATATCTCATCGGAGGCATTCCAAGCTCCTATACATTATTTTTCTACACCTCCGGAAGGAGTACAAACTAGGTCATATCCCACGAGTCACGCGGGACGATAGACGACACAGCTAGTGCGAACTAGTGATACTACCACTAACTCAGACCGATCCGTAGTAGTCCTCGTAAAAGTCACCTCCATAGCCTGGAAGTTCAACATGATCATCCGGAAACAGACGATCTCGCGGAGCTTGTGGACCATAGGGGCTAGGATGAGGCCTTGGACCAACAGACGGTGGCCTGCGGGGACCGCGAGGTGGGGTGATGCCTCCTACATCACGCCAAACCATCACGTCTGGCAGAGCAGATCTCACAGGATAGAGATCGCGCATGTCTAAGAATCCAGCTTGCACCGCCGGTGCGAACCGAGTCAAAGTGGCCCAGTGGTCAGCACGGGTATTGAAGAGCTCTAACCTTAAGGCCCGATTTTCACGGTCCTTATCCTCGAGCATCTCAGCAGTGGTGCGAGTCCGTGAATCCTCCTGAGTGGGGTCAGCATAAATAGCCTGGAGATACCCTTGTGCTCCCGGAAGTGATCCGGGCATATACCGGAAATCAGAGTCCCGAAATATACCAGATCTGACTCGCATAATGGTCATCATAGAGTAGGCGGCGTCCTGCACAGCCATCTCAATGGTAACCCCGAGTCCATAAGAGCAGTGAAGAGGCTCGGTGGATCCAGGATAAGATGGAAATATCCTGACAGTGCAGAGATACTGGCTTTGATTAAAATCTCGGAATTGCTCTTCGACCGTGTACTCGGGATACCAGCGATATCCAGCCTCAGTCATTACCCTGACCAACTTAGCAGTATGGTCGGGTACATCCAGGCATCGAGTCAGGCGAACCACTTGATTGAGGTCGCGAGTGGCCATCTGAAAGCACAATCATAATGCAAAGGCATTAGAATTTCTAGCAAAATTTCGGCAGCATAACAGCTGTAAATGCTCAAAAAGATTTTGAGACATTTGACAAAGGATTTCGTACACACTCATCATCATATCAGAGTTCTGAAACCATTCTGGCAACATAATGTGGTAGTAGATCTGAACTAGGCTTGTAACCATCAAACTTATAAGGTACTACTGATTAGTAACTCGTGATCCTGATAGAGAGAACAGATCCTAATTCCTTAACCCCCGGTGGAAGAATGGACTGACTCAGATCAGAATGTTATAAGATAAAGGAGTAAAAAGAGCCTTACGTTCCAACCCACAAACAATTCCCCTACATATAACTAAAGAATTTCTAGACTCAACATCGACCAGTTTGGCTTGGAGAACCTACAGGCAGTCCGGCTCTGATGCCAACGCTGTCAGGACCCCGACTCGATGTCACATCGATCTAGCCGGTAACACCTCATATCACTTTGCGGCCTCACGCACGGTATCCCCACGGGTGTCGCCTTACCTTTGCCCGGGACCGTTTGCGCATTTTGGCTCACGTATATGATAGTGTCGCTAGCATCCATATGATAAAGAGCCCGGGCTGACATGACTAGTCGTAAACCCAAAGTGGCACAGACTTACAGGGACAGGCATCCATGACCCAGCTTCGAACGTGTCGGTCATCAGCAAGTGGGTCCGGGCTGTAGCACTGGGCTAGCAGGACTCCGGTAAACGGGGCTGTAGCGGGCTAACAGGACTCCGGTACTCAAAGCGTGACATTTCCCCGAAGGGACAGACACAGGAACGAAGAAGGACACATGCCGGCCAGCCTAAGTGTTCCAGAGCAGTAGCAAGCTACCATGGCTCAGCGGTAACACTAGGAGACATTTCCCGGTAAGAGAGGCTACTAAAGATAAACAACTAGATAGTCAGATCCCACACATACCAAGCATTTCAATCATACACACAATATGCTCGATATGTGCAAATACAACGAAGCATCACCACATGACTCTACGACACAAGTACTTTATTTAAGGCTCAGGGAGCCATACATAACATACACAAAGGTACGGGTCTCACGACCAACATACAAGTCATACAGTCATACAAACCAGCAGCGGAAGTAACTTGTCTGAGTACAGACAACTAGTAAAATAAAAGAGGCTTGGAAAGCCTAGCTATACTACGTGGTCCTTTGCAAGCTCAGGGTCACCACCTGGGTCTTTAGCCTACTCGTTGATGTCAACGTCTACATAGAACCCATCAGAAGGGGTTGCAGCGCCTTCTGTAAAAATGTAGATTATAGCAACATGAGTACAAAGGTACTCAGCAAGACTTACATCAGATCCTACATACATGCATGTTATCAAGAAGGGTTGGTGGAGTTATTGCAGCAAGCCAGCTTTGACTCTTGGCTAGACTATCCTACGAGACTCCAACTTGAAATGGTTTTTCGCACACGAGTCCACTACTCACCACTTCAATACACTACCGAGGATCCACCTCCGTCTTCCTACGGAAGAGCCATCCTCGGCACTCACACTTATCTTGAGGCTTTTAACAGTTTCCATTTACTTGTCTATGAACTGTATAGGCAACCAAGTAGTCCTTTACCGCGGACGCGGCTATTCGAATAGATTATGATAACCCTGCAGGGGTGTACTTCTTCATACATGTTTCCACCACTTAGCGTCTGCACACGACATGTGCTCGGCAGACTTCAAGCGAAAGCCGACGTGGGTGTAGACCACGACCTACCTAAACACTTAAGCCTCTAGTCCAGGTTTATCGCCTATTCAGGTTCCATCCGCAGGGAGTCCGGCCGAGGTTTCCCATACGGCCCCGAATGATGTGAACAGGGTTCCCGAGATACCTAACGGGTATTCGGTACACCGTGCCACGTACCTACCGCATCACAGCCCACCCCTACGGTCAGCGCTGTCCACGGCCTCCAGTAGACTACAAACACCAGAAACTACTTGCAACTCCTGGACAGAGAGCTAGGGTGAATAAGAAGTCGAGCGGGGTCATATTTCAGGGCCCAATGCATGGTAGTAGCTTTATCTTAAATCACACATACAGATCTCAGTGCTTAAGGTCGGCTTCAATGAAACAACCCACCATGTACTCCTACATGGCCTCTCATCGATACCTTTACCAAATCGTGTTCACCACACCACTCTCATTACCGACATAAACATTTCACTCTAGCCCATCACCCAGATGAACCAGACCTGACACGACTCTAAGCATAGCAGGCATAGCAAGGTAGGAACAACACATACATATGGCTCAATCAACTCCTACACATGCTAGTGGGTTTCATCTAGTTACTGTGGAAATGACAGGTCATGCAGAGGAAATGGGTTCAACTACCGTAGCACACAGCAGTTTGAAACGCGTTGTCTTAATGCAGTAAAAGAGAGCAGGAGTGAGAACATGGGGTTGTATCGATATGATCAAATGGTTGGTTGCTTGCCTGATGGTTCGATGCACGGATACGGTTCTTCGTTAGGGTAATCACGGTACTCTTCGGAGGCAGAACCTGTCGCAAAGGACACCGATATACAACCATCACCAAACAATGTGCAACAATATGATGCATGCATGAATCATGGCAATATGAGTGTGTTGGGCTAATGCAACTAGAACCAGAGGGGTTTGAACAAATTTGAATCAAGGATTCAAATTTCAAATTCAAATATGGCCTTTTTAAGTGCTTTTCCTTGTTCTGCTTAAAACATCAATTTAACTTGTTTGATCATGCATGAAAATAGTACAGATGGATAGATTGGATTTTTCTGATCATTTTTCATATATAATTTGTCCAATTTGGAGTTACAGAATAAAAGTTATGAATTTTTGAAGTTTAAATAATATTCTGGAATTTCCTGATTTAAATTAAATCCAGAAATATAATTATTGCGCCAGCATGACGTCAGCATGACGTCAGTGGTCAACTGCGGCTGGCTGAGGTCAAACCTGACGTGTGGGGCCCACACATCAGTGACAGGGGGGGTTAAACAGGATTAAATTAATCCTAATTAGGGATTAGTGGCGCTGGGGCCCACTGTCAGTGTCAGGGGGGGTTGACTAACAGTAGTTAGCGCTAATCTAACCACCTGGCCGACAGGGCCCACGCGTCAGTGACCCTGGGAGGTCAAACCCCAGGTCGGACAAGTCAAACCCCACCGGCGACTTGACGCCGGCGAGGTCCGAGACGGCGGCGAAAGTGCTTTTTGCCATTCCGGCAACCAAATGGACGGCGGAAGGCATCTACGTGTTGCTGAGGTTGAGCCGCGACTATTGGTGGTGGTGGTTGGGCTCGGGGTGGCCGGAGTTGACGGCGGCGAGCTCGGCTGCGGCGGCCGGAGTTCGGGTGCGGTCGGAATCGGTGTTGCAGGGCGTTAGAAGAGGTGTTGGTGCGTGCTACGTGCTCCTGGTGAGGTGTGGAGCACGATGGTGTGCTCGGTTGGGCGCTACGGCGACCGTGGCCACGACGGCGACATCGCCGGCGGCGTGGAGCTCTCGGCCAAGGTGGGGCTAGGGCCTAGAGGTCGAAAGAGACCAGGGGAGAAGGGGGAAACGATCCGGGGGCTCACCGCGGTTGCAGTGGGCGTCGAAGCGGGCTCGGGGACGCGCCGGAGACGACGAATTCGACGGCGACGATGATCGGAGCCCGAAGAGGGGAACGGCGACGTGGCGGCGATGCAGGGCTTCCGGGGAGCTGTGGAGCGGTGGGGAGGAAGAGGGGGTCGTGGCGGAGCTTCTGAGCTAGTCGGGGGAGCGAGGGGTGGCCGGAGACGGCTGCTGTGGCGAACGGCGGCGACGGTGGTGTTCGGCCGTGTGAGAGAGAGAGCGAAGGAGAGGAGAGGAGAGCCGGGGGAGAGTGAGAGAGAGCAGGGGGAGAGGCGTGGCGTCGTCCAGGGCATCGAGCGAGGAGGGGAGGGCAGGCAAGCAGGCGAGCAGGTGGCGTGGCGCGGTGGCGCGTGCGCGCGCCGGCCACACTCCCCTCCCTCTGTCGGGACGAAGACGACAGAGGAGGGAGGTGGGCTGGGCCGGCTGCTGGCTGGGCCAGCCAGCTGGCTGGGCCGCACAGTGGAGGAGCCCAGGTAAGCTCCTCCTGTTATATATTTTTCTGTTTTTTAATTTCTGACATTTGTTTTGATTTAAATAATATATTAGATCATTTATTTAACTTATGCCAATTTTTGCAGGAGCTATTTATATTATTCCAGAGCTCTTTTATAATTGGCATAATATTTGGGCATATATTAATATATATAATTAATATATTTCCAATGCAAATATTTATGCATTAATTCCAAATGCCCAAAATAAATGTCCATGAGCCACTAAAAATATTGGTTTGATTTTTATCTCTGTCCAATATTTTCAGAGAGCAACATGAGCATTTTCTTGGACCCTTTTGGAGAAATTTTTTATTTGGGTCATTTTCAAAATGGTTCTGAGGGTTTCACAGATCCCCATTTCAAGTTTCTGATGAAAGAGTAAACATGATGCAACACTCTAATGCATGACTAGCTAGGGTGTGACAGCGCGCGATGATCAATCTTGGCGGGGAGCTCGCTAATGTCGACACCAGGCTTGAGGCGGAAAATCATCGCCTGGCGCATGAATGGCAACAGTTGAAGGTTGCCATTAACCTTGGGAGACTTCAGCGCGACAAAGCTAATGCGCGTGCGGTAGCCTCGCTCGCGACTTCTCGCAAGGCTTGCACCCGCGCCGTGGAGGAGGCCGAGGCCGCCAACCGCCATCGTGAGGCGGCCGAGGAGCGGGAGCGAGAGCTTCTGTCTTCAAATGCGGCCCTTGAGCGTGAAGTCGAGGAGCGCCACGCCCTTCTGGCCTCCTCACCAGGCGAGGTGGACTTTGCCGAGGCGGAGCTCCTGAGGCACCACGAAGACTTGACGTTGGAGACCGTGGAGCACAACATGGCGTTGGAGAGGCTGGAGGTAAGGGAGCGCCAGGCTGCCGCGGCCGAGGACGCTGTTGCAGCCCGGGAAGCCCAGGTTCAGCTGGAGGTGCAGGAGAGGATGGCGAAGGCGTGCGCTGAGTTGGCCGAGGGGCACTGCCTGGATCTGGAGCTGCTCAAGGCCGAGCTTGAAGGTAGGCCCTGAAGGCTAAGCTGCAGTCTGTGGAGGAGCGTGAGACCGCTGCTCGAGAAGCCCTGATTTCTTCCGAATCTGCCTTGGCCTCCGCCCGAGCCGAGTTGTCTTCCCTTTAGCAGCAGGTCAAGGACACCGCGTCCCTGGCGGAGAGGACCGCAGGCGAAGCAAATCACCGCCAGACGCTGCAGCGCGAGCACGCCTCGATGCTTCAGGGCCTCAGACTCAGAACTAATTCCGCCTTGTGCACCATCTGTGATGAGAGCGCTCCTCATCCGCATGAGAACGACTACGCCAGCCACCTCAACTTCTTCACCGACATCGTGACCCGCCTGGAGGCTTGGGCTGCAAGGTCTCGCGAGCTTGTAGAGGAGAGGAGTCGTGGTCTTCTGGGGCGCGCGTTCTCGCATGTCTTCAACCACCTCCTCAACTGTGACCCTCACTTTGATTTCGATGCTGTGCTAGCCCCCGAGCCTTTGGTCGTTCAGGACAACCTGACTGGGTGGGTGGACAACCATGTGGATGCCTTGGTAGAGGAATTTGCTCCGGAGGATGACACGGTCGTGATTGCGCCTGGAGAAGACGACGCGGGTAGCGATGATGAGGAGGACGGCCGCCATGACACAAGCGGTGCGGACGGAGGTGACGAGGAAGGCGCACCCAACTAGACATGTGTTTCTTTTTTCTTTGACATGTATGACAAAAACTTGAACGCATCCTCATGAGAGCATTTTGAAAAGGGGGCACCCCTTATGATGTACGAAACCCTGAAATGCTTTTGAAGTAGCGCCTGGAGCACGACCCCGCAGGGCCGTGGGCCGTCAAGCGAGGTAGTTGTTTATGACTTATCTTTGGTTTTGTGGATATCAAGTGAGGCCTGGTGTCGTGGCAGCACTCCTTCTCCTGAGGTGAGCCTGCCGCGGGTTCGCGAGGTTCTGTGCCTCCCGAGGGGCCTGCTGGCCTGTCCTAGAGTGCCTCGTGGGGAACCAACTGCAAGACCATGGCGAGGTGGGCGCGCAGGGTGGCTGCACCCTCGAGCCCCCCAAGTGGGGAGCGATCGACACCAGCACGCATGTCATACCCAGCCCCCGCTCGCGAGGCGCTTGAGGGCAGGGCAACAGTCACGAACTTCAGTAAGAATGCAAGAACCGAAGGCAAGAGAGCCACACAAGATGAGAAAATTCCCCCCATTTTATAAACGCACGAAAATCAAAACTGCTTCAAGAAATCGACGCACAAGTACAGAAAGGAGGCAAAAGCAAATGGCCGCGTCCGGCATCTAGCTAGTCTTCAAGTCTTCTCACCAGTGCGGAGCTAAGTGCTTCCACTGGCTGGGCATAGTCATTGGGGACAGTGTCGACGGCCAGCGTGGTGCTTCCACTAGGACGTGGGCCGGAGCCCCCGTGAGGCCCTAGGGCGGCACTCAGGAGAGTCCGGGGCGTGTACAGCCCCACTCATTATTACGTGAGAGTGTCACGAGCGAATACCTTCACAGGCCATAGCCTTGCTTCATGTTGCCCGACGAGGACCCCATCGTGCGTCGCCCCTGACCACCATTGGGGAGACCGGAAACCAGGACAAGACCAAGGGGCCAGGGGGACACTGGCAGCGTCCTCGGCGCCCGCAGGCCCCTCACCAGGGGAGAAGGGCTCGTCGGCGCCTTCCCCGGCGGGGAACCTACCTCCAAACAGGGCCCTGCTCTGCGCAGGACGAGGAGGGCCCTGCCGATGGGCTTCCCCTGCGCTTCTCCCAATGTCCTTCATGCTCCTGCGGGGGATCCGCCATCTTGAGAGTCCTGGTGGCAGTTGCGCCCTGGTTCACCTGCGATCCATGGTTAACGTAAGCGTGCCCCTGAGGCGTTAGTTGTACCCAGAGGTTGTCGCTGTTGGAGACGGTGGCGGGGCTTGGTGGCGGCTCGAGGGAGAGCTCAGCCTCGTGTATGTCCAGCGCCCAACCTGGCGTGGGGGATCGGCTGGGGCCCTCCCCAGTGCGTGCCTTTGATCCATTGCGATGGGGACGTAGGCTTCCGGGCTGGTCGCACCAGAAACGCCGGCCGGCTGCCTCTGATCCTGTCGACCAGGGGCCAGTGCTCCGGCGCGGCCCCTGGTGATGTTGCCCATAGCAGCCCCACTCTGAGGTGGCACGTTCGGAGGGGTGCGGGCTTCTCTGCGGGGCTGGTCAGTGCCGAGAGGCTCTCCACGGGCCCTGCGAGGGGCGCGCGGTTGTGTCGGGCATGGGCGCCCCCCCACCGCCTGCGACGTGGGCAGGGTGCAGAATGGCGCCGCCCCCTGCACGCCGCATCCAGCAGCTCGGCGACTCGTTCCAGCAAGGCGTCGCGGCCACTTTCCAGCAGCCTGCACTGTAAGAGCTCTCGAGCCACGATGACCGCCACCCGCATGTTTGCCTGTTCCCTGCGCGTGTGTGGTGCGGTTACTGCAGCGTAGTTCACAGATCGCGCAGCGGCGCGGTTGCGGTGTGGCGCCAGTGGAGAAGGTTGCGCCACGTGCCCCCCACGGCCGGTCGCCCGTGGCGGAGCACGGGCCGTGATTAGAGCGGAGTGGAGGTCTTCCTCGTCGGTAGGCGCTGCCGAGGAGGCCTGGACGACCTAGTGCTCGACATGCATCCTCGGGGCGTCGGCCATGGCGTCGGTGGAGCGACGGAGGACCGATGATGGAAGAGAAGATCCGACGCACCCCTACCTGGCGCGCCAAATGTTGGATTACAGGTTCCGCAAACCCTTGAGAGGTTCGAACTCTGGGGTGCGTGCGGAGATCTTAACCCATCCAGTCTGCCTACTCGCGATCCTCCTAAGCCTAGTACGACGAGCTCGAAGAGACAAAGAGACACAACAATTTATCCTAGTTCAGGCCATCTTGCAGTATAATACCCTACTCCAGCGTCTTGCTGGATTGCCTCGAGGGCTGAGGATGAACTAGTACAGTGGATGAACTGGCCTTAGGAGGTGAGGTGTTCTTGAGCTCAAGGGAGCTGGTGAGGTGGTCGGGTGAGAATGGATCCCATCCCCCTCCATGGTGGTGGCTAAGTCATATTTATAGTGGCCTTGGTCCTCTTCCCAAATGTTGGTGGGAAGGGATCCCACAATGGCCGGATTTGAAAGGGGACAAGGAGTACAGCTTATCCTGACAAAAGTGGTCTTCGCCTGCAAAAAGCCTCTGGTCGTGACGTTGTGGTGGGCTCGTCGATGAACTCCGTCCTGCCGTCCTGGCGGTCTTGGTCTTGTTGTACCAGAATGGAAACCTTTGGCTGATTCCTCGAGACTCCGCGCCCGCGGCCTGCCTCCTTTGCACCAAAGAGGAAACCTGCGCTCTGTGCCCGCCTGGCGCCTGCCTGGCCTTGGTCATCATGGCTCACGTCAGCTGAGCCTCGTGAGGTATACCTTGCATAGAACTCTCCACCACTCAGGAGCCAGCCTGAGGAGGCCGGTCCCCTCAGGGGTCTTGGCGTTGTCCGCCCCATGAGGCTTGGCCCCTCGCGAGGGTCTTGAGTTGTTGAAGATGAAGCTGGGCCGTACCAGGCCATCAATGGAGTCATGTGGTGGGCCGCAGGCAGGCAGAGCTGGATACCCCTATATCCAGGACGCTGACAGGGGTCCTGTTCATCGGGAGGGGTGTGGCATACCGCAGAACAGGACTCCACGGGACACTGTTCATCTCCACTGTCGACCTCATCTAGCCTCCACGGGCTACTGTTCATCCACCGTCGACCTCCTCCAGCCTCCACCTGCGACTGTTCATCCACGAGCTCCTGTTCATCCAGTCTCCACCACACGCTCCTCCACCAGCTACTGTTCAACCAACCCTCTCCACGGGGTCCTGTTCAACCACCCCTCCATGGCTACTGTTCATCCAGCCCTCACCGGCTACTGTTCAACCAGCCCTCCACCAGCTATTGTTCAACCTTCCCTCCATGGGGTCCTGTTCATCCACGCCTAACTGGCTCGATCGATCGGGGTCCTGTTCATCCAGCGGCAACACCATGGGGTCATGTTCATCCAACCCCCACCGGGAACTGTTCATCCAAACCCCCCCATCAGTGCTCACTGTTCATCCAGAGGCAGCATCTATCGGCTTTAGTTAGCAGCAGTAGCGAAGGAATCGCTTGATCGCTCGGGTTCAGTAACGCGTAGCCTGTAGTGCAATCACTCGAGTTCAGTTAAGCGACGCCTCGCTCGGGTTCAGTTAGAGCCCAACGCCTCGCACCCACGCGCGTATGTGTACAAGAGAAACGCGCATCGCTCAGCCCCCGACCACCCACCGTAACCGGGAACTCCCTGATATTTTCCTAGCCCTCGCTTCTACCATGGTTTTTTCTGTCATGCACGGCCCAAAGAATGTCATGCAGCTGCGTCTCCGGCCCGCCCAGGACGAAAAGCCCATTTTCTATCATGATTTTTTGTCATGGAAGTAGGAGCCCACCGCATGTATGATGATATCGGGTTTTGTCACAATTATCGTCATAGAAGTGTCATATGTATGACAGAAAAAAATTTCATTCGACCCAAAATGTCATGGATGTGTCTTTTTTTGTAGTGCAAGCTTAGATGCTTGAGACTTCTTGGAATATTAACTTTGGATGCCTTGGGCTTCCCCAAGCTTGAGCTTTTGTGTCTCCTTAATTCCTCTCATACCACGGTTTCCCTAAATCTCAAAAACTTCATCCACACAAAACTCAACAAGAACTCGTGAGATAAGTTAGTATAAATCAGTGCAAAACCTTATCATTCTCTACTGTAGCAAATTACTAAAATTATTATTCAACATTGCATACTAAATACCTCTGCATATTTAATACTCCTATCCTCAAATAGAATCATTAAACAAGCAAACATATGCAAACATAACAGCAATCTGCCAAAACAGTATAGTCTGTAAAGATTGCAATATTCATCATACTTCCCTAACCCCAAAAATTCTAAAAAAAATTATGTAGCGACCAGACCTCAAACAGTCTAATCTCTGTGCATCAGTGTCATCCCTGGATCGGTAATGATGACATGCACGGTACTTGAAGGATTTATAACAGAGTAGCAATCACACACTTATTACATCGAAAGTCTCAAAAGAGAACTTATTACAATAAATATGGCTTAAGGCCATCTAATAATGATAACAGCGGAAGGCTTGGAAGATAAGCGAGTCCATCTACTCCAATGGCATCACTGAGTATAAGACCAGGACCTAATGGCACCATACTCGTTGTCTGAAAAGTCTGCAACATGAACATTACAGCCCAAAAACGGGTCCACACATGGAATATGCTGGCAATGTAACACATAGAGAGAAATGAACAGAATAATGCTATCACTACAAGCATATATGGCTGGTGGAAAGCTCTATGGTTACAGTTTTGCATAAAGCCATTTTTTCCCTACCACAAAGGAATAAATTTTATTTAACTATCATGGTGGTTGTTAAACATTGAGAAGGTTCCTCCAACTCAATTCCAATTAAGCATCAACATTAACCCAACAAAATTATATTAAGTAACATGATGAGATTCACATGATAATCCAAGTACTAGATACTCAAAACGTCCATAACTGGGGACACGGCTAACCATGATTAATTTATACACTCTGCAGAGGTTTGCGCACTTTTCCCCGCAAGACTCGATCTCCTCCGCTTGATTTCTCGCAGTACATGGTGTTTGAGAAACGGATGACCGAGACACAGTCTTTCAGAAGCATTAACTCTCTCCTCTGGGTAGACAGTACCAACCTACATCCCCTACATCTGCTAGTCTACCTCTTCAAGAGCTCACGCAACATACTCAACTATGCTAGAACCCATAGTAGCTTGCGGCTGCACACGGAAGTTTCTAGCATGAATAATCTCATGATCCCTTTGAGCCTGCGTGGCGGTCCATAGGAGAATCACACGGTACCCCGGGATTTCCAAAAAGTACAGGCAACACTGGGTTCCCCAGGTGCCTCAGTCCACCCAGATGTGAGTTTAAGTTGCCACCTTAAGTAAACCATTAAATAACAATATCACATCTGTCATGGATACATGATGTCTACTACACAACCTTCTTCTTGTAGACGTTGTTGGGCCTGCAAGTGCACAGGTTTGTAGGATAGTAGCAAATTTCCCTCAAGTGGATGTCCTAAGGTTTATCAATCCGTAGGAGGCGTAGGATGAAGATGGTCTCTCTCAAACAACCCTGCAACCAAATAACAAAGAGTCTCTTGTGTCCCCAACACACCCAATACAATGGTAAATTGTATAGGTGCACTAGTTCGGCGAAGAGATGATGATACAAGTGCAATATGGATGGTAGAAATAGGTATTTGTAATCTGAAATTATAAAAACAGCAAGGTGACTAATGATAAAAGTGAGCGTAAACGGTATTGCAATGATAGGAAACAAGGCCTAGGGTTCATACTTTCACTAGTGCACGTTCTCTCAACAATAATAACATAGATAGATCATATAACAATCCCTCAACATGCAACAAAGAGTCACTCCAAAGCCACTGATAGCGGAGAACAAACGAAGAGATTATGGTAGGGTACGAAACCACCTCAAAGTTATTCTTTCGGATTGATCTATTCAAGAGTTCATACTAGAATAACACCTTAAGACACAAATCAACCAAAATCCTAATGTCACCTAGATACTCCATTGTCACCTCAAGTATCTGTGGGCACACGATATGCATCACACAATCTCAGATTCATCCAACCAACACAAAGTACTTCAAAGAGTGCCCCAAAGTTTCTATCGGAGAGTCAAGAACATGTGCCAACTGTTGGGGAACGTAGTAATTTCAAAAAAATTCCTACGCACACGCAAGATCATGGTGATGCATAGCAACGAGAGGGGAGAGTGTTGTCTACGTACCCTCGTAGACCGAAGCGGAAGCGTTGACACAACGTAGAGGAAGTAGTCGTACGTCTTCCCGGTTCAACCGATCCAAGCACCGTTACTCCGGCACCTCCGAGTTCTTGACACACGTACAGCTCGATGACGCACCCCCGATCTCTGATCCAGCAGAGGCGCAGGGGGATTTCCGTCAGCACGACGGCGTGGTGAAGATCTTGATGTTCTCCTGTCGCAGGGCTTCGCCTAAGCACCGCTACAATATGACCGAGGTGTAATATCGTGGAGGGGGGCACCGCACACGGCTAAGGAACGATCTCAATGATCAACTTGTTTGTGTAGGGTGCCCCCCTACCCCCCGTATATAAAGGAGGGACGGAGGAGGTGGCCGGCCCAAGGAGGGGGCGCGCCATAGGAGGAGGAAACCTACTCCAAGTAGGTTTCCCCTCTTTTTCCTAATCCATGTTGGAGGGGGAAGGAAGGAGTACTAGTAGTAGGAAGGAAGAGGGGGAAGGAGAAAGGAAAGGGGGGCCGGCCCCCCTCCCCAATTCGGATTGGGCTTGGGGGGGCGCGCCCCCCTCCTTTTCTCCTTCTCCCTTCCTCCCACTTGGGCCCAATAAGGCCCATATACTTACCGGGGGGTTCCGGTAACCTCCCGGAGCTCCGGTATATTCCCAAACTCTCCCGGAACCTTTCCGGTGTCCAAATATCCGTCCAATATATCAATCTTTATGTCTCGACCATTTCGAGACTCCTCGTCATGTTCGTGATCACATCCGGGACTCCGAACAACCTTCGGTACATCAAAATACATAAACTCATAATATAACTGTCATCGAAACCTTAAGCGTGCGGACCCTACGGTTCGAGAACAATGTAGACATGACCGAGACACGTCTCTGGTCAATAACCAATAGCGGGACCTGGATGTCCATATTGGTTCCTACATATTCTATGAAGATCTTTATCGGTCAAACCGCATAACAACATACTTTGTTCCCTTTGTCATCGGTATGTTACTTGCCCGAGATTTGATCATCGGTATCCAATACCTAGTTCAATATCGTTACTGGCAAGTCTCTTTACTCGTTCTGTAATACGTCATCTCATAACTAACTCATTAGTTACATGCTTGCAAGGCTTAAGTGATGAGTATTACCGAGAGGGCCCAGAGATACCTCTCCGACAATCGGAGTGACAAATCCTAATCTCGAATTATGCCAACTCAACATGTACCTTCGGAAACACCTGTAGTACTCCTTTATAATCACCCAGTTACGTTGTGACGCTTGGTAGTACCCAAAGTGTTCCTCCGGTAAACGGGAGTTACACAATTCTCATAGTTACAGGAACATGTATAAGTCATGAAGGAAGCAATAGCAGAATACTAAACGATCAAGTGCTAAGCTAACGGGATGGGTCATGTCAATCACATCATTCTCCTAATGATGTGATCCCATTTAATCAAATGACAACACATGTCTATGGTTAGGAAACATAACCATCTTTGATTAATGAGCTAGTCAAGTAGAGGCATACTAGTGACTATATGTTTGTCTATGTATTCACACATGTATCATGTTTCCGGTTAATACAATTCTAGCATGAATAATAAACATTTATCGTGATATGAGGAAATAAATAATAACTTTATTATTGCCTCTAGGGCATATTTCCTTCAGTCTCCCACTTGCACTAGAGTCAATAATCTAGATTACATAGTAATGATTCTAACACCCATGGAGTCTTGGTGCTGATCATGTTTTGCTCGTGAGAGAGGCTTAGTCAACGGGTCTGCAACATTCAGATCCGTATGTATCTTGCAAATCTCTATGTCTCCCACTTGGACTTGGTCCCGAATGGAATTGAAGCGTCTCTTGATGTGCTTGGTCCTCTTGTGAAATCTGGATTCCTTTGCCAAGGCAATTGCACCAGTATTGTCACAGAAGATCTTCATTGGTCCCGATGCACTAGGTATGACACCTAGATCGGAAATGAACTCCTTCATCCAGACTCCTTCATTTGCTGCTTCAGAAGCAGCTATGTACTCCGCTTCACATGTAGATCCCGCTACGACGCTTTGTTTAGAACTGCACCAACTCACAGCTCCACCGTTTAATATAAACACGTATCTGGTTTGCGATTTAGAATCGTCCGGATCAGTGTCAAAGCTTGCATCTACGTAACCATTTACGACTAGCTCTTTGTCACCTCCATATATGAGAAACATATCCTTAGTCCTTTTCAGGTATTTCAGGATGTTCTTGACCGCTGTCCAGTGATCCACTCCTGGATTACTTTGGTACCTACCTGCCAAGCTTATTGCTAAGCATACGTCAGGTCTGGTACACAGCATTGCATACATGATAGAGCCTATGGCTGAAGCATAGGGAACACCTTTCATTTTCTCTCTATCTTCTGCTGTGGTCGGGCATTGAGTTTGACTCAACTTCACACCTTGTAGCATAGGCAAGAATCCTTTCTTTGCCTGATCCATTTTCAACTTTTTCAAAATTTTGTCAAGGTATGTGCTTTGTGAAAGTCCTATTAAGCGTCTTGATCTATCTCTATAGATCTTGATGCCCAATATGTAAGCAGCTTCACCGAGGTCTTTCATTGAAAAACTTTTATTCAAGTATCCCTTTATGCTATCCAGAAATTCTATATCATTTCCAATTAATAATATGTCATCAACATATAAAACTAGAAATGCTACAGAGCTCCCACTCACTTTCTTGTAAATACAGGCTTCTCCAAAAGTCTGTATAAAACCATATGCTTTGATCACACTGTCAAAGCGTTTATTCCAACTCCGAGATGCTTGCACCAGTCCATAAATGGAACGCTGGAGCTTGCACACTTTGTTAGCACCTTTTGGATCAACAAAACCTTCAGGCTGCATCATATACAACTCTTCTTCTAGAAATCCATTCAAGAATGCAGTCTTGACATCCATTTGCCAAATTTCATAATCATGAAATGCAGCAATAGCTAACATGATTCGGACAGACTTAAGCATCGCTACGGGTGAGAAAGTCTCATCGTAGTCAACCCCTTGAACTTGTCGAAAACCTTTCGCAACAAGTCGAGCTTTGTAGACAGTAACATTACCATCAGCGTCAGTCTTCTTCTTAAAGATCCATTTATTCTCAATGGCTTGTCGATCATCGGGCAAGTCAACCAAAGTCCATACTTTGTTTTCATACATGGATCCCATCTCAGATTTCATGGCCTCTAGCCATTTTGCGGAATCTGGGCTCATCATCGCTTCCTCATAGTTCGTAGGTTCATCATGGTCAAGTAACATGACTTCCAGAATAGGATTACCATACCACTCTGGTGCGGATCTTACTCTGGTAGACCTACGAGGTTCAGTAGAAACTTGATCTGAAGTTTCATGATCAATATCATTAGCTTCCTCACTAATTGGTGTAGTTGTCACAGGAACCGGTTCTTGTGATGAACTACCTTCCAATAAGGGAGTAGATACAATTAGCTCATCAAGTTCTACTTTCCTCCCACTCACTTCTTTCGAGAGAAACTCCTTCTCTAGAAAGGATCCGAATTTAGCAACGAAAATCTTGCCCTCAGATCTGTGATAGAAGGTGTACCCAATAGTCTCCTTTGGGTATCCTATGAAGACACATTTCTCCGATTTGGGTTCGAGCTTATCTTGTTGAAGTTTCTTCACATAAGCATCGCAGCCCCAAACTTTAAGAAACGACAACTTTGGTTTCTTGCCAAACCATAGTTCATAAGGCGTCGTCTCAACGGATTTTGATGGTGCCCTATTTAACGTGAATGCGGCCGTCTCTAAAGCATAACCCCAAAACGATAGCGGTAAATCGGTAAGAGACATCATAGATCGTACCATATCAAGTAAAGTACGATTACGACGTTCGGACACACCATTTCGTTGTGGTGTTCCAGGTGGCGTGAGTTGCGAAACTATTCCGCATTGTTTCAAATGTAAACCAAACTCGTAACTCAAATATTCTCCTCCATGATCAGATCGTAGAAACTTTATTTTCTTGTTACGATGATTTTCTACTTCACTCTGAAATTCTTTGAACTTTTCAAATGTTTCAGACTTGTGCTTCATCAAGTAGATATACCCATATCTGCTCAAATCATCTGTGAAGGTGATAAAATAACGATATCCGCCACGAGCCTCAACATTCATCGGGCCACATACATCTGTATGTATGATTTCCAACAAATCTGTTGCTCTCTCCATAGATCCGGAGAACGGTGTCTTGGTCATCTTGCCCATGAGGCACGGTTCGCAAGTACCAAGTGATTCATAATCAAGTGATTCCAGAAGTCCATCAGTATGGAGTTTCTTCATGCGTTTTGCACCGATATGACCTAAACGGCAGTGCCACAAATATGTTGCACTATCATTATCAACTCTGCATCTTTTGGCTTCAACATTATGAATATGTGTATCACTACTATCGAGATTCAATAAAAATAGACCACTCTTCAAGGGTGCATGACCATAAAAGATATTACTCATATAAATAGAACAACCATTATTCTCTGATTTAAATGAATAACCGTCTCGCATCAAACAAGATCCAGATATAATGTTCATGCTCAACGCAGGCACCAAATAACAATTATTCAGGTCTAAAACTAATCCCGATGGTAGATGTAGAGGTAGCGTGCCGACCGCGATCACATCGACTTTGGAACCATTTCCCACGCGCATCGTCACCTCGTCCTTAGCTAATCTTCGCTTAATCCGTAGTCCCTGTTTCGAGTTGCAAATGTTAGCAACAGAACCAGTATCAAATACCAGGTGCTACTGCGAGCATTAGTAAGGTACACATCAATAACATGTATATCACATATACCTTTGTTCACTTTGCCATCCTTCTTATCCGCCAAATACTTGGGGCAGTTCCGCTTCCAGTGTCCAGTCTGCTTGCAGTAGAAGCACTCAGTTTCAGGCTTAGGTCCAGACTTGGGTTTCTTCTCTTGAGCAGCAACTTGTTTGCTGTTCTTTTTGAAGTTCCCCTTCTTCTTCCCTTTGCCCTTCTTCTTGAAACTAGTGGTCTTGTTGACCATCAACACTTGATGCTCCTTCTTGATTTCTACCTCCGCGGCTTTCAGCATCGCGAAGAGCTCGGGAATAGTCTTGTTCATCCCTTGCATATTATAGTTCATCACAAAGCTCTTGTAGCTTGGTGGCAGTGATTGGAGAATTCTGTCAATGACGCTATCATCCGGAAGATTAACTCCCAGTTGAATCAAGTGATTATTATACCCAGACATTTTGAGTATATGCTCACTGACAGAACTGTTCTCCTCCATCTTGCAGCTGTAGAACTTATTGGATACTTCATATCTCTCAATCCGGGCATTTGCTTGAAATATTAACTTCAACTCCTGTAACATCTCATATGCTCCATGACGTTCAAAACGTGTTGAAGACCCGGTTCTAAGCCGTAAAGCATGGCACACTGAACTATAGAGTAGTCATCAGCTTTGCTCTGCCAGACGTTCTTAACGTCGTCAGTTGCATCAGCAGCAGGCCTGGCACCCAGCGGTGCTTCCAGGACGTAACTCTTCTGTGCAGCAATGAGGATAATCCTCAGGTTATGGACCCAGTTCGTGTAATTGCTACCATCATCTTTCAACTTTGCTTTCTCAAGGAACGCATTAAAATTCAACGGAACAACAGCATGAGCCATCTATCTACAAACAAACATAGACAAGCAAAATACTATCAGGTACTAAGTTGATGATAAATTTAAGTTCAATTAATCATATTACTAAAGAACTCCCACTTAGACAGACATCTCTCTAGTCATCTAAGTGATCACGTGATCCAAATCAACTAAACCATGTCCGATCATCACATGAGATGGAGTAGTTTCAATGGTGAACATCTCTATGTTGATCATATCTACTATATGATTCACGCTCGACCTTTCGGTCTCCGTGTTCCGAGGCCATATCTGTATATGCTAGGCTCGTCAAGTATAACCTGAGTATTCCGCGTGTGCAACTGTTTTGCACCCGTTGTATTTGAACATAGAGCCTATCACACCCGATCATCACGTGGTGTCTCAGCACGAAGAACTTTCGCAACGGTGCATACTCAGGGAGAACACTTCTTGATAATTAGTGAGAGATCATCTTAAAATGCTACCGTCAATCAAAGCAAGATAAGATGCATAAAGGACAAACATCACATGCAATCAATATAAGTGATAAGATATGGCCATCATCATCTTGTGCTTGTGATCTCCATCTCCAAAGCACCGTCGTGATCACCATCGTCACCGGCGCGACACCTTGATCTCCATCATAGCATCGTTGTCGTTTACGCCATCTATTGCTTCTACGACTATCACTACTCTTAGTGATAAAGTAAAGCAATTACAGGGCGTTTGCATTTCATACAATAAAGCGACAACCATATGGCTCCAGCCAGTTGCCGATAACTTCGGTTACAAAACATGATCATCTCATACAATAAAATATAGCATCACGTCTTGACCATATCACATCACAACATGCCCTGCAAAAACAAGTTAGACGTCCTCTACTTTGTTGTTGCAAATTTTACGTGGCTGCTACGGGCTTAGCAAGAACCGTTCTTACCTACGCATCAAAACCACAACGATAGTTTGTCAAATAGACTCCGTTTTAACCTTCATAAGGACTGGGCGTAGCCACACTCGGTTCAACTAAAGTTGGAGAAACTGACACCCGCTAGTCACCTGTGTGCAAAGCACGGCGGTAAAACCAGTCTCGCGTAAGCGTACGCGTAATGTCGGTCCGGGCCGCTTCATCCAACAATACCGCTGAACCAAAGTATGACATGCTGGTAGGCAGTATGACTTATATCATCCACAACTCATTTGTGTTCTACTCGTGCATATAACATCAACGCATAAAACCTAGGCTCGGATGCCACTGTTGGGGAACGTAGTAATTTCAAAAAAATTCCTATGCACACGCAAGATCATGGTGATGCATAGCAACGAGAGGGGAGAGTGTTGTCTACGTACCCTCGTAGACCGAAGCGGAAGCGTTGACACAACGTAGAGGAAGTAGTCGTACGTCTTCCCGGTTCAACCGATCCAAGCACCGTTACTCCGGCACCTCCAAGTTCTTGACACACGTACAGCTCGATGACGCACCCCCGATCTCCGATCCAGCAGAGGCGCAGGGGGGAGTTCCGTTAGCACGACGGCGTGGTGACGATCTTGATGTTCTCCTGTCGCAGGGCTTCGCCTAAGCACCGCTACAATATGACCGAGGTGTAATATCGTGGAGGGGGGCACCGCACACGGCTAAGGAACGATCTCAATGATCAACTTGTGTGTGTAGGGTGCCCCCCTACCCCCATATATAAAGGAGGGAGGGAGGAGGTGGCCGGCCCAAGGAGGGGGCGCACCATAGGAGGAGGAAACCTACTCCAAGTAGGTTTCCCCTCTTTTCCCTAATCCATGTTGGAGGGGGAAGGAAGGAGTACTAGTAGTAGGAAGGAAGAGGGGGAAGGAGAAAGGAAAGGGGGGCTGGCCCCCCTCCCCAATTCGGATTGGGCTTGGGGGGGCGCGCCCCCTCCTTTGCTCCTTCTCCCTTCCTCCCACTTGGGCCCAATAAGGCCCATATACTTACCGGGGGGTTCCGGTAACCTCCCGGAGCTCCGGTATATTCCCAAACTCTCCCGGAACCTTTCCGGTGTCCAAATATATCCGTCCAATATATCAATCTTTATGTCTCGACCATTTCGAGACTCCTCGTCATGTCCGTGATCACATCCGGGACTCCGAACAACCTTCGGTACATCAAAATACATAAACTCATAATATAACTGTCATCGAAACCTTAAGCGTGCGGACCCTACGGTTCGAGAACAATGTAGACATGACCGAGACACGTCTCTGGTCAATAACCAATAGCGGGACCTGGATGTCCATATTGGTTCCTACATATTCTACGAAGATCTTTATCGGTCAAACCGCATAACAACATACTTTGTTCCCTTTGTCATCGGTATGTTACTTGCCCGAGATTTGATCGTCGGTATCCAATACCTAGTTCAATCTCGTTACTGGCAAGTCTCTTTACTCGTTCTGTAATACGTCATCTCATAACTAACTCATTAGTTACATGCTTGCAAGGCTTAAGTGATGAGTATTACCGAGAGGGCCCAGAGATACCTCTCCGACAATCAGAGTGACAAATCCTAATCTCGAATTATGCCAACTCAACATGTACCTTCGGAAACACCTGTAGTACTCCTTTATAATCACCCAGTTACGTTGTGACGTTTGGTAGTACCCAAAGTGTTCCTCCGGTAAACGGGAGTTACACAATTCTCATAGTTACAGGAACATGTATAAGTCATGAAGGAAGCAATAGCAGAATACTAAACGATCAAGTGCTAAGCTAACGGGATGGGTCATGTCAATCACATCATTCTCCTAATGATGTGATCCCATTTAATCAAATGACAACACATGTCTATGGTTAAGAAACATAACCATCTTTGATTAATGAGCTAGTCAAGTAGAGGCATACTAGTGACTATATGTTTGTCTATGTATTCACACATGTATCATGTTTCCGGTTAATACAATTCTAGCATGAATAATAAACATTTATCATGATATGAGGAAATAAATAATAACTTTCTTATTGCCTCTAGGGCATATTTCCTTCACCAACCCCTATGCATAGGTTCATGGGCGGAACCCGCAGGTTGGTCACCAAAACATACATCAAGTGGCACATGATATCCCATTGTCACCCCAGATAAACACGGCAAGACATACATCAAGTGTTCTCATAAAAGACTCAATCCGATAAGATAACTTCAAAGGGGAAACTCAATTCATCACAAGAGAGTAGAGGGGGATAAACATCATAAGATCCAACTACGATAGCAAAGCTCGGGATACATCAAGATCGTGCCATAGAGAGAACATGAGAGAGAACACGAGAGAGAGAGAGAGAGAGAGAGAGATCAAACACATAGCTACTGGTACATACCCTCAGCCCCGAGGGTGAACTACTCCCTCCTCGTCATGGAGAGAGTCGGGATGATGAAGATGGCCACCGGTGATGGGTTCCCCCTCCGGCAGGGTGCCAGAACGGGCTCCCGAGAGGTTTTTGGTGGCTACAGAGGCTTGCGGCGGCGGAACTCCCGATCTATCTTGATATTCGATGGTTTTAGGGTACGTAGGCATATATCGGCGAAAGAAGTCGGTCGGGAGGTGCTCGAGGGGCCCATGAGACAGGGGGGCACGCCCTATAGGGGGGCGCCTTCCTACCTCGTGGCTGCCTCGAGGATCTTCTGGCGTGAACTCCAAGTCTCCAGGATCATATTCTTCCAAAAAATCACGCTGCCAAAGGTTTCATTCCATTTGGACTCTGTTTGATATTCCTTTCCTTCGAAATACTGAAACAGGCAATAAAACAGCAATATGGGCTGGGCCTCCGGTTAGTAGGTTAGTCCCAAAAATGATATAAATGTGTAAAATACAGCCCATAAACATCCAAAAGGGGTAATATAATAGCATGGAACAATCAAAAATTATAGATATGTTGGAGACGTATCAAGCATCCCCAAGCTTAATTCCTGCTCGTCCTCGAGTAGGTAAATGATAAAAACAGAATTTTTGATGTGGAATGCTACCTAGCATAATTCTCAATGTAATTTTGTTTATTGTGGCATGAATTTTCAGATCCAAATGATTCAAAATAAAAGTTCATATTGACATAAGAAATAGTGATACTTCAAGTATACTAATCAAAGAAATCATGTCTTCTCAAAATAACATGGCCAAAGAAAGTTATCCCTACAAAATCATATAGTCTGGCTGTTGCTCTATCTTCATCACACAAAGTATTTAATCATGCACAACCCTGATGACAAGCCAAGCAATTGTGTCATACTTTAGTAATCTCAAACTTTTTCAACTTTCACGCAATACATGAGCGTGTGCCATGGACATAGCACTATATGTGGAATAGAATGGTGGTTGTGGAGAAGACAAAAAGGAGAATATAGTCTCACATCAACTAGGCCTATCAACGGGCTATGGAGATGCCCATTAATAGATATCAATGTGAGTGAGTAGGGATTGCCATGCAACGGATGCACTAGAGCTATAAATATATGAAAGCTCAACAAAAGAAACTAAGTGGGTGTGCATCTAACTCGCTTGCTCACGAAGACCTAGGGCATTTTGAGGAAGCCCATCATTGGAATATACAAGCCAAGTTCTAAAATGAAAAATTCCACTAGTATATGAAAGTGACAACATAGGAGACTCTCTATCATGAAGATCATGGTGCTACTTTGAAGCACAAGTGTGGAAAAAGAGATAGTAGCATTATCCCTTCTCTCTTTTTCTCTCATTTTATTTTTTCTCTTTTTTTCTTTTTCTCTTCTTTTTTTTATTTTTCCTTTTTTTCTTTGGCCTTTGTTTTTTCTTTTTTTTTCTTTTTGGCCTTTCTCTTTTTTTGTAAAGTCCGAAGTCTCATCCCGACTTGTGGGGGAATCATAGTCTCCATCATCCTTTCCTCACTAGGACAATGCTCTAATAATGAAGATCATCACACTTTTATGGATTTATAACTCAAGAATTACAACTCAAAGCTAGAACAAGATATGACTCTCGTATGTATGCCTCCGGCGGTGTACCGGGATATGCAATGAATCAAGAGCGACATGTATGAAAATTATGAAAGTGGCCTTGCCACAAATACGATGTCAACTACATGATCATGCAAAGAGCAATATGACAAAAGTAATGTGTGTCATATGAAAGGAACGGTGGAAAGTTGCATGGCAATATATCTCGGAATGGCTATGGAAATGCCATAGTAGGTAGGTATGGTGGCTGTTTTGAGGAAGGTATATGTTGGGTGTATGGTACCGGCGAAAGTTGCGCGATACAAGAGAGGCTAGCAATGGTGGAAGGGTGAGGTGCGTATAATCCATGGACTCAACATTAGTCAAAAGAACTCATGTACTTGTTGCAAAAATCTAGAAGTCATCAAAAACCAAAGCACTACGCACATGCTCCTAGGGGGATAGATTGGTAGGAAAAGACCATCGCTCGTCCCCGGCCACCACTCATAAGGAAGACAATCAATAAATAAAATTGTGCTCCAACTTCATCACAAAGTGGTTCACCATACGTGCATGCTACAGGAATCACCAACTTCAACACAAGTATTCTTTAAATTCATAATCACCCAACTAGCATAACTTTAATATTACTACCTCCATATCTCAAAACAATTATCAAGCATCAAATTGATCATAGCATCAAATTCACTTTCTATGATAGTTTTTATTATACCCAACTTGGATGCTCATCATTCTAGGACCAACTTTGTAACCATAGCAAATACCATGCTGTTCTAAAAGACTCTCAAAATAATATAAGTGAAGCATGAGAGACTAGCAATTTCTACAAAATATAACCACCGCCGTGCTCTAAAAGATATAAGTGATGCACTAGAGCGAAAGACAAACTACTCCGAAAGATATAAGTAAAGATCAATGAGTAGTCGAATAATTGTGCAACTATGTGAAGACTCTCAAACACTAAGGAATTTCAGATCTTGGTATTGCATTCAAACAGCAAGCAAAACAAAATAAAATGACATTGCAAGGATACCGCAACTCATGTGAAGAAGCAAAAACTTAGGCTCAACCGATACTAACCGATAGTTGTTGAAGAAGAAAGGTGGGATGCCTACCGGGGCATCCCCAAGCTTGAACTTTTGTGTCTCCTTAATTCCTCTCATATCATGGTTTCTCTTTTTCTCAAAAACTTCATCCATATAAAACTCAACAAGAACTCGTGAGATAGGTTAGTATAAACCAATGCAAAACCTTATCATTTTCTACTGTAACAAATCACTAAAATTATTATTCAACATTGAATACTAAATTTATCTGCATATTAAATACTCCTACCCTCAAATAGAATCATTAAACAAGCAAACATATGCAAACAATGCAAACATAACAGCAATCTGCCAAAACAGTACAGTCTGTAAAGAATGCAAAAGTCATCCTACTACCCTAACTACCAAAATTATGAAATAAAATTCCCTCCGTAGTAAATTTATCATATCTCATCATGCAAAAGGTTTCATCATTATATCATTCTCTGACTTTTCTAGGGAATTTTTGCAACAGCGGTAAACTTTCTGTTTTCAAACAGCAACATGTATACTAGCAAAATAAGCATGGCAAAGGCTATCCTTGACATTTTTATTGAAATTAAAGATGAAAAAAATTATTCTAAATAACAGCAAGGAAATACTAACAAAAGAAAATGACGCTCCAAGCAAAACACATATCATGTGGTGAATAAAAATATAGCTCCAAGTAAAGTTACCGATGAACAAAGACGAAAGAGGGGATGCCATCCGGGGCATCCCCAAGCTTAGGCTTTTGGCTATTCTTGAATATTACCTTGGGGTGCCTTGGGCATCCCAAGCTTAGGCTCTTGCCACTCCTTATTCCATAGTCCATCGAATCTTTACCCAAAACTTGAAAACTCCACAACACAAAACTCAACACAAAACTCCAACTACGATAGCAAAGCTCGGGATACGTCAAGATCGTGCCATAGAGAGAACACGAGAGAGAGAGAGAGAGAGAGAGAGAGAGAGAGATCAAACACATAGCTACTGGTACATACCCTTAGCCCCGAGGGTGAACTACTCCCTCCTCGTCATGGAGAGCGCCGGGATGATGAAGATGGCCACCGGTGATGGGTTCCCCCTCCGGCAGGGTGCCGGAACGGGCTCCTGAGAGGTTTTTGGTGGCTACAGAGGCTTGCGGCGGCGGAACTCCCGATCTTTCTTGATATTCGATGGTTTTAGGGTACGTAGGCATATATAGGCGAAATAAGTCGGTCGGGAGGTGCTCGAGGGGCCCACGAGACAGGGGGCGCGCCCTACAGGGGGGGGGCGCCCTCCTATCTCGTGGCTGCCTCGAGGATCTTCTGACGTGAACTCCAAGTCTCCAGGATCATATTCTTCCAAAGCATCACGCTGCCAATGGTTTCATTCCATTTGGACTCCGTTTGATATTCCTTTCCTTCGAAATACTGAAACAGGCAATAAAACAGCAATATGGGCTGGGCCTCCGGTTAGTAGGTTAGTCCCAAAAATGATATAAATGGGTAAAATAAAGCCCATAAACATCCAAAAGGTGTAATATAATAGCATGGAACAATCAAAAATTATGGATACGTTGGAGACGTATCAATACACTCACCCAATCCACGTCTACTAGCATAGCATAGCAATATAAGCAAACGTTGAAGTAACTCCCAAAGATTTTATAATAAAATAGGTAATAGGTACTACCTCAGCTACTTCCCAATACCCACATATTAATCAGATCCTAATCATGCAATTGTTTGAGGATTGATCTAATGCAATAAAACTGGGTAGTAAAGAAGTATGATCAAAGTGTTACTTGCCTTGCTGATGATCTGTGAAACCTAGAGATTCGAAGTAGCAAGCGGCGCACTCCGGATACTCTATCGCAAACAAAAAAGCATACAATAAGCACTCATCTAATGCATAGGTAAAACTCAAATAAGAGACCTAACCAGTAAGTTCAACTTAAGAACTCCGCTTTGGACAGAGAATCAAATCAAATGAAGCAACGAAAGTCAAACGGCGGAAGAAACCAGCTTCATTTTACTAATCTGGACCGAAGTCAAATTTTACAGCAGCAAAACTTGTTTGAGTTGGTTAAACGGAAAGAGGGTTTTGAGACGAAACTCTAGGCGCTTGAATCGCCTGATTCCGATAAACGAGCGAAAAGTTATACTGAAACGAAAATCAGATCAGAAATCGCGATCAGAAATAATCGCGGAAAATCCGAGAAAAAGAAAAACGAACGAACAGGCTAACGAACGAACGTTCGCTATCTGCGGCTAAACGACGAAAACCATTCGTTAAAACGAACGTACGGACGAACGTCCGCTAAATAAACTAAACCGAAAAAAATAAACCGAACCGAATCTAATAAAAAAACGAATCTAGGTTTTTTAGAAAAAACCGAGGCAACAGCGGCTACCTCGGGCGGCTCCGGTGAGACGACGGCGATGGCGGCGCGGCTCTGGTGCGGCGACGCGGGGCGATGGGTGGCGGTGGCGGCTCCGGTGGCGGGCGGCACGGCGGCGGCGGCGGGCGGCGAGGCGAGGGCCGGCGACGGCGGCGCAGGGATCGAGGGCAGCAGTGGCTAGGGTTTCGCGAGGGCTGGGCGGCTGCAGCTCGGGCCCTAGCGGCTTTAAAGGCCGGCCGGGCCACAGTCCTAGTCGGACACGGCCCGGTTAGGTCGGTATCTTTTTTTTAAATAATTTCGCGCAGAAAAACAAATAAAAGAAATACTAAACGGACTCCAAAAATCCCGAAATAAATTTTCCCCGTTCTCTAAATCGAGCCAGACAAGATGAACATTTATTTGGGACCTAAATGCAATTTTGAAAAACGTGCATTTTTCCTAATTCAAATAAAATAGCGATAAAACTCCAAAATAAAATCTTATTTGATTTTATTATTAAATCCTCAATATTACTTTATTTTGGGAAAGTCATTTTATTCCCTTTTATAATACAAATAATTGAAGATAAAATAATTAAAATCAAATGATCCTATTTTCAAAATTTGAGAAAACTCAAATATGAAAATAACGAAATCCCCAACTCTCTCTGTGGGTCCTTGAGTTGCGTAGAATTTCTAGGATCAAGCCAAAATGCAATAAAAATATGATATACAATGATGATCTATGTATAACATTCCAAATTGAAAATTTGGGATGTTACAAATTACCACACTTTAGAAAATTTATCAGAGCTTATTTTGCAAAAGGTTTCGGCATTTTATCACATTCTGAATTTTCTAGGGAGTTTTTGCAAGAGCGATAAACTTTCTGTTTCGAAACAGCAAGAAGTAGACTTTTAAAATAAGCATGGCAAAGGCTATACTTGTCACACCCTAGCTAGTCATGCATTAGAGTGTTGCATCATGTTTACTCTTTCATCAGAAACTTGAAATGGGGATTTGTGAAACCCTCAGAATCATTTCTGAAAATGATCCAAATAAAAATTTCTCCAAAAAGGTCCAAGAAAATGCTCATGTTGCTCTCTGAAAATATTGGACAGAGATAAAAATCAAACCAATATTTTTAAGAGCTCATAAGTATTTATTTTGGGCATTTGGAATTAATGCATAAATATTTGCATTGGAAATATATTAGTTATATATATTAATATATGTCCAAAAATTATGCCACCTGTTGGGGAGCTCTGGAATAATATATCTAGCTCCTGCAAAAATTGGCATAAGGTTATAAAATGATTTAATATTTTATTTAAATCAAAACAAATGTCAGAAATTAGAAAAACAAAAATAAATAAAAGGAGGAGCTTACCTGGGCTCCTCCCTGTCCGGCCCAGCCAGCTGGCCGGCCCAGCCAGCAGGCGGCCCAGCCCGCCTCCCTCCTCTGTCGTCTTCGTCCTCGACAGAGGGAGGGGAGTGCGCCCGGCGCGCGCGCGCGCCACCGCGCCACGCCACCTCCCTCCCTGCCTGCCTGGCGCCCTTCTCGTCGCCCTCGATGCCCCGGACGACGCCATGCAGCCACCCCGACCCCTCGCACTCCCCCTCGCCCTCGTCCTCTCCTCTGTTTCTCTCTCTCTCACGGCCGAACACCACCGACGCCACCGCTCGCCGTAGACGTAGCCACCGCGCCCCTCGAGAGCATCTGAGCAGTCCACGAGCTCCGCCACGTCGCCGGCTACCTCCTCGTCGAGCCACGCGCCTCCGGACGGCCTCCATCGCCGCCATTGCCATCGTCTTCCTCCTCGGGCTCCGCCGTCCGCCGCCGTCGATTCGCCGTCACCAGGTCTTCCCCGACCCCGCTGTGCTGCTCTGCGTGATCGCCGTGAGCATCCCCCTGTTTCCCCTCTCTTCTCCCCCTCGTTCCCGTGCCGTAGCGCCGCTCCCCACCACGGCCGAAGCCTCTCGCCGCCGTCCATGTCGCCGTCGCCGTCTCGGCCCGCCTCCGCCCAAACCGAGCATCCCTTCGCGCTCCCAGTACCACGAGGGTGCCGCCGAGCCCCTCAGGTGGCCTCCTCGCGCCCCGCAGCCCATTTCCGCTCGAAGCCGAACTCCGGCCGCCGCCCCGAGCTTCGCTCCGGCGAGCTCCGGCATCCCCGCGGCTTCCCGTCTGCTCCCCTGGATGCGGACGAGCCCGGGCTACGCCCCGGTGCTCTCAGACGCCGTCCCCGTGGCCTGTGGCGCGGACTCCGCCGCGTCCAGAGGTCGCCGGCGGCGAGCCCCGTCGCCTGAGCCCTGCCATGTGGGCCCGACCCGTCAGGTGATTAGCTTAGTGCTAATCACCGCTTAATTAACCCCCCTGACACTGACCAGTGGGCCCCAGCGCCACTAATTCTTAATTAGAATTAAACTAACCCTGTTAAACCCCCCTGTCACTGACGTGTGGACCCCACACGTCAGGTTTGACCCCAGCCAGCCGCAGTTGACCGCTGACGTCATGCTGACGTCATGCTGGCGCAATATATATATTTCTGGATTTAATTAAATCAGGAAATTCCAGAATATTATTTAAACTTCAAAAATTCATAACTTTTATTCTGTAACTCCAAATCAGACAAATTATATATGAAAAATGATCAGAAAAATCCAATCTATCCATCTGTACTATTTTCATGCATGATCAAACAAGTTAAATTGATGTTTTAAGCAGAACAAGGAAAAGCACTTTAAAAGGCCATGTTTGAGTTTGAAATTTGAATCTTTGATTCAAATTTGTTCAAACCCTTCTGGTTTTAGTTGCATTAGCCCAACACACTCATATTGCCATGTTTCATGCATGCATCATATTGTTGCACATTGTTTGGTGATGGTTGTGTATCGGTGTCCTTTGCGACAGGTTCTGCCTCCGAGGAGTACCGTGATTACCCTAACGAAGAACCGTATCAGTGCATCGAACCATCAGGCAAGCAACCAACCATTTGATCATATCGATACAATCCCATGTTCTCGCTCCTGCTCTCTTTTACTGCATTAAGACAACGCGTTTCAAACTGCTGTGTGCTACGGTAGTTGAACCCCTTTCCTCTGCATGACCTGTCATTGCCACAATAACTAGATGAAACCCACTAGCATGTGTAGGAGTTGATTGAGCCATATGTATGTGTTGTTCCTACCTTGCTATGCCTGCTATGCTTAGAGTCGTGTCAGGTCTGGTTCATCTGGGTGATGGGCTAGAGTGAAATGTTTATGTCGGTAATGAGAGTGGTGTGGTGAACACGATTTGGTAAAGGTATCGATGAGAGGCCATGTAGGAGTACATGGTGGGTTGTTTCATTGAAGCCGACCTTAAGCACTGAGATCTGTATGTGTGATTTAAGAATCAGCTACTACCATGCATTGGGCCCGAAACCAATGGACCCTCTCGGCTTCTTATTCACCCTAGTTCTCCGTCCAGGAGTTGCAAGTAGTTTCTGGTGTTTGTAGCCTACTGGAGGCCGTGAACAGCGCTGACCGTAGGGGTGGGCTGTGATGCGGTAGGTACGTGGCACGGTGTACCGAATACCCGTTAGGTATCTCGGGAACCCTGTTCACATCGTTCGGGGCCGTATGGGAAACCTCGGCCGGACTCCCTGCGGATGGAACCTGAATAGGCGATAAACCTGGACTAGAGGCTTAAGTGTTTAGGTAGGTCGTGGTCTACACCCACGTCGGCTTTCGCTTGAAGTCTGCCGAGCACATGTCGTGTGCAGACGCTAAGTGGTGGAAACATGTATGAAGAAGTACACCCCTGCAGGGTTATCATGATCTATTCGAATAGCCGCGTCCGCGGTAAAGGACTACTTGGTTGCCTATACAGTTCATAGACAAGTAAATGGAAACTGCTAAAATTCTCAAGATAAGTGTGAGTGCCAAGGATGGCTCTTCCGTAGGAAGACGGAGGCGGATCCTCGGTAGTGTATTGAAGTGGTGAGTAGTGGACTCGTGTGCGCAAAACCATTTCAAGTTGAAGTATCGTAGGATAGTCTAGCCAAGAGTCAAAGCTGGCTTGCTGCAATAACTCCACCAACCCTTCTTGATAATATGCATGTATGTAGGATCTGATGTAAGTCTTGCTGAGTACCTTTGTACTCATGTTGCTATAATTTACATTTTACAGAAGACGCTGCAACCCCTTCTGATGGGTTCTATGTAGACGTTGACATCAACGAGTAGGCTAAAGGCCCAGGTGGTGATCCTGAGCTTGTGAAGGACCACGTAGTATAGTTAGGCTTTCCAAGCCTCTTTTATTTTACTAGTTGTCTGTACTCAGACAAGTTACTTCCGCTGCTGGTTTGTATGACTGTATGACTTGAATGCTGGGTCGTGTGACCCGTACCTTTGTGTATGTTATGTATGGCTCTCTGAGCCTTAAATAAAGTACTTGTGTCATAGAGTCATGTTGTGATGCTTCGTTGTATTTGCACATATCGAGCATATTGTGTGTATGATTGAAATGCTTGGTATGTGTGGGATCTGACTATCTAGTTGTTTATCTTTAGTAGCCCCTCTTACCGGGAAATGTCTCCTAGTGTTACCGCTGAGCCATGGTAGCTTGCTACTGCTCTGGAACACTTAGGCTGGCCGGCATGTGTCCTTCTTCGTTCCTGTGTCTGTCCCTTCGGGGAAATGTCACGCATTGAGTACCAGAGTCCTGTTAGCCCGCTACAGCCCGGTTTACCGGAGTCCTGCTAGCCCAGTGCTACAGCCCGGACCCACTTGCTGTTGACCGACACGTTCGAGGCTGGGTCATGAATGCCTGTCCCTGTAAGTCTGTGCCACTTTGGGTTTACGACTAGTCATGTCAGCCCGGGCTCCTTATCATATGGATGCTAGCGACACTATCATATACGTGAGCCAAAAGGCGCAAACGGTCCCGGGCAAAGGTAAGGCGACACCCGTGGGGATACCGTGCGTGAGGCCGCAAAGTGATATGAGGTGTTACCGGCTAGATCGATGTGACATCGAGTCGGGGTCCTGACAGCGTTGGCATCAGAGCCGGACTGCCTGTAGGTTCTCCAAGCCAAACTGGTTGATGTTGAGTCTAGAAATTCTTTAGTTATATGTAGGGGAATTGTTTGTGGGTTGGAACGTAAGGCTCTTTTTACTCCTTTATCTTATGACATTCTGATCTGAGTCAGTCCATTCTTCCACCGGGGGTTAAGGAATTAGGATCTATTCTCTCTATCAGGATCACGTGTTACTAATCAGTAGTACCTTATAAGTTTGATGGATACAAGCCTAGTTCAGTTCTTCTACCATATTATGTTGCTAGGATGGTCTCAGAACTTTGATATGATGATGTTGAGTGTGTATGAAATCCTTTGTCAAATGTCTCAAAATCCTTCTTGAGCATTTACAGCTGTTATGCTACCGAAATTTTGCTAGAAATTCTAATGCCTTTGCATTATGATTGTGCTTTCAGATGGCCACTCGCGACCTCAATCAAGTGGTTCACCTGACTCGATGCCTAGATGTACCCGGCCATACTGCCAAGTTGGTCAGGGTAATGACTGAGGCTGGATACCGCTGGTATCCTGAGTACACGGTCGAAGAGCAATTTCGGGACTTTAATCAAAGCCAGTATCTCTGCACTGTCAGGATATTTCCATCTTATCCTGGATCCACCGAGCCCCTTCACTGCTCCTATGGACTCGGGGTTACTATTGAGATGGCTGTGCAGGACGCCGCCTACTCTATGATGACCATCATGCGAGTCAGATCTGGACTATTTCGGGACTCTGATTTCCGGTATATGCCAGGATCACTTCTGGGAGCACAAGGGTATCTCCAGGCTATCTATGCTGACCCCACCCAGGAGGATTCACGGACTCGCACCACAGCTGAGATGCTCGAGGATAAGGACCGTGAAAATCGGGCCTTGAGGTTAGAGCTCTTCAATACCCGTGCTGACCACTGGGCCACCTTGACTCGGTTCGCACCGGCGGTGCAAGCTGGATATTCGGATATGCGCGATCTCTATCCTGTGAGATCTGCTCTGCCAGACGTGATGGGTTGGCGTGATGTAGGAGGCATCACCCCACCTCGCGGTCCCCGCAGGCCACCGTCTGTTGGTCCAAGACCTCATCCTAGCCCCTATGGTCCACAAGCTCCGCGAGATCGTCTGTTTCCGGATGATCATGTTGAGCTTCCAGGCTATGGAGGTGACTTCTACGAGGACTACTACGGATCGGTCTGAGTTAGTGGTAGTATCACTAGTTCGCACTAGCTGTGTCATCTATCGTCCCGCGTGACTCGTGGGATATGACCTAGTTTGTACTCTTTCCGGAGGAGTAGAAAAATAATGTATAGGAGCTTGGAATGCCTCCGATGAGATGTAATCCTCTTTTCACCATAATAGTACTTTGTTTGGTCTTGTACTAAACCCTGTATGGTGTGTATGACGATGGAATAAAGAAGCAGTTTCTGTATTTACCATGTCATACGGATGATCATCTTGCATTTCGAGTTATTCCTTACATTTTATATCCTATGTCGGAATTTTATCATCCTGACTAAATCATTGTCTTGTTTACCTAGGATGGTCAACACGCGCACTAACCCTGCTCCTCAAGAGCAGGCCGAAGGCAGTGAAGTCAGGGATGCAAATTTGCCTCATCCTCCTTCCCTAGCCGAGGTTATGATGGAAGCTGAGAGAAACAAGCGGGAGACCAACCGTTTGTTGGAGCGTATTGAACAGAACACAGCACACCATCAGAGGACTAACGTGGTGTCACTCAGTGATTTTATCAAATTACATCCACCCACGTTCCACCACTCCGTCGAGCCTCTCGACGCTGATGACTGGCTTCGCAGTATCTCTCACAAACTGCGTTCCGCGCTGGTAGCGGAGGCTGACAAGGTCACCTTTGCTGCATATCATCTTGAAGGCCCCGCCAGTCTATGGTGGGAGAATTATGGAGCTATGCGCCCAGCGGGCCATGTCACTACTTGGGCTGAATTCAGTGAGGCTTTTCGTGAACATCACATTCCGGAGGGTCTCATGGACCGTAAACGTGAGGAATTTTGCAGTTTCACCCAAGGCCGACTTTCTGTGGATGCTTACAGCAGGGAGTTTGGTAATCTTGCACGATATGCAACTGAGGAAGTGTCTACTGATGCCAAGAAGCAAGCAAGGTTCCGTAAGGGCCTTAGTCCTGAGCTTCGCCGTGACCTCCGTCTGCATGAGTGCACATCTTTTTAGAAACTTGTCAACAAAGCCATCAGTGCTGAAACTGGTCAGACTGACTATGACGCAACACGCAAGCATGGCCGTGACATGGGTTCCTCATCCGGTGTTGGTCCTCAGAAGCGCCGCGTATGGGTGCCCAACACCGCCCTGCCACCCAGGTTCACACCGAGGCCATCTTTCCAGGCGCCTCGCCCTGTTCAACAGTCTGCACCGGCCAAGCCCTATGGGGGTCCAACCAATAATGCTCCTCCACGTACCAGTTCCGTGACTTGTTTCAAGTGTGGGGAATCTGGCCACTATATGCGTGAGTGTCCCCAGACCAACCCCAACCAGTCTGCTAAAGCTGTTGGCCGTGGCAAGCCGACAGGAAAAGTATTCCACGCCAAGCCGGTCACCGCTTCACGTGGCCATGTCAACTGTATCTCTGCCGAAGAAGCTCAAGAGGATCCCAACGTCGTTCTCGGTATGCTTCTTGTTAATTGCCACCCGGCATCTGTTCTTTTCGATACAGGAGCCTCTCATTCTTTTATATCCGAAAATTATGCTCGTTTGCATAACGTCGCATTCGGTGATATGCCAACCTCTATGGTAATTCAAACTCCGGGATCCAAATGGCAAACTTCTAGAGTAAGCCATGGAAATGAAATCCAAGTCGACAGACTTGTTTTCCTCGCGTCTTTGATAGCCCTTAAATCTTCAGATATTAATATCATTCTGGGTATGGACTGGATGTCAGCTCATCATGCCCAAATTGATTGCTTCTCTAGGACTGTTCAACTCACCCATCCTTCGGGGAAGATAGTCAATGTCTTGACCCGAATAGCCAAGCGACAATTATATTCTCTTAACGCTAGCCCTTTGCCAGACCTTGAGGACATTCCGATAGTCCGTGACTTCCCGGATGTCTTCCCAGAGGAATTGCCAGGTGTTCCACCTGACAGGGATGTTGAGTTCGTAATAGACCTCATTCCAGGAACCGTTCCGATTGCTAGAAGACCCTATAAGATGGCACCACTAGAACTAGCCGAGCTTAAGAAACAACTCGATGAGTCCTTGAAAAAGGGTTTCATCCGCCCTAGTTCATCTCCGTGGGCTTGCCCCGTCCTATTCGTCAAGAAGAAGGATGGTACGGACCGGATGGTTGTAGATTACCGACCTGTCAATTTGGTCACAATCAAGAACAAATATCCACTTCCCAGGATCAACGACCTGTATGATCAGCTCGCTGGATCCTCAGTCTTCTCCAAGATGGATTTGAGGTTGGGCTACCATCAAATCAAAATCAGAAACGGGGACATTCCTAAAACGGCCTTTGTTACTCGTTATGGCCAATACGAGTACACCGTCATGTCCTTCGGTTTAACCAATGCTCCAGCCACCTTTTCTCGGTTAATGAACTCAATCTTCATGGAGTATTTGGATAAATTCGTCGTAGTTTACCTCGATGATATACTCATCTACTCCAAGAATGAGGAAGAACATGCCGAACATTTAAGGCTAGTGTTGAAGAAACTTCGAGAGCATCGCCTTTATGCCAAATTTTCTAAATGTGAATTCTGGTTGTCAGAAGTGACCTATCTGGGTCATGTAATATCTGGTAAAGGTATTGCTGTTAACCCTGAGCGAGTTCAAGCCGTCCTTAATTGGACTCCACCTGAATCGGTCAAGCAAGTTCGGAGTTTTCTGGGCTTAGCGAGCTATTGTCGTCGCTTTGTCGAGAACTTCTCCAAGGTTGCTAAACCTCTAACCGAACTCCTCAAGAAAGATAAGAAGTTCGAGTGGACTCCACAATGTGAGCACAGCTTTCAGGAACTGAAAAGACGCCTGACTTCTGCTCCCGTACTGGTACCGCCAGACTTCTCCAAGGACTTTGTTATCTACTGCGACGCCTCGCGACAAGGACTAGGTTGCATTCTCATGCAAGATCGACACGTAATTGCCTACGCTTCACGGCAATTGCACCCACATGAGGAGAATTATCCTACTCATGATCTAGAGCTTGCAGCCATAGTCTATGCACTTAAGACCTGGCGACATTACCTCCTCGATAATCGTTGCGAAATATTCACTGATCACCAAAGTCTGAAGTACATTTTCACCCAACCGGATTTGAATCTCAGGCAAAGACGTTGGGTTGAGTTGATCACAGACTTCGACTTAGGAATAACCTACACCCCAGGGAAAGCCAACGTCATGGCTGATGCGCTAAGTCGTAAATCTTATTGTAACAACCTGATGTTACAACAAAGTCAACCGCTTCTCCATGAGGAATTTCGGAAGCTTAACCTTCACAATGTACCTCAAGGTTTTCTTTCCACCTTGGTAGCAAAACCTACTCTTACGGATCAAATCATCGCTGCCCAAAAGCGAGATAAGGGAATATCTAAAATCAAAGAGAACATTGCTAGCGGAGGTGCTAGTTGTTTCTCCACAAATGATCATGGTGTTGTGTACTTTGAGAACCGTCTAGTGGTTCCCAAGAACCAGCATCTACGGCAGTTGATCCTTAAGGAGGCTCATGAATCTCCTCTCACCATTCATCCCGGTAGTACTAAGATGTATCAGGACCTACGCCAGAGGTTCTGGTGGACTAGGATGAAGAGAGAGATTGCTCAGTATATTGCAAATTGCGACGTCTGTCGTCGTGTAAAAGCAGAGCACCAACGGCCTGCTGGCACCCTTCAACCCTTAGCTATTCCTGAATGGAAATGGGATAAAATTGGTATGGATTTCATTACCGGTTTTCCCAGGACCAAGAGAGGGAATAATGCTATCTTCGTCGTTGTCGATCGTCTTTCCAAAGTAGCCCATTTCCTACCTGTTCGTGAGAGTATAACCGCTAGTCAGCTGGCAGACTTATACATCTCCCGAATAGTGTCCCTCCATGGTGTTCCTTTGGAAATTAACTCGGATCGAGGAAGTCTTTTCACCTCTCGATTTTGGGAAAGTTTCCAAAATGCTATGGGAACTCGTCTCTCCTTTAGCACCGCTTTCCACCCTCAGTCGAGTGGTCAAGTGGAACGCGTGAACCAGATTCTAGAGGACATGCTTCGAGCCTCTGTTATCTCATTTGGAATGGACTGGGAGAAGTGCCTTCCATTTGCCGAATTTGCTTACAACAACAGCTATCAATCTAGCTTGGGTAAAGCCCCTTTTGAAGTTCTCTATGGACGACGGTGTCGAACACCCCTTAACTGGTCAGAGACCGGGGAAAGACAATTCTTTGGCCCGGATATGATTCAGGAAGCAGAAGAACAAGTTCGCATCGTTCGTGAAAAGTTGAAAACAGCCCAATCCCGTCAAAAGAGTCAATATGACCGAAAGCATAAGGCTATGACTTTCGAGGTTGACGAGAAGGCTTATCTTCGGGTCACCCCTCTGAAGGGAACCCATCGTTTCGGTATCAAAGGCAAATTGGCTCCTCGTTACATTGGACCTTTTCGCATTCTCGCCAAACGAGGAGAAGTTGCCTACCAGTTGGAACTACCTCCGCACCTCTCCAGAGTCCACGATGTCTTCCACGTTTCTCAACTCAGGCGTTGCTTCTCGGATCCTATCCGTGGAGTGAACCACGAAACGCTTGATCTCCAAGATAATCTTACATATCGAGAGTACCCCATTCGTATCCTCGATCAGGCCGAGCGTACCACTCGACGTCATAATATCAAGTTTCTCAAAGTACAATGGTCGCACCATTCTGAGGATGAAGCAACTTGGGAAAGGGAGGATCGTCTTCGACTCGAGTATCCCGCCTTATTCCCGGAGGAACCCAAATCTCGGGACGAGATTCTTTTGAGTGGGGGTGAGTTGTCACACCCTAGCTAGTCATGCATTAGAGTGTTGCATCATGTTTACTCTTTCATCAGAAACTTGAAATGGGGATTTGTGAAACCCTCAGAATCATTTCTGAAAATGATCCAAATAAAAATTTCTCCAAAAAGGTCCAAGAAAATGCTCATGTTGCTCTCTGAAAATATTGGACAGAGATAAAAATCAAACCAATATTTTTAAGAGCTCATAAGTATTTATTTTGGGCATTTGGAATTAATGCATAAATATTTGCATTGGAAATATATTAGTTATATATATTAATATATGTCCAAAAATTATGCCACCTGTTGGGGAGCTCTGGAATAATATATCTAGCTCCTGCAAAAATTGGCATAAGGTTATAAAATGATTTAATATTTTATTTAAATCAAAACAAATGTCAGAAATTAGAAAAACAAAAATAAATAAAAGGAGGAGCTTACCTGGGCTCCTCCCTGTCCGGCCCAGCCAGCTGGCCGGCCCAGCCAGCAGGCGGCCCAGCCCGCCTCCCTCCTCTGTCGTCTTCGTCCTCGACAGAGGGAGGGGAGTGTGCCCGGCGCGCGCGCGCGCCACCGCGCCACGCCACCTCCCTCCCTGCCTGCCTGGCGCCCTTCTCGTCGCCCTCGATGCCCCGGACGACACCACGCAGCCACCCCGACCCCCTCGCACTCCCCCTCGCCCTCGTCCTCTCCTCTGTTTCTCTCTCTCTCACGGCCGAACACCACCGACGCCACCGCTCGCCGTAGACGTAGCCACCGCGCCCCTCGAGAGCATCTGAGCAGTCCACGAGCTCCGCCACGTCGCCGGCTACCTCCTCGTCGAGCCACGCGCCTCCGGACGGCCTCCATCGCCGCCATTGCCATCGTCTTCCTCCTCGGGCTCCGCCGTCCGCCGTCGTCGATTCGCCGTCACCAGGTCTTCCCCGACCCCGCTGTGCTGCTCTGCGTGATCGCGGTGAGCATCCCCCTGTTTCCCCTCTCTTCTCCCCCTCGTTCCCGTGCCGTAGAGCCGCTCCCCACCACGGCCGAAGCCTCTCGCCGCCGTCCATGTCGCCGTCGCCGTCTCGGCCCGCCTCCGCCCAAACCGAGCATCCCTTCGCGCTCCCAGTGCCACGAGGGTGCCGCCGAGCCCCTCAGGTGGCCTCCCCGCGCCCCGCAGCCCATTTCCGCTCGAAGCCGAACTCCGGCCGCCGCCCCGAGCTTCGCTCCGGCGAGCTCCGGCATCCCCGCGGCTTCACGTCTGCTCCCCTGGATGCGGACGAGCCCGGGCTACGCCCCGGTGCTCTCAGACGCCATCCCCGTGGCCTGTGGCGCGGACTCCGCCGCGTCCAGAGGTCGCCGGTGGCGAGCCCCGTCGCCTGAGCCCTGCCATGTGGGCCCGACCCGTCAGGTGATTAGCTTAGTGCTAATCACCGCTTAATTAACCCCCCTGACACTGACCAGTGGGCCCCAGCGCCACTAATTCTTAATTAGAATTAAACTAACCCTGTTAAACCCCCCTGTCACTGACGTGTGGACCCCACACGTCAGGTTTGACCCCAGCCAGCCGCAGTTGACCGCTGACGTCATGCTGACGTCATGCTGGCGCAATATATATATATTTCTGGATTTAATTAAATCAGGAAATTCCAGAATATTATTTAAACTTCAAAAATTCATAACTTTTATTCTGTAACTCCAAATCAGACAAATTATATATGAAAAATGATCAGAAAAATCCAATCTATCCATCTGTACTATTTTCATGCATGATCAAACAAGTTAAATTGATGTTTAAAGCAGAACAAGGAAAAGCACTTTAAAAGGCCATGCTTGAGTTTGAAATTTGAATCTTTGATTCAAATTGGTTCAAACCCTTCTGGTTTTAGTTGCATTAGCCCAACACACTCATATTGCCATGTTTCATGCATGCATCATATTGTTGCACATTGTTTGGTGATGGTTGTGTATCGGTGTCCTTTGCGACAGGTTCTGCCTCCGAGGAGTACCGTGATTACCCTAACGAAGAACCGTATCAGTGCATCGAACCATCAGGCAAGCAACCAACCAATTGATCATATCGATACAATCCCATGTTCTCGCTCCTGCTCTCTTTTACTGCATTAAGACAACGCGTTTCAAACTGCTGTGTGCTACGGTAGTTGAACCCATTTCCTCTGCATGACCTGTCATTGCCACAGTAACTAGATGAAACCCACTAGCATGTGTAGGAGTTGTATGAGCCATATGTATGTGTTGTTCCTACCTTGCTATGCCTGTTATGCTTAGAGTCGTGTCAGGTCTGGTTCATCTGGGTGATGGGCTAGAGTGAAATGATTATGTCGGTAATGAGAGTGGTGTGGTGAACACGATTTGGTAAAGGTATCGATGAGAGGCCATGTAGGAGTACATGGTGGGTTGTTTCATTGAAGCCAACCTTAAGCACTGAGATCTGTATGTGTGATTTAAGATACAGCTACTACCATGCATTGGGCCCTGAAATATGACCCCGCTCGACTTCTTATTCACCCTAGCTCTCTGTCCAGGAGTTGCAAGTAGTTTCTGGTGTTTGTAGCCTACTGGAGGCCGTGGACAGCGCTGACCGTAGGGGTGGGCTGTGATGCGGTAGGTACATGGCACGGTGTACCGAATACCCGTTAGGTATCTCGGGAACCCTGTTCACATCGTTCGGGGCCGTATGGGAAACCTCGGCCGGACTCCCTGCGGCTGGAACCTGAATAGGCGATAAACCTGGACTAGAGGCTTAAGTGTTTAGGTAGGTCGTGGTCTACACCCATGTCGGCTTTCGCTTGAAGTCTGCCGAGCACATGTCGTGTGCAGACGCTAAGTGGTGGAAACATGTATGAAGAAGTACACCCCTGCAGGGTTATCATGATCTATTCGAATATCCGCGTCCGCGGTAAAGGACTACTTGGTTGCCTATACAGTTCATAGACAAGTAAATGGAAACTGCTAAAATTCTCAAGATAAGTGTGAGTGCCGAGGATGGCTCTTCCGTAGGAAGACGGAGGCGGATCCTCGGTAGTGTATTGAAGTGGTGAGTAGTGGACTCGTGTGCGCAAAACCATTTCAAGTTGAAGTATCGTAGGATAGTCTAGCCAAGAGTCAAAGCTGGCTTGCTGCAATAACTCCACCAACCCTTCTTGATAATATGCATGTATGTAGGATCTGATGTAAGTCTTGCTGAGTACCTTTGTACTCATGTTGCTATAATTTACATTTTACAGAAGACGCTGCAACCCCTTCTGATGGGTTCTATGTAGACGTTGACATCAACGAGTAGGCTAAAGGCCCAGGTGGTGATCCTGAGCTTGTGAAGGACCACGTAGTATAGTTAGGCTTTCCAAGCCTCTTTTATTTTACTAGTTGTCTGTACTCAGACAAGTTACTTCCGCTGCTGGTTTGTATGACTGTATGACTTGAATGCTGGGTCGTGTGACCCGTACCTTTGTGTATGTTATGTATGGCTCTCTGAGCCTTAAATAAAGTACTTGTGTCATAGAGTCATGTTGTGATGCTTCGTTGTATTTGCACATATCGAGCATATTGTGTGTATGATTGAAATGCTTGGTATGTGTGGGATCTGACTATCTAGTTGTTTATCTTTAGTAGCCCCTCTTACCGGGAAATGTCTCCTAGTGTTACCGCTGAGCCATGGTAGCTTGCTACTGCTCTGGAACACTTAGGCTGGCCGGCATGTGTCCTTCTTCGTTCCTGTGTCTGTCCCTTCGGGGAAATGTCACGCATTGAGTACCAGAGTCCTGTTAGCCCGCTACAGCCCGGTTTACCGGAGTCCTGCTAGCCCAGTGCTACAGCCCGGACCCACTTGCTGTTGACCGACACGTTCGAGGCTGGGTCATGAATGCCTGTCCCTGTAAGTCTGTGCCACTTTGGGTTTACGACTAGTCATGTCAGCCCGGGCTCCTTATCATATGGATGCTAGCGACACTATCATATACGTGAGCCAAAAGGCGCAAACGGTCCCGGGCAAAGGTAAGGCGACACCCGTGGGGATACCGTGCGTGAGGCCGCAAAGTGATATGAGGTGTTACCGGCTAGATCGATGTGACATCGAGTCGGGGTCCTGACAATACTTGACATTTTATTGAAATAAAAGATGCAAAACATTATTCTAAATAACATCAAGAAAATCCTAACAAAATAAATTTACACTCCAAGCAAAACACATATCATGTGACGAATCAAAACATAGCTCCAAGTGAGGTTACCGATAATGTTGGAGACGGAAGAGGGGATGCCTTCCGTGGCATCCCCGAGCTTAGTTGCTTGGATCTTCCTTGAATATTACCTTGGGGTGCCTTGGGCATCCCTAAGCTTATGGTATTGTCACACCTTATTCTCCTCATATCGACATCTCACCCAAAACTTGAAAACTTCAATCACACAAAACTTAACGGAACCTTGTGAGATAGGTTAGTATGATAAAGAGCAAACCATTTTGCTTTGGTACTGTCAAAGACAAGATTCATAATTGTTTCCACACAATGCCTACTATAGCATATCATTTCCACAATTTATATTGAGCAATATAAGACATAGAAAGTAGAAAACAAGCAAACTATGCATTGAAAACAGAATCTATCAAAAACAGAATAGTCTGTAGTAATCTATACTCAAACCATACTTCTACTACTCCAACAATTATGAAAAAATGGACCACGTGAGAAATTTTTATATTAATCTTATGAAAAAGAATCAACTCAAAAGCACTCTTCTATTAAAAATGAGAGTTATTTTCGTGAGAATAAAAGTTTCTGTTTTTCAGCAAGATCAAATCATCTATCACCCAACATGATCCCAAAGGATTTACTTGGCACTTTATTGAAACAAAAGCAATGAAACATGATTACTACAGTGGCATAATCATGTGAACACCCAAAAACTGTAGGTAAAAGTGTTGGGTTGTCTCCCAACAAGTGCCTTTCTTTAATGCCTTTTAGCTAGGCATGATGAGTTCAATGATGCTCGCATAAAAGATAAGAATTGAAATATAAAGAGAGCATCATGAAGCATATAACTAGCACATTTAAGTCTAAGCCACTTCCTATGCATAGGTATTTTGTGAGCAAATAACTTTTGGGAGCAAGAATCAACTAGCATAGGAAGGCAAAACAAGTGCAACTTAAAAAGTTTCAACATAAAGAGAGGAAACTTGATATTATTGAGATATGTAGAAGCATATGTTCCTCTCTCATAATAATTTTCAGTAGCATCATGAATGAATTCAACAATATAACTATCACATAAAGCATTCTTTTCATGATCCAAAATCATAGAATTTTTCTTACTCTCCACATAAGCAAATTTATTCTCATGGATGGTAGTGGGAGCAAACTCAACAAAATAACTATCATGAGATTGAAAATTAAAATCATGATGACAAGTTTCATGATTATCATTATTCTTTATAGCAAACATGTCATCACCATAATCATCATAGATAGCAACTTTGTTATCATAGTCAATTGAAGCCTCATCCAAAATGGTGGATTCATCACTAAATAAAGTCATGACCTCTCCAAATCCACTTTCATCGTTATAATCATCATAAATAGGAGGCATGCAATCATTATAACAAATTTGCACATCAAATCTTGGGGCACTAACAGTACCACCTTCAGCAAACATAGTATCCCCAAGCTTATGGCTTTGCATATCATTAGCATCATGGGTATTCAAAGAATTCATACTAATAACATTGCAATCATGCTCATCATTTACATATTCTATGCCAAACATTTTATAGCATTCTTCTTATAACAATTGAGCACAATTTTCCTTCTCGTCATTTTCATGAAAGACATTATAAAAATGAACAATATGATGCAACCTCAATTCCATTTTTTGTAATTTTCTTTTTATAAACCAAAGTAGTGATAAAACAAGAAACTAAAAGATTCGATTGCAAGATCTAATGATATACCTTCAAGCACTCACCTCCCCGACAACGACGCCAGAAAAGAGCTTGATGTCTACTGCGCAACTTTATTCTTGTAGACACGTGTTAGGCCTCCAAGTGCATAGTTTTGTAGGACAGTAGCAATTTTCCCTCAAGTGGATGACCTAAGGTTTATCAATCCGTGGGAGGCATAGGATGAAGATCGTCTCTCTCAAGCAACCCTGTAATCAAATACAAGAAATCTCTTGTGTCCCCAACACACCCAATGCAATAGCAAATTGTATAGGTGCACTAGTTCGGCGAAGAGATGGTGATAAAAGTGTAGTATGGATAGTAGATATGAGCTTTTGTAGTGTGAACAACAAAAAACAGCAAGGTAGTAAATGATAAGATGGAGCACAAACGGTATTGCAATAATGGAAAATGAGGCCTAGGGTATGTACTTTCACTAGTGCAATCTCTCAACAATGCTAACATAGTTGGATCATATGATTATCCCTCAAAGTGCAATAAAGAATCACTCCCGAGTTCCTATTAGCAGAGAACAAAAGATAGAAATTGTTTGTAGGGTACAAAACCACCTCAAAGCTATTCTTTCCGATCAATCTATCCTAGAGTTCATACTAAAATAATAGCAAGCTATTCTTTCCGATCGATCTAATCAAGAGTTCGTACTAAAATAACACCATATGATGCATATCAACCAACTCTGATGTCACCTAGATACCCCAAAGTAACCGCGAGTACCCATGAGCTAATTATACGATATGTATCAAACAATTTCAGATTCATAATACTCAATCCACACAAAGAACTACAAGGAGACCCCAAAGTTTCTATCGGAGAAAAGATAATAAAAAACGTGCATCAACCCCTATGCATAGATTGCCCCAAAGTCACCTCGTGAATCCACAAGTTGAGTGCCATAACATATATCAAGTGAATCAAAAATAATACCCCATTGTCACCACGGGTATTCATATGCAAGACATATATCATGTGTTCTCAAATCTGAACATTCAATCTGACGAGACAAAACTTCAAAGGATAAAGACTCAATTCATCACAACAAGTGTAGAGAGGGGAAAACACCATATGATCCGACTATATTAACAAAGCCTGCGATACATCAAGATCGTGACATCTCAAGAACACGAGAGACGGAGATTAAACACATAGCTACTGGTACAAACCCTTAGCCCCGAGAGTGGACTACTCCCTCCTCATCATGGTGTCCGCCGGGATGATGAAGATGGCCACCGGTGATGATTCCCCCCTCCGGTAGTGTGCCGGAACGGGGTCTAGATTGGATCTCGTGGATACAGAGGCCTTACAGCAGCGGAACGTCTGATCTAGGGCTACCCCCAAGGGTTTTGGAATATTTGGGAATTTTTAGGGCAAAAAAGGGGTGCGAGAGGCCACCGAGGTGGGCACAACCCACCTGGGCGCGCCTGGGGGCCCAGGCGCGCCCAGGTGGGTTGTGCCCCCCTCGGGGCACCCCCCAGGTGCTGCCTTGGCCCATCCTGAGTGTTCTGGTCCATAAAAATCCTCCAGGAGTTTCACGGTGTTGGACTCCGTTTGATATTGCTTTCCTACGATGTAAAAAACACGCAAAAACAACAACTGGGACTGGGCACTGGGTTAATAGGCTAGTCCCAGAAAATGATATAAAGTTGCTATAAAATGATTGTAAAACATCCAAGAATGATAATAAAACAACATGAATACTTCATAAATTATAGATACGTTGGAGACGTATCAATCATCTACTCGACTGTATGATTCACTCGGATATTTGAAGGCCAATAGTCAGCAAAGCAGTTCAAGCATCATCTTCACAGTGGAGGTTTTGTTGTGGGCTGAAATAATGGCCATGATGTCCCACTTTGTAACATAAGTGGTGAGGAGGTGGCTTAGTCTATATACGCCACCCCACCACATAGCTCAAGGCTCTCGCTCTCATTCTTCCATCTCTCTCTCAAACTCCCACACATTGTAATCTCCGGATTCATACTTAGATAAGAGAAAGCCTCCCCGGAGCACAAGACGTAGGGTTGTTATCTCCACCGCGAGAGGCCCAAACTCGTTAAAAAACATCGTGTCACCCATTTGCATCTCGATAGATCACGCTCCTTTACCCTACCCCTTTCTACTATCAGAATCGTTCCCACAACATCCAGGCTATCCCATTCCCATCCTGAGTGGCACTCCATCTCCATTCCCACCATTTCTCTACCAAAACCCTCCCTCCCTCCCGCCATGGCCGACGCGCCCAACCCCGCTGTCGGTGTCAAAACCGGCGGATCTCGAGTAGGGGGTCCCGAACTGTGCGTGTAAGGCTAATGGTAACAGGAGGTGGGGGACACAATGTTTACCCAGGTTCGGGCCCTCTCTATGGAGGTAATACCCTACTTCCTGCTTGATTGATCTTGATGATATGAGTATTACAAGAGTTAATCTACCACGAGATCGTAGAGGCTAAACCCTAGAAGCTAGCCTATGATTATGATTATTGTTGTCCTACAGACTAAACCCTCTGGTTTATATAGACACCGAAGGGGGCTAGGGTTACACAGAGTCGGTTACAGAGAAGGAAATCTACATATCCGAATTGCCAAGCTTGCCTTCCACACAAAGGAGAGTCCCACCCGGACACGTGATGAAGTCTTCAATCTTGTATCTTCATAGTCCAACAATCCGGCATAAGTATATAGTCCAGCTGTCCGAGGACCCCCTAATCCAGGACTCCCTCAGTAGCCCCTAAACCAGGCTTCAATGACGATGAGTCTGGCGCGCAAATTGTCTTCGGCATTGCAAGGCGGGTTCCTTCTTCGAATACTCCAAATAAGATCTTGAACACAAGGATCATGTCTGGCTCTGCAAAACAAATTCCACATACCACCGTAGAGAGCACAATATTCCACGAACCTAATATGCTGACAACTTTTACCTAACGTGACATCACACCGCGTCCTGGTTATTATCAAAACCATTTTTCCCAACCTGGCATTGCACGTCCTGCGAGGCGGTTTTATTGGCACGTCTTGTCGAAGCAGAGATCATGTTCCCCTTATCACGGGATTCTCATCAATACGGGCGTGGGTAACCCAACCGTGCCGTTAGTATGATTCCTTGGTTTAGGCAAGTTCCAAATGGCCGCGTGGAGGACGCTTGACATTCATCCTCTTTATAAAGAGGCCAAGACCTTCCCTTTTCTTTCCACGCCTGATCCTTCCCTTCTCCTACCTCGAGTTCCAACACCCAAGGCTCAGTCCACGCGCTCCGGACCTTCAATCATGTCCGGATCCAACCCTCAAGGCTAGTGGATGGCCTCTTCTATTACAGAGGAGGACATCAAGAAGCTTAGGGAGGCTAGGTATCTGACCGCCGAAATCCTTCACAGACTTCCTGCCCCAGGGCAGGTTATTCCTACTCCCAAACCCAACAAGAGCGTTGTATTCATCTCCCACTTCATCCGAGGGTTAGGCTTTGGTCTTCATCCCTTTGTTAGAGGGCTCATGTTTTATTACGGGCTAGATTTTCATGATCTAGCTCCAGATTCCTTCCTTCACATCTCGTCGTTTATCGTCGTGTGTAAGGCCTTCCTCCGCATTACCACACACTTCGGCTTATGGCTCAAGACATTCAATGTGAAGCCGAAGATGATCGACGGGCAACACAAGGAGTGCGGAGGCGCTATAATAAGCAAAGGTGCCGACGCCTTATGGCCAAAGGGTTCCTTCCCGGAGGTGTCCGACCTATGGCAACGGGAGTGGTTTTATATCACAGCACCCTGAGGTACAATGTGGGCAGCCGCCCTAGCCTTCCGCTTTGCCCCTCCACCACAGCTTGCATCATGGGTCAACAAGGGGCTGGACTGGGGACCAGTTAATGACGTGCTGACATTGCAAAGCCGCATCCGAGATCTCCTCAAGAGGGATATCAGTCTCGTAAGTAATTCAAGTAATGCTAGTTCGTCGGGTCCTGCCATGCCAACGTCGATCTCTCCGCATGTGGGAGGTCAACCCGGAAGGACCGCAAACTATTCAGCACTTCTTTGGCGTGACGCTCGAAGGGATGTATCGATCATTCTTCGGATCACGAATAAAGTGTCTGGACACAATAGAGGATGCGGGTCTCAACTGCAACTGTCCAGATACCCAAGTAAGTAAATCCGCGACCGAACATGCTGTCATTATATTCGTCACAACATTATTCTGAATAACCACCCTCGGCCAGGACTGGATAAGAAAGGCGGAGAGGATCAGGTGTTCGGCCCCTCTTCCCGAAGACTCGCCAGATCCTGTACTAACAAGGATGCTGGCTCGTGCACCTTATCAAGTGCCATCAGGAGAGGACAAGGGGAGGAATAGGGAAGCCAAAAGCAGACTTCATGCTGGAGGTACGTTATGCATCCTAATCGGGGAAATCAGTACCCCCGTGTCGAAGGGTGAACGGGGAGGAGATTCTAGCATCCCTTCTCCCCACGGGAAGAAAAGGAGCGCCCCTAAATATTTGGAAGCAGAGGTCTCCAAACAAGGGAAGAAACCTGCTTCAGGGGGCCCTGCCTCGGAGGGCAACCTTACCGCACAGCACCCACAAGGGGGCCAGCCGTCAACTGAGCCGTAAGTGAACAAAGGTACTTTAGTAAGCATGCCCCGTTCTTTTTCCTGAGAATAACAACCAAGACATATGTTTTGCAGTCCGGCTCATAGCCCTTCTCAACAATGTTCGTCATCGGGGGATCTTCTTCCGGAGATGATGGAGAGCGAAACTCCTCCTCCTACTTCCCCGCCTCATGAGGCGGACGACCCTGAGGTGTCGTCCCGTGGGATCTCTCCCGATCCGCAAAGGCCGGAAGGTGACTCTTCGGCCGCCCGAAGTCCGAGGTTCTCAGCTCCTAGGGAGACCAACAGAAAAAGCCCGGGATTGTCCGATGTACAACCGGACACATTGATGGGTCTTCTGCAGCAAGTGGATATCTCAAAGGCACATCGTACCTTAATGGGTACGGTGGTGGAGAGGATTTCATCCACAAAAAGCGGGTTGAATAAAGCTTTTACGAGCCTGCTAAGAGGCTTTGAGGTACGCAAGTGATATATATATATATATATATATATATATATATATATATATATTTGATTGTACCGTACACGCAAGGTGTGCTTTGTATAGATAGTAGCCCCTGAGACTCTGGTTGCCGTCCGGACGAGGCGACCAGAGGATCATAGTCTCAGGTAGTGATAGCACTGATTTTGTATGCAGGCGGCTGCAGATCCGGCGGCTAACTGGACTGCTGAATTTGCCGAACTGAGGCGGCAACTTCACGTGGCGGATGCGGACATCACGCTTGCGAATAAGCGGCTTGACAAGGCACATGGTATGTATATTTGGGTGGTCAACAGATATTAATAAGAGCATAATGCTCGGATTTATAATATGCTTTGACTGCAGATGGAGTTGCCGCCGTGGAGACCCTTCAGGCAGAGCTTGCCCGTGCCAAGGAGCAAGCCAGGAGAAGTGATGTGGCCGCCCTGAACGCAGCCGAAGAACTAAAAGTCTAACAGGCTGCTCATCTCCAAAGTGAGGATAAAATAGCCAACATGGCTCTTGAGCTGCAAAATGCCGCCAGCCGATATGAGCTTCTCGAAAGGGAGAACCAAACGAAAACGACTGACCTAAAAGAAGGCCTTGCAAGCAGCAAAGGAGACTCGCTCTGAAATCAGAGCAGCGCGGGAGGAGCTTCAGCAAGCCGGTGATATCGCGGCTGGAAAGCCCTTTTTATTGCGAACGAAGTTCGGTGATCCGAAGTATGCCCCTCTTGATCAATTGTGGAGTTCTTCAGACGCATACTTGGATTTAGCAAAGAGTGCTGCTGATGCGACGGAGTATTTCAAAGATCGAGAAGATCATGAGGTGGAAAGATTGTTCTGGTCGCAGTTCAGTAATCCAAGGCGTCCGCTACTGTTGAATGAGCAAATGGCTGAATGGGCCGAGCTCCATAGGTTATCTAGGCTTGCCATGAAGGCCGTCGAGGACCACTTGTGGCCGAAGGAACCAAGTCTGGATAGTTATTTTGGTTTGGTGCACCGATTTATTCGTGATGTGCCGCATATCGATGCTGTCAAGAGGTCGGCGTGCATAGAGGGTGTGCGGATGGTTCTTGCCCATGTTAAGATATATTGGGCGAAGATGGAGGCCACCGATATTGCAACTAGGGGTCCGCCCGGGGGCCAGGACTCGCCCGAGCACTATTTTGAAGAAGTCTTAGAAGGTGCCCGTTTAATAGAGGCTCAGTGCTCAAAGAATACCATGTTCAAATGACATGTATATAGATTGTAAAAACAATGCTTTTGATAATAAAGGTTGTATTTATACTTTTGCCTGTAAAGTATTGTAGTGCCTCCTGTGCGGCCGCTTATGTATATATGTATATAACCTAAAAGTTTGCAGTCGTCGGCTTCAGCCCCCTTGCATATAATGCAGGGGTGTTTGGCAAAGCGCGTAATCACACTTGATCCAACGTCTTGGTCCGTTAAGGAGGTGGTAGCGCGGCGAATGAGGCAATCAGACTATATAGCTTTAACACTTTCACTTAGCCATAGGAGTTTGATGGTGGGGCTACTATATAGCCCCTGGTATGTCCACGCACATCCGAATACGGTGCGTGTACATACGTGACCGGGAAATTGGTCCTTCATTAATGCGGAGGAATCGCGAAGATTCCGCTGAGTCATCGAGTGGTTGACCAGTCTCTCGCTTTATCATGACAGTCAGTTTTCGGCTTTCTCTACTGAGGTGCTCATCCAGATGAACCAGGGCACAATCGCAGTAGTTCTCCCGGTGCCACCTTAGCCGATAAAGCGAAACGTAAGGTAGCAAAACACGGGAGCCGGGCAAACCCAGCTATTGACCAAAGACATGATTCAGAGCTGGTGCATATAAGGCCAAACTCGCGATGTCGAACACTCCCGAAGGTATTCAGACTTTTACAACATATACTGGACTGAGTACCGTCCTCAATAATGAGCCCTGAATTTCCAGGTACATGCATTAACTTGGCGTGACAAAAGAGCGGCTGTGGTGAGAGCATAGATCCCAAAAACACATTGGTTGTTGTCCTTGTAACGTCTATTTTAGATCGGCGAATAATAAGCTTGCTAATAACGTCGGTATCCCTCTTGGTCATTTTAAGTACCAGGAGGGTATGAGCCAACAAGAGACAATAAAAAAGGTTTACACATGGTCTTAATCTAAAAAGAAACCTTTGAACGGGGCCCTGCTGCACGTCTGCGCCTTTATCTCCGTTGTGCCGTATCCTGGAAGGGTATAGCACGATGGTCATCTGTAAAAAGAAAGGAAAAACCCAGGTGAAAGAATCTGGTGTGACCGTGCGTAAAGTCGGTCAATCTTAATGAACCGTGAAAATTTGATATCTTGAGTGTAGATACATTCGGGCCGAACTATGGGCCTTGTGCGGGCAGCCCCTAGCACCACATATGGGGCGTAATCATTAATTAAGCTCAGGTTTATCAGGGCTGCACAGCTAGTGGTGCGCCAGACACGTCTAGCCGTGTCCGTGGTCCCGAGGACCGATCAGTTACTCGGGTTGAAGAGGCCGTTCAGTGGTTCGGCTACTAGAGCCGCCATGTAGTCTTCCGCGCGAAGAGAACGCTCTATGTTTCCACTGATAGTGATGACACCGCGTGGACTAGGCATCTTAAGTTTAAGATAAGCGTAATGCCATACTGCATTGAAACGAGCGAAGGCCATTCTTCCGAGTAGTGCATGATAGTCGCTCCGGAATGGGGCAATGTCGAAGATTAGTTCTTCGCTTCGAAAGTTGTCGGGAGAGCCAAATACAACCTCTAACGTCAAAGAGCCCGTGCAGCGGGCCTCTACGCCTGGTATTACTCCTTTAAAGGTAGTACTGCTTTGGTTGATTCTCGACGGGTCTATCCCCATCTTGTGGACAGTGTCCTGATATATCAGATTAAGACTACTGCCGCCGTACATGAGGACTCGGGTGAGATGGTATCCGTCAATTATTGGGTTGAGCACCAAGGCGGCCGAACCTCCATGCCGGATACTAGTCGGATGATCCCTGCGATCAAAGGTGATCGGGCAGGCCGACCATGGAATGAATTTGGGGGGCGACTGGTTCCACAGCGTATATGTCTCGGAGTGCGCGTTTGCGATTCTCTTTGGTATGTGGGTGGCGTAAATCATGTTTACTGTATTGACCTCTGGTGGAAATTTTTTCTGTCCCCCAGTTCAGCTGGCTAGGTTTGTCCTTGTCTTCACTTGGCGGCTCCCTCCCCTTGTGTTCGGCGTTGAGCTTGCCGGCCTGCTTGAAGACCCGGCATTCTCTGTTGGTGTGATTCGCAGGTTTCTCGGGGGTGCCATGAATTTGGCAGGATCTGTCTAGAATTTTATTTAGACTGGACGAACCATCTCTGCTGCCTTTAAATGGCTTTTTCCGTTGACAGGGTCTGGAGCCCCTGGACGAATTTGGCAGGATCTGTCTAGAATTTTATTTAGACTAGACGAACCATCTCTGCTGCCTTTAAATGGCTTTTTCCGTTGACAGGGTCTGGAGCCCCTGAATCCGGCGTTTACCGTTGTATTGTCTGGGCTTTCTTCATTATTTCGATGCTTATTTTTATTGCGTCGCAGCTTTCCATTGCCATCCCTGATTTCGGATGTGCCTGGATCGCTGGTGCCGCTGCGGGCCAACCAACTATCCTCACCTACGCAAAAGCGGGTCATAAGAGTAGTTAGGGCTGTCATTGTCCTTGGCTTTTCCTGGCCGAGGTGTCTGGCAAGCCATTCGTCCTGGATATTGTGTTTGAAAGCTGCTAGGGCTTCAGCGTCCGAACAGTCGATGATTTGGTTCTTCTTGGTGAGAAATCTGTTCCAAAGCTTACAGGCTGACTCTCCGGGTTGTTGGATTATGTGACTTAAATCGTCTGCATTCGGAGGTCGGACATATGTCCCTTGAAAATTAGCCCTGAAAGCATCCTCGAGTTCCTCCCAACTTCCAATGGAATTTTCGGGGAGGCTTTTCAACCAGTGCCGAGCTAGTCCTTTCAACTTGAGGGGTAGGTATTTGATGGCGTGGAGATCGTCTCCGCGAGCCATGTGGATGTGAAGAATAAAGTCCTCAATCCAGACTACAGGGTCTGTCGTTCCGTCGTATGCCTCGATGTTCATGGGTTTGAACCCCTCTGGAAATTCATGATCCAACACCTCATCGGTGAAGCACAGGGGGTGCGCAGCGCCCCTATACTTGGATGTGTCATGGCATGGGTCTGACGGCTGTAGTGTTCGGTATTGATTCCGAGCTGGTAGTCGATCCGCATAGTCGGTCTGGTGGCTGTGATCCTGCATAGAAACACGTTTTCTAGATCCATAGATGGACCTGGCCACATCATCTCTTTTGTCCAGGTGCTCACGTAGATCGTGTGCTGACTTGTGTGCAGCGTCATTAGCTGCTCTGTCTCGGCCACGGGGTGGTCGGTCCGGCAGATCGGACGTATTGTTTTTCGGCGGACTGGGCGCAATAGCCTCGTCGTCGAATTCGGGCAGCAACTTGCGTTTTGGGTAGCTCTTTGTGTGGCGATCACCGCCATGTATTTCGTCAATGTCGAGCACTTTGTTCCATTTATGGTTGAGCGTATCCTGCGCGGCTTTAAGCTGTTGCTTCTGCTTCTTTAAGCTCCTCGCGGTAGCAATAAGCCTTTTGTGGAGGTGCTCTTGTTCTAAGTTGATGATGCGTGCATCGTCGTCCGGACTGTTCTCCTCTCCGGAGACAGGCTTATAGGTTTTGTCTTCGGCATCGCTGTGATCGGACAGCGGCTCTGGACTGTGTTCGTCGTCCCCTGGCTCATCCTGCTCCATTGTTGGGTCTACGGGGTCGTCGTTATTTTTAGCGTCGTCTGGGGTATTATTCATTCTTGTGCCGGTATCACTGTTTTTGCTATGGCGGTCTTTAGAGCGGCGTCGCTGACATCAGCTTTTTGTTTGCTTCTCAAGGGGATTGTCCTTCGCTGCATCGTCGCCATTGCTTTCTTTGGGTGTGTCCACCATATATATATCGTATGATGAAGTGGTTGTCCAGCCCCCTAGGGGTGGTGGTTCCCATTTTTCTCCGGCATCATCGTCCATGCCGTTGATGTCTTCGGAGTCGAAGTCAAGCGTGTCGGTTAAGTCATCGAAAGTGGCTATTAAGTGGGTGGTGGGTGGGTAACGAATTCCTTCATCGTCCGCTTCCCATTCAAGCCGGACATAGTTCGGCCAAGAGTCTCCTGACAGGGAGAGAGATTTCAATGAGTTCAGCACGTCGCCCAAGGGCGAGTGCTGAAAGATATCCGTGGAGTTAAACTCCATGATCGGTGCCCAATCAGGTTCGATGGGCACGGACGCACGTGGTTCGGAGCCTATGGCCGGAGACGAGTCCGAAGGTCCGAAGACACAGACCTCCTTGGAAGTGAGACCTGTGTCCGGCTCTATCGCCACTGAGTGTTCGGCCTCCCTGGCGGGATTCATACACCCATCCTCGATGGCACGATCTGCTCTAGATTTAAAGCCGGGTCAGCTGCAGGTGCGATCTCCGGAGCACAGTCCAATGGCAGATTTAAGTCATGCTCATCGCGACCGTAGGGCGCACCTGTCATGGGTTCGAATCCGTCGAAGATCAAGTCTCCGCGGGTGTCGGTGGTGTAGTTCAGGCTTCCGAACCTGACCTGATGGCCAGTGGCATAGCTATCGGTCTGCTCCAGATGGCCAAGTGAGTTGGCCCGCAGTGCGAAGCCGCCGAATACGAAGATCTGTCACGGGAGGAAAATCTCGCCCCGGACCGCATCGTTGTAGATGACTGAAGGAGCCATTAAGCCTTATGATGGCGGCACAGTGGAACTTTCAATGAAAGCACCAATGTCGGTGTCAAAACCGGTGGATCTCGGGTAGGGGGTCCCAACTGTGCGTCTAAGGCTAATGGTAACAGGAGGCGGGGGACACAATGTTTACCCAGGTTCGGGCCCTCTCTATGGAGGTAATACCCTACTTTCTGCTTGATTGATCTTGATGATATGAGTATTACAAGAGTTGATCTACCACGAGATCGTAGAGCCTAACCCTAGAAAGCTAGCCTATGATTATGATTGTTGTTGTCCTACGGACTAAACCCTCCGGTTTATATAGACACCGGAGGGGGCTAGGGTTACACAGAATAGGTTGCAGAGAAGGAAATCTACATATCCGAATTGCCAAGCTTGCCTTCCACACAAAGGAGAGTCCCACCCGGACACGGGACGAAGTCTTCAATCTTGTATCTTCATAGTCCAACAGTCCGGCATAAGCATATAGTCCAGCTGTCCGAGGACCCGCTAATCCAGGACTCCCTCACCCGCCGCCCCCTTCCTTGCCCGTCCCCGTCGTGGCTGCCCACACCGTGGCCCTGAAGAAGTCGAATAAGCGACAAGAAGAGTGCAACCCAGACGGCGAAGCGAGCCGTCTGGAGAGAGGGGAAGGAAAAAAGAAGACGCCGCCGCCGCTCAGGCGCAGGCCACTGCTGCGAACACCGATGCCATCGCTGCTAAAGTGACGCAAGCTACCCTCCTTCTGCTAGGGTTCCGTGACTTAGCTAGTCTTGTCACTTCAAAAGAGGTGGGGCTTCATCCAATTGAGTGCAAATTTTTTTGTCTGTCATGAGAATGTTGTCGGCCGGCCCGGAGTGGCATTGGCGAGACATGGTATACAATTCCTTCCCATGTTCATATGAGCATATGTGGTCCTCCTATGCATATGAATGTATTTTATTGGTTTCATCGCCACATGTAGGTGTTTCAAGCTTCAGATACCTTCAAGGTTCAACATGGGGCAAACATTCACCTTGACCCATTGCGACCCAGAAGAAAGGTGGCGGGCCTCATCAGTCGTCGACCCAAGTGAAAGTGAGAAACGACCGAGGGGGAAGACCAAAATTCCAAGGTGGGTGAAAAGTGTGATGCTTTGACACTCGCCTTGCAAGAAACTTTGAAGGGGTTCATGACCCAAAAGGAGATGTCAATTGAGAAGAGGGAAGAGAGGAAGCGCCGAGAAAGAGGAGGCAATGAAGACCGTCTTTGACATTCAAAAGAAGAAGCTCGAGATCGATGAAACCAATGCCTGGTCAAGAGCCAAGGAGGTGGAGCTCGTGGTAATCAGGAAGGAAATGGAGATCATGGCGACGGACTTGAGCAAGATGTCCATGAGAAAAAGGGTTTGGTTTGAGAAGAGACAAAAGTTAATGCTCGAACGAGTGATCATCTTATGGTTGGCCGAGATGCGATTGTTTTGTATGTTGGGTGAATGCCGACATGAATTCTAGCTTCATTTTACAATCTACTTGCTATATTTGATGATGAAAATATATTTGCTGGAAAAAAACAACGAGGCAGACCAAATGGGTCGCTCGGTTGGGCGCACTGCCTAGGAAAGCACGGACAAAGGGCTCCTTCCCCTACAACCAATCCAAACGTGTCACATCCCTAGTTCTGGCAATGCTTAGTGCTAGCATCTTGTGTTGCATCATGTCTAAGTTTTAATTAAACTTGAAATGGGGACCGATAAACCCTAGCAGCAAATAAAATGCAACTAGGGTCAAATTAAATCTTTTCCATCTACCCAAAATGACCTTTAGAAAAGTTCATCAATTTTGGAATGGGTGAAAACTTCTTCCAAAAATGATGTACACATTTCTAGGACATTTCTGGATTTTGGAGTTAATTCATATGTATTTGAATTTGGACAATTAAATGCTATATAATATTTTAAATGTCCAAATAATTCTGAACTTAAGAGGGGGCTGTTGGAAATATTCCAAACAAAGCCCACAATTATTTTCAGGGTTTTTGAAAATGCCTTAGCATTTTAATTAAGTCAAAACAATTGCATAAAAATAGAAAAGAGAAAACCAGAGAGAGACAGAGAAATTACCTGGCGCTTACCTGTCCAGCCTGGCCGGCCCAGCTGGCAGCCCACCTGTGCAGCCCAGCCCACCAGCGCCACTGTCCTCAAGCTCCTGCCAGGAGGACGCGGGCGTGTGGTCGCCGCGCGTGGGCACGCGCGCGCCACCTCCTGCTTCCCCGGCCCTCCTAGCGACGCCACGACGACGCCCCGTGTCCCCTCGCTCCTCTCCCTCACTTGCTGCACCCTCTCTCCCTCCCGTGACTTTCTTCCCCGAGCTCATCCGAGAGCGACCGTCGCTGCCGCTCGCTGCTGCTGCTGCAGCCACCGTTCTCCCCTCACCTCCCCACCTCGTCTGAAAGCTCCGCCATCGTCCACTGCTTCGGCCCACCCTGGCCCCGAGCGCTAGGACGGCCTGCATCGCTGGCTGCTTCATCTTCTTCCTCTTCGGTGCCATGGATCACCGCCGTCAAATTCGCCGTCGCCAAGCCGTCCCCGAGCAAGCCGAGCCCCTCATCGTGATCACTGTGAGCTTTGCCGTTGTTTCCCCCTAACCCCGCGGCCTAGCGCCCGCCGTAGCCGCAATTTCCATTGATGCCGAAGCACGCCGCCGCACGAGCTCGTCGCCGACGCAGCTCCGGTGACCATTTGGTCCCGGGCGTGCGTCCAACATGCTCACCTCCGCGCGTAGAGTCTCCCTAGCGTCTCATCGTGCTCGTTTGCGCACCGCAGCGCCGGTCCCGCGAACACCCGAGCTCCGGCTGCCGCCTCGCTCGCTGCCTTCATCGTTCCCGGCCATCGCAACACTTACCACCGCCACCACTAGATGCGCGCGAGTCCCAGGAGCACGTAGATGCCCTCATCCGCCCCTTTGGGCGCCGGAGATGCAAACCCGAGTGTCTCCGCTGCTCTGCTTGGTCGCCGGCGGCTAACCGCCGGTGTGTCCGACGTGGCCGCGTGATTAGTGTTAATCACGGCCAGCTAACCCCCCAGAGCCACTGACAGCCGGGCCCCATGGCCTAACAAACCAACTAACTAAGTAAGATTAAGATTAATCTAATTACAGTGGGCCCACGTGTCAATTTGACTATGCTGATGTGGGCGTTGACTTGACCCCACATGTCTGTGACCCTAGCCATCACTGTGAGACTGATACGCAGGGCCCACAGGTCAGTTTGACCTGGACCGCGCCCGTTGACTGCTGACATCACAGTGACGTCATGCTGAGGCAATAACTCTTTTCTGGATTTATTTATATTCAGGAAATTCCAGAAAATAGTGCTAACTTCTAAAAATCATAGAAAATCAACCGTAGCTCCAAATGAAATAATTTATATATGAAAAATGATTAGAAAAATCCAATCTATCCATCTGTACCATCTTCATGCATGTTAGAACAACTTATGGCTGCTGTTTAGGACAAATCATATGAATGGCATTTAAATAATCACATATGGAGTTTGGATTTGAACTTAGGGTTCAAACCAACTTCATTTAACTTTGTTGCTAGTTGCATTAGCTCAAAACACCAGCATGTTGCCATGTCATGATCATACATCATAATGTTGCATTGCATTGATTGTGTTTCTTTCTCAGTTGCCGGTAATTGCCCCCTTTCGATAGACGATGTACCGACGATGAGATCGATGACACCGATGAAGAGATATACTATCTTCAGAAGTGCCAGGCAAGCAAAACCCCCTTGTTCATTCCGATACAATCCCACTCTCTCGCTCCTGCTCTCTTTTACTGCATTAGGACAACAACGACATATCTGTTACTTGCTGCGGTAGTTGAACCCCTTTATCCTCTGCATGACCTGTCATTGCCACAGTAAATAGATGAAACCCACTAGCATGAGTAGGAGTTGTTTGAGCCCTGATGTGCCTACTCATTCATGCTTGTTTGTCATGCCTGCTATTGCTTAGAGTTGAGTCAGGTCTGATTCATCGGGAATGAATCAGAGGCGTGTGAACATGTCCTACCGTTGAGAGCTAAGTGTGTGAACACGATTTGGTAAAGGTAGCGGTGAGAGGCCATGTAGGAGTACATGGTGGGTTGTCTCATTGCAGCTGTCCTCAGGAACTGAGTTCTGTGTTTGTGATCCATGAACAGCTACTACCACACATTGGGATCCTTAATTGACCCTCTCGGCTTCTTAATCACCCTTGTTCTCTGTCCAGGAGTTGCAACTAGTTTCTGGTGTTTGTAGGTAGTGTTAGTAGTCTACCAAGTGGCACCCGGTACAGGTGGGCTTGGGACAGACTAGGCACCATGGCACGGTGTACCAAGCGTAAATCCACCCGTCGAGGTGGGCTTGGGAACCTGCTCACATCGTTTGGGGCCATGAGCGACACCCCGGCCGGATCTCCTTGAGGATGGAACCCGAATAGGCGATAAACCTGGACGAGAGACTTGAGTGTTTAGGTAGGCCGTGGCCGACTCCCTCGCCCGGCTTCCGCTTGAAGGTTGCCAAGGTACATGACGTGTACAGGGCGATAAGTGGCGAGAGCGTGTGTGAAGAAGTACACCCCTGCAGGGTTATCATTATCTATTCGAATAGCCGGATTCCTCGGATATGGAAACTTGGACCCCTTGTACAGTTCATAGACAAGTGAAAGTGGATACTCTAAAATGCGCAAGATAAGCGTGAGTGCTATGGATGGCGTTCTCGTAGGGAGACGGGAGCGGATCCATAGTGGTGTATTGATATGGTGAATATGTGGACTCGTGTGCGCCACCTCAAAAGAGTTACTTGTAGTCGTAGTTCAGGATAGCCACCGAGTCAGAGCTGGCTTGCTGCAGTTAAACTCCACCACCCCCTTTGTTGATAATGATGCATATGTAGTTAGTTCTGATGTAAGTCTTGCTGGGTACATTTGTACTCACGTTTGCCTATTTTATGTTTTTGCAGAGAGACTTCAGTCTCGCTAGTAGTTCCGCTTGGACTTCGACGTTTAGCTTGTTACCTCAGCTACGATCTTGTGCCCTCGGCAGGATCTGGTAGATAGTCAGGCTTCTAAGCCTTTTCATTTGTAGATGTCTGTACTCAGACATGATAAGCTTCCGCTTGTGTTTGATTTGTATGCTCTAAATGTTGGGTCATGAGACCCATGTTTGTAATATCTCGCTCCTCGGAGCCTATTGAATAAATACTTGAGTCGTAGAGTCATGTTGTGATGCCATGTTGTATTTGCACATATCGAGCATATTGTGTGTATGTTATTGAAATGCTTGGTATGTGTGGGATCTGACTATCTAGTTGTTTATCTTTAGTAGCCTCGCTTACCAGGAAATGTCTCCTAGTGATTCCACTGAGCCATGGTAGCTTGCTACTGCTCCGGAACACTTAGGATGGCCGGAATGTGTCCTTCTTCGTTCCTGTGTCTGTCCCTTCGGGGAAATGTCACGCGTTGAGTACTGGAGTCCTGTTAGCCCGCTACAGCCCGGTTTACCGGAGTCCTGCTAGCCTAGTGCTACAGCCCGGAACTTACTCGCTGATGACCGACACGTTCGATGCTGGGTCATGGATGCCTGTCCCTATAAGTCTGTGCCACTTTGGGTTTACGACTAGCCATGTCAGCCCGGGCTCCTTACCATATGGATGCTAGCGACACTATCATATACGTGTGCCAAAAGGCGCAAACGGTCCCGGGCAAAGGTAAGGCGACACCCGTGGGAATACCGTGCGTGAGGCCGCAAAGCGATATGAGGTGTTACATGCTAGGTTGATGTGGCATTGAGTTGGGGTCCTGACAGCTTTGGTATCAGAGCTTGACTGCCTGTAGGATTACCAAGCCAAACTGGTCAAAGTTGAGTCTAGAAATGCTTTAGTTATATGTAGGGGAATTGATTGTGGGATGGAACGTAAGGCTCTTTTTACTCCTTATACCTCTTGGCCTTCTGATCTGAGTCATCCTCTTCTCTTCTACGGGGATTAAGAACTAGGCCTTCTCATCTATCTATCAGGATGACGTGTTACTAATCCATAGACTTATAGGATTGTTGGTTTCAAGCCTCAGTTCAGTTTCTACTACTTTCGTATGATAACTGTTGATCTTGAAACCTTGATATGATGTTGTTGAGTGGTTATGCCACCATTTTGCATGATGTCTCAAATCTTTTGAGCATTTACAGCCGTTATGCTATCCGAGTCATCCCAGGTTTCTGAACTATCTGATGCATTTGCAAATTCCTCCTTCCTATTCATGGTGTCTTTTTTGGTCAGAATAAGCACACTAATCGGTGAGTTGAGGTACCCTGTTGCCTCGACATATATGTTGGAGCTATTATTATGACCCTAGGTGTTTTAGGGAGTCACCTAGTAATCTAGCCATGTTTTGTGTTCCCGGTGTGATGATTCTGGCCATCATTCTCGAAAGCATCCCGTGATGCCACTTAGTAGTAGGTATTCTACTCCTGGGTTTTGAGCCAAAATTCACCCTACTCACCTCATGTTGATAGTGTTGCTAGTTCCTTTAGGATATTAGTAACTTTGCAATAGTCCTCGAGGTCTGTGGTATTTCCTTCTTCCAATACCATGAACCATCCTTGGCAGGAGTTCCTCCGAATCAAAAGATCACAATAAGAGTGCTCTTGACGAGTTCTCCATTCTATATTGTGAGTCTGCCAGTCCTACCTTTCTGCATGGGTTATCTGGAAGAAACCTGTTGAACTCGTTCGACATTCTAATCCATGCATCCACAACTCAGAAAATGTTATGTTCCTTTGAGTTGTCCCTCTTTAGTTGTTTTCTGGCCCTCGTCTATCAATTGATAGTCAGGAGTAGTTATGCTTTCATGTTCCTCGATGCCACTACTCTTGTGGCCCGTCAAGCCATTCCATTCGGGAATGACTAGGAGAAACAAACTCCAGTACCTCATCCATATCTAGGATTGGGTCAAAGCAGTTGTATTCCGCGGATCAAATGCCAAACTAGCTTTTGCTCTGCTGTACCTTGGAGTGTTACCATCTTTATGTCAAGAATGTCATGAGAATTGCACCACCTCTTATGAATTCTTGACGGTGTAATACTTCTTGCCATCATTGTTCATTCCTCGGTTCCCGTGTTATTGTAACCGGAATGCCGACAAGTGAATCATGATGTGTGAAAACAATACTCCTAGCAACCGTGTTGCTTGGTAGTTAATGGACATTAATATCATTCTTAGCATGTTGATTATTGAATCATCACCCTAAGGTTAATCGTGCTACCTAGCCCTTATTTCCGGTGCACTTTTCGATCTATGAGTTAGGATAGTGCCAATCCTTACTTATTTGATCATATCGTCTTGCCTGAAAAGCAAGATTGTTCTCGAGCTTAGTAACATATCGGTGGTTCGTGATGTTCCGAATATCTCCTCGGAAGTATGACCAGGTTTCACCTGACCGCTATGTAGTTCGTGATCATGTTGGTTTTCTTCCAAACCACCCAATCTCCAAGATCCCGTGATGGATACCCCGAGCTAGTTGGTTAAGCTAAACAACAACTTGGAGAGTTGGGAGATAAAAGCTTAATCCACTTAGTTCACTCCAAAAGGGATATTCTTGTGTAGTGTGTGTTGAAGAAAGATGATATCTTCATCGATTGGTCCCTGTGATTAGTTGTTGGACCTAATGTCTTATCAATCCTTTGATTTGAGTATGGGCTATCGTCAAATCAAATCAGTACCAACGATGTTCGTAATGTTGTCTTACTCGTGGTTGATCCCTCGAACATACACCATTACATCTTTTGGTCTGACCAATGCTATCACCGTGTTCACATGATGGTGGAAGTCCAGTGATATGGAAATTCCGATGAGTTGTTGTTGAAACCCATCAGCAGCATTTTATCTCCCCCATGACTCATGTTGAACATAAACCTAGTGTTGGAAACTTTTATTAGCATTATCTTCATGTCCCATTTGTGAAGAATATGTTGGATGAAAGAAGTGACTTTCTCTGATTCACGTGCATTTGGTGCAAGTTGCCGCCGTGAGTTCGAGAAAGGTTGTTTTTGTTTCCCTTGGAATCATCCCAAGTTAGTCATGCATACGTGCGAAGTATTCTATGGCTTGGTAGATTAATTACCTCCACTCCATATGTGTTCCTAGCACACCAAGCCACTGACTGATTTGTTCAAGGAAGAGAAGTCTATGCTTGGGATGTAATCCATGGACTTGCGTAAAGACTTCGTTATCCTTGATGATGGTTCCCAACCTGAACTCGGTAGTGTTTTATTATAAGACTACTGTGTGGTCATGCTTGTCTAGGACAGCGTGTTCACGTGCGTGTAGCAGAACCATCTCATGTTTTGGAGCTTGCTATCGTAGTTCATTTCCCTGAGAATCATGCAACGTCATCTCGTCGATTTGTGTTGCAACCTTTCTTTTCGGACATGCTGAGTCTGAAGTATACTAACACCAATCGAATCTGAATCTCAGGCAGATATGATGGTTGGAATATTTCCAACAGTTGCATTTCGTTCCCAGCTTGCACCACCATTGAGCTAATTTCCCATGGGTTGCCCTTCTCAGCAGTTGTTGTTCGAGATCATCTTTAGTAGTGGACTTGTCATGAGTCCCATCCATTTCCGATGATAAGCAAAATCATCCATTGCGTTGTCTTCAGCAAGGTAGTCCACATCATCCATTCTAGTCCGAGTATGTCATTCTTTCGAACTCCCTCTAATGATCAATGGTGTTGGCCTTGGGTTGGTATTAAGAGTTTCAATGATCTCTGAATCAAAGGTAATTCTTTTTGCCACTTAAGGGAATATTCCTGCGAATCACCTTCCTTAGGATGTCTCGTTATGGTATCATGGCAACCCAAATCCTCGCTACGTTGACAACCGTTCACCACCTTGTTAAGAGTGAAGTTGTTGTCTACCTAGTGGACCCTCGTCAACTACTCCACTCCATTCTTTTGGATGTATGCCTCGTGTCTCACCTCGAGAGATGTTTCAATGTCTCACTCGATGAGTGATCCTGAGTTGTTTGATCTTCGAGAAGATCGATCCTTCTAGAGTTTTCCTTTCCCCTTGTTGACATGTTGCTTGAAGATCCCAGAGCAAGACTCCGAGACAATGATGGTGATCGAAACAACGTTCTTATGAAGTGCACCCTGGATCGTGAAGATTGTGTTGGACTGCGTATCCCCTTTATCTTACCCTACGCTTGAATCTCGGGACGAGATTCTTGTTTAGTGGGGGTGAGTTATCACATCCCTAGTTCTGGCAATGCTTAGTGCTAGCATCTTGTGTTGCATCATGTCTAAGTTTTAATTAAACTTGAAATGGGGACCGATAAACCCTAGCAGCAAATAAAATGCAACTAGGGTCAAATTAAATCTTTTCCATCTACCCAAAATGGCCTTTAGAAAAGTTCATCAATTTTGGAATGGGTGAAAACTTCTTCCAAAAATGATGCACACATTTCTAGGACATTTCTGGATTTTGGAGTTAATTCATATGTATTTGAATTTGGACAATTAAATGCTATATAACATTTTAAATGTCCAAATAATTCTGAACTTAAGTGGGGGCTGTTGGAAATATTCCAAACAGAGCCCACAATTATTTTCAGGGTTTTTGAAAATGCCTTAGCATTTTAATTAAGTCAAAACAATTGCATAAAAATAGAAAAGAGAAAACCAGAGAGAGACAGAGAAATTACCTGGCGCTTACCTGTCCAGCCTGGCCGGCCCAGCTGGCAGCCCACCTGTGCAGCCCAGCCCACCAGCGCCATCGTCCTCAAGCTCCTGCCAGGAGGACGCGGGCATGTGGTCGCCGCGCGTGGGCACGCGCGCGCCACCTCCTGCTTCCCCGGCCCTCCTAGCGACGCCACGACGACGCCCCGTGTCCCCTCGCTCCTCTCCCTCACTCGCTGCACCCTCTCTCCCTCCCCTGACTTTCTTCCCCGAGCTCATCCGAGAGCGACCGTCGCCGCCGCTCGCTGCTGCCGCAGCCACCGTTCTCCCCTCACCTCCCCACCTCGTCTGAAAGCTCCGCCATCGTCCACTGCTTCGCCCCACCCTGGCCCCGAGCGTTGGGACGACCTGCATCGCCGGCTGCTTCATCTTCTTCCTCTTCGGTGCCATGGATCGCCGCCGTCAAATTCGCTGTCGCCAAGCCGTCCCCGAGCAAGCCGAGCCACTCATCGTGATCACTGTGAGCTTCGCCGTTGTTTCCCCCTAACCCCGCGGCCTAGCGCCCACCGTAGCCGCAATTTCCATTGATGCCGAAGCACGCCGCCGCACGAGCTCGTCGCCGACGCAGCTCCGGTGACCATTTGGTCCCGGGTGTGCGTCCAACATGCTCACCTCCGCGCGTAGAGTCTCCCTAGCGTCTCGCCGCGCTCGTTTGCGCACCGCAGCGCCGGTCCCGCGAACACCCGAGTTCCGGCTGCCGCCTCGCTCGCCGCCGTCGTCGTTCCCGGCCATCCCAGCACTTACCACCGCCACCACTAGATGCGGGCGAGTCCCAGGAGCACGTAGATGCCCTCATCCGCCCCTTTGGTCGCCGGAGATGCAAACCCGAGCGTCTCCGCTGCTCTGCTTGGTCGCCGGCGGCTAACCGCCGGTGTGTCCGACGTGGCCGCGTGATTAGTGTTAATCACGGCCAGCTAACCCCCCAGAGCCACTGACAGCCGGGCCCCACGGCCTAACTAACCGACTAACTAAGTAAGATTAAGATTAATCTAATTACAGTGGGCCCACGTGTCAATTTGACTATGCTGATGTGGGCGTTGACTTGACCCCACATGTCTGTGACCCTAGCCATCACTGTGAGACTGATACGCAGGGCCCACAGGTCAGTTTGACCTGGACCGCGCCCGTTGACTGCTGACATCATAGTGACGTCATGCTGAGGCAATAACTCTTTTCTGGATTTATTTATATTCAGGAAATTCCAGAAAATAGTGCTAACTTCTAAAAATCATAGAAAATCAACCGTAGCTCCAAATGAAATAATTTATATATGAAAAATGATCAGAAAAATCCAATCTATCCATCTGTACCATCTTCATGCATGTTAGAACAACTTATGGCTGCTGTTTAGGACAAATCATATGAATGGCATTTAAATAATCACATATGGAGTTTGGATTTGAACTTAGGGTTCAAACCAACTTCATTTAACTTTGTTGCTAGTTGCATTAGCTCAAAACACCAGCATGTTGCCATGTCATGATCATACATCATAATGTTGCATTGCATTGATTGTGTTTCTTTCTCAGTTGCCGGTAATTGCCCCCTTTCGATAGACGACGTACCGACGATGAGATCGATGACACCGATGAAGAGATATACTATCTTCAGAAGTGCCAGGCAAGCAAAACCCCCTTGTTCATTCCGATACAATCCCACTCTCTCGCTCCTGCTCTCTTTTACTGCATTAGGACAACAACGACATATCTGTTACTTGCTGCGGTAGTTGAACCCCTTTATCCTCTGCATGACCTGTCATTGCCACAGTAAATAGATGAAACTCACTAGCATGAGTAGGAGTTGTTTGAGCCCTGATGTGCCTACTCATTCATGCTTGTTTGTCATGCCTGCTATTGCTTAGAGTTGAGTCAGGTCTGATTCATCGGGAATGAATCAGAGGCGTGTGAACATGTCCTACCGTTGAGAGCTAAGTATGTGAACACGATTTGGTAAAGGTAGCGGTGAGAGGCCATGTAGGAGTACATGGTGGGTTGTCTCATTGCAGCCGTCCTCAGGAACTGAGTTCTGTGTTTGTGATCCATGAACATCTACTACCACACATTGGGATCCTTAATTGACCCTCTCGGCTTCTTAATCACCCTTCTTCTCTGTCCAGGAGTTGCAACTAGTTTCTGGTGTTTGTAGGTAGTGTTAGTAGTCTACCAAGTGGCACCCGGTACAGGTGGGCTTGGGACAGACTAGGCACAGTGGCACGGTGTACCAAGCATAGATCCACCCGTTGAGGTGGGCTTGGGAACCCTGCTCACATCGTTTGGGGCCGTGAGCGACACCCCGGCCGGATCTCCTTGCGGATGGAACCCGAATAGGCGATAAACCTGGACGAGAGACTTGAGTGTTTAGGTAGGCCGTGGCCGACTCCCTCGCCCGGCTTCCGCTTGAAGGTTGCCGAGGTACATGACGTGTACAGGGCGATAAGTGGCGAGAGCGTGTGTGAAGAAGTACACCCCTACAGGGTTATCATTATCTATTCGAATAGCCGGATTCCTCGGATATGGAAACTTGGACCCCTTGTACAGTTCATAGACAAGTGAAAGTGGATACTCTAAAATGCGCAAGATAAGCGTGAGTGCTATGGATGGCGTTCTCGTAGGGAGACGGGAGCGGATCCATAATGGTGTATTGATATGGTGAATATGTGGACTCGTGTGCGCCACCTCAAAAGAGTTACTTGCAGTCGTAGTTCAGGATAGCCACCGAGTCAGAGCTGGCTTGCTGCAGTTAAACTCCACCACCCCCTTTGTTGATAATGATGCATATGTAGTTAGTTCTGATGTAAGTCTTGCTGGGTACATTTGTACTCACGTTTGCCTATTTTATGTTTTTGCAGAGAGACTTCAGTCTCGCTAGTAGTTCCGCTTGGACTTCGACGTTTAGCTTGTTACCTCAGCTACGATCTTGTGCCCTCGGCAGGATCTGGTAGATAGTCAGGCTTCTAAGCCTTTTCATTTGTAGATGTCTGTACTCAGACATGATAAGCTTCCGCTTGTGTTTGATTTGTATGCTCTGAATGTTGGGTCATGAGACCCATGTTTGTAATATCTCGCTCCTCGGAGCCTATTGAATAAATACTTGAGTTGTAGAGTCATGTTGTGATGCCATGTTGTATTTGCACATATCGAGCATATTGTGTGTATGTTATTGAAATGCTTGGTATGTGTGGGATTTGACTATCTAGTTGTTTATCTTTAGTAGCCTCTCTTACCGGGAAATGTCTCCTAGTGATTCCACTGAGCCATGGTAGCTTGCTACTGCTCCGGAACACTTAGGCTGGCCGACATGTGTCCTTCTTCGTTCCTGTGTCTGTCCCTTCGGGGAAATGTCACGCGTTGAGTACCGGAGTCCTGTTAGCCCGCTACAGCCCGGTTTACCGGAGTCCTGCTAGCCCAGTGCTATAGCCCGGAACTTACTCGCTGATGACCGACACGTTCGATGCTGGGTCATGGATGCCTGTCCCTGTAAGTCTGTGCCACTTTGGGTTTACGACTAGCCATGTCAGCCCGGGCTCCTTACCATATGGATGCTAGCGACACTATCATATACGTGTGCCAAAAGGCGCAAACGGTCCCGGGCAAAGGTAAGGCGACACCCGTGGGAATACCATGCCTGAGGCCGCAAAGTGATATGAGGTGTTACATGCTAGGTTGATGTGGCATTGAGTCGGGGTCCTGACAGCTTTGGTATCAGAGCTTGACTGCCTGTAGGATTACCAAGCCAAACTGGTCGAAGTTGAGTCTAGAAATGCTTTAGTTATATGTGGGGGAATTGATTGTGGGATGGAACGTAAGGCTCTTTTTACTCCTTATACCTCTTGGCCTTCTTATCTGAGTCATCCTCTTCTCTTCTACGGGGATTAAGAACTAGGCCTTCTCATCTATCTATCAGGATGACGTGTTACTAATCCATAGACTTATAGGATTGTTGGTTTCAAGCCTCAGTTCAGTTTCTACTACTTCCGTATGATAATTGTTGATCTTGAAACCTTGATATGATGTTGTTGAGTGGTTATGCCACCATTTTGCATGATGTCTCAAATCTTTTGAGCATTTACAGCCGTTATGCTATCCGAGTCATCCCAGGTTTCTAAACTATCTGATGCATTTGCAAATTCCTCCTTCCTGTTCACGGTGTCCTTTTGGTCAGAATAAGCACACTAATCGGTGAGTTGAGGTACCCTGTTGCCTCGACATATATGTTGGAGCTATTATTATGACCCTAGGTGTTTTAGGGAGTCACCTAGTAATCTAGCCATGTTTTGTGTTCCCGGTGTGATGATTCTGGCCATCATTCTCGAAAGCATCCCGTGATGCCACTTAGTAGTAGGTATTCTACTCCTGGGTTTTGAGCCAAAATTCACCCTACTCACCTCATGTTGATAGTGTTGCTAGTTCCTTTAGGATATTAGTAACTTTGCAATAGTCCTCGAGGTCTGTGGTATTTCCTTCTTCCAATACCATGAACCATCCTTGGCAGGAGTTCCTCCGAATCAAAAGATCACAATAAGAGTGCTCTTGACGAGTTCTCCATTCTATATTGTGAGTCTGCCAGTCCTACCTTTCTGCATGGGTTATCTGGAAGAAACCTGTTGAACTCGTTCGACATTCTAATCCATGCATCCACAACTCAGAAAATGTTATGTTCCTTTGAGTTGTCCCTCTTTAGTTGTTTTTTGGCCCTCGTCTATCAATTGATAGTCAGGAGTAGTTATGCTTTCATGTTCCTCGATGCCACTACTCTTGTGGCCCGTCAAGCCATTCCATTCGGGAATGACTAGGAGAAACAAACTCCAGTACCTCATCCATATCTAGGATTGGGTCAAAGCAGTTGTATTCCGCGGATCAAATGCCAAACTAGCTTTTGCTCTGCTGTACCTTGGAGTGTTACCATCTTTATGTCAAGAATGTCATGAGAATTGCACCACCTCTTATGAATTCTTGACGGTGTAATACTTCTTGCCATCATTGTTCATTCCTCGGTTCCCGTGTTATTGTAACCGGAATGCCGACAAGTGAATCATGATGTGTGAAAACAATACTCCTAGCAACCGTGTTGCTTGGTAGTTAATGGACATTAATATCATTCTTAGCGTGTTGATTATTGAATCATCACCCTAAGGTTAATCGTGCTACCTAGCCCTTATTTCCGGTGCACTTTTCGATCTATGAGTTAGGATAGTGCCAATCCTTACTTATTTGATCATATCGTCTTGCCTGAAAAGCAAGATTGTTCTCGAGCTTGTCCCTGTAAGTTTGTGCCACTTTGGGTTTACGACTAGCCATGTCAGCCCGGGCTCCTTACCATATGGATGCTAGCGACACTATCATATACGTGTGCCAAAAGGCGCAAACGGTCCCGGGCAAAGGTAGGGCGACACTCGTGGGAATACCGTGCGTGAGGCCGCAAAGTGATATGAGGTGTTACATGCTAGGTTGATGTGGCATTGAGTCGGGGTCCTGACAAAACGAATAAAAAAGAACAAATTCCATGTGCATTTGCTTCGCCCTGGAGTTGCCCTAACGCCTCTAATTTAACAGCGAGGCACTTTCGAGCGGTAAACACTACTGTTTCTGAGTAAAACAAGGGACAAAACGGGCGGAAAAGGCAGTGGGGCAACCGCTGCTTCTACCACCACCTTCCAGTGGTGGGGCCATAGCCAGGCACTCACCTCACCATCATTTGAGTTTCTTCGGAGATACACAAAACAAAAGAAAAACACAAGAGCAAAGCAAGCATGCGAAATGCTCCACACATACCACTTACCAACCTTCTCTCCGGTCCTCCCTTCTTTCCTCGCCACCTCTCCAAAATCTCAAGGAATAAAGCCACTCTTAGTCTTAAGCTTTGACGGGATTCATCCGTGGGCAGGGTCAGTCCCCTGCTTCTTCCTCGGTCGGGTGATGTAGCTGCTGCTACCGCTACTGTGTCCGATCCGTCTCCTACTGTTTCGCTCTCGCCTTGTGGTTTAATTTGCCGAAGAGGCAGGCGGAGGAGGAAATCTGGAGATCTCTCAGGCGGGCTCTCATCTTGTTCCTCTGCTTGCCCACTGCCACAATGCGCCTCTGTTTAGTGCGGCTTTTTGCGTTTCTTATTTTGGATCTCGGGCTGCTCTTGGGTGCTCTTCTCGCCCTTTCGGGTTTCCTGGCCGAATGCTTTTCCTGGTTGGTTAAATTTTCGGAAGAACGAAAAAGTTGTTACAATTGTTTCGGAGAATCTTGATAAACTATCATCATTCTTTGTAAAATAGAAATCGAGCTAGAAAAGAACTGAAAAACAAAGCAACCTCCTTTCCTCCATAGCGACAAGATGTGAATGTTTCTCCAACCTTGCCTAGCTGCTTGATTACCACTACTCCACTAGTACTCTACTGGGTGCTACTACTAGTTTGGTGTAGGTTGCTTCACGTGTTAAACGCCCGCACGCCATGATCCAGCTACACTTTCTCCACTGCTGAAAGCATTGAGGCCCCCGGTCAGGCCGCCGACGCATATTTGGTTGTCTCCGCCGGCGGGGGTTTTCAGCCCTATCCCCCTCACTTCCCTGGGCGTCAAATCCACACCTCCCGACGTCGGGAGCACGTCCTCCGCCTCCCTCCGGCGCGAGCACGTCCTCTCCTTCCTGCAACCTCCCTCGTGAGCAGCGGCGGGCTCAGCCTCATCACGGTCGCCTCTTCTTCTCTCTCGCACCAGCAGCGACGCCTCGGGTGGTGATCTCCATCCTGCGACCTCCACCTCCCTCCGGATCTGCTCCTCTTCCAGCATTTCCCGAGCAGATCCGGTGGCTTCTCTCCAAGTAATTGGTTCCATCCCTCCATATTACAATGTATTCAGATCTATTGCTTGTTGAATTTTCTAGAAAGTCAATTGATTCGTTGGTTTATTCATGCCCAGGATTATTGAGCGATTTTATTTGTAAATTAGTGTTGGGTTGAATGAGTGGACTATAGTTGTAACAACAGTTTGCAAGTTAAGGCACCAGCAACAATTCACTAGTTCATTCTTTGCATTTTTTTTTGCGGGGACATTCTTTGCAAATTAAATTTGCCAGTGAATTACATTCCCCATTTGTTTGATGTTGATGTCTTCCGCGTGCTTTAGCTGAAACATTGATCACCGAGGATGAAGTGAGCATGCCCCTCTTCTGCTCAGTTTACAAATAATGTCTCATGAAGGTTGTACCAATCACTATTATTTGATTAAGTTGAGCAATTGTAGGTTGCTTCTTGATTACAATTCATGACACAGACGCATAGGTAGTTATTGTTCGATGCCTGCTAAGAATATGAGCTTCATATCTGTTCACATTTCTGATATAGATTTTCCTATTTTTGTAAGCGCGGTGCCGCGGTCACTTGATTTATTTGTAGCGAAGCATAGTATCAATTTATAAACTCGTTTCATGTAAAAGAGGAAATGCGCTAACTCTTGTTAAATGCCATTATAAAAAATGAGGATGACTTTTCTGTAATTTGTGGAAAAGGGTATCTAGTACCTTTTCAGAAGTATCTGGTCAACTTTGGCCAATTAATAGGTCATAATTCAGCTCAGTGATCCATTGACAATCAGTGTTCATTCCTCAGACTATCTCACTGGGATTATGGATTATGGTTATCCAATTCTACAAAAAAACCCGGTGAAGTTCTCATGTCAGTTGTTCACTTGTTCTGGTGGTGATAGAATTATGACAGGTTGGTATTTGCTTTGTGAAGCTCCTTTGTCAGTGTGAATCACATATACACACATGAGGGTTTAGCCATTTGCATGTTAATCGCTTGTGAAAAACTCATAGGGTGTGAGAGTTCTTCATTGCTTGTTCTGTACTTACAGCTTCTTATCATCTGCTAGGAGTTTTGGTTTTCTTGTACTGGTCAACCTTGCATGATGAAAATAGCATTTGATATATTTTTCTTCTGCTAGTAAACTTGCTCTGAAAAATCACAATCTGATAGCTTATCTTGGTAAAAAAAATTGGTACGATTTGGGACAAGTTGAATCTGTACATGTACAGTTCATGTTGCAATAATGAAATTCCACTCTGATGATCAGAAGTAATGAAGAATTTCTCGTTTAAATTCATATGAGAATCTATATACCAAATGCATCCCAACAGAATCATTTGTTTGTAAATCACAACGACGCTTGAAGAAACCATTTTCTTTTGTAATATTACTTTAGTTGTATTGCTCCAGTTTATCCCAAATAGCATCAACTTGTTGCTTGAGTACATGACTAACTAGAATGGTGAGCCTTTTCACTAGTCTTACCATCATCTCTTTATGCAAACCTATTTATGCTTGAAAACAATGTTCCAAAAATGTTATAGTATGAAACAGTTTACCAAATTGTTGTATTCCGAAACTGCCGTTGACTTCCTAATTGTTTCTTGTAATTTGGGAAACGTCGAGCTGCGGTTCCCAACCAATGTGCAGTGGAGAAAAGCCAGGAGTGACCATTGCCTTTCAGCTTGCCTCTTCAGAAGTCTCACCACCCCGGACATGATGATGTTATATTTTAGTTTTTTTGTTCCAAGACATAGATCCAGGACAACCCCGCAGTTCTTGCATTTGCATCAGAATTTCTGATAGACAAAATTGATTCATTCCAATTTGTGTTCACCTTGCAGTTCTAAAATTCAGAACTTGTTGAGCAGTGATGCTCTTATTTATAATGGTTGCTCTTGTTCTGGTACATATACCTGGCTGCAATATTACTAGTGGCACATGAAAATGGTCCAGAAAACAACTTGATTGCAGTGATAGATCGTTACTAGCTGCAATATTTGCAAAATTATTGTTTTCATACTGAATCCGGACTTGTTTGTGTGCCTGGAGCAAACCCCCTGTTGCCTATTGCCAAACAACCAAAGGGAAAGGGGGAGATCATCCCCACGGGAGAAGGGGGCCCCTTGTGCCTGTGAAATTCTCCACAGGGGTTTGCTACCCTGGGTTTTCCTCCCCTTGCAACCAAACAAAGCCTGAGGGAAATTAAATGCGCTAGCTGTCGATCCCTCTATGTGTATGTGTCGGTGCTGCGATCGGTCGCCATCGCAGGAATTTATTCCCCTTGTTCAGCCTCAGAGTAACACCTTGTCCTTGATTCCCTTCCAGCCCAAGATCATGTCTTAATTACCGCAATTTGTTTCGGGAATCCGTCATTCTTTATGGGCTTGTACCGTGGACGTAGATGCTCACAGTTGCGTTTAATTAGCTGCAATGTCTGATCTGTGGAGCTGTGCAACATGGGTACCTAACAGTTTTGCTTGTATGTAGGATCAGGACACCGGTAGTCCACTATGGAGGCGCCTTCGTCATCCCCTACTCTGCAAGATCATCTCTCCCAGCCAACTGGCCCCTTGCATCTCAAAGTATGGGAGGTTGTATGCATTGCCTTGGGAGTGTTCATGGCGGTCGTCTTCTTTTTGACTGTCTGGCTCACTATGCGGAGTAGGAAGAGGACCAGACGAGCATCTGCAAATATCCCAGTCACCCAAATCCCTGCCATTTCCAAGGAAATCAAGGAAGTGAGGGTGGAGCAAGTCCCTGCAACTGACTTTGGGGCGCATGACGGAGTCCTACTAACGATCCAAGACAAGCCTAGTGACCGGGAATCAGACAAGGTCATGGTCCATTTGGGTGTAAGCAGATCGAGACGTGGGGACGAGAGCCACTCAGGGTCATTCCGTTACATGGACAAGGATGCAGGCTTTCAATCAGCTGAAGAAGGAGGGTCGGGAACTTTTCGGCAAGCTTCAACTCATGGAATAACCGCTCCTTCACCTTTGGTTGGCTTGCCAGAGTTCTCCTACCTTGGCTGGGGTCATTGGTTTACTTTGAGGGATTTGGAACTTGCCACTAACCGTTTTTCCAAGGATAACATTATTGGTGAGGGTGGATATGGTGTAGTTTATCGTGGCGAGATCGTCAATGGCACTCCTGTTGCTGTCAAAAGGCTTCTCAATAACCTGTAAGAATTGCCTTATCACAATTATGCCTGCCTGTTTACACTGCCCATACATGTTCCTCCGTAACAGAACATCCTGCTTTATATTGAATTTATTTTTATCAAATGATGTTATTTGATCTTGTAGAGGGCAAGCTGAGAAGGAATTCAGAGTAGAAGTTGAGGCTATTGGTCATGTTCGCCACAAGAACTTAGTCCGTCTTCTTGGTTACTGTGTGGAGGGTACTCAGAGGTACTTGTACTGTCTTTCACTGTCATATTCCTGTTATATCTCTATTATCATTGGTTACATATCGCATTCACAAGAGAAAAACATATCCTTGGTACATGTATTACCAAGCAAATCATTTTGTTCTTGACCTTAAATGCTCCGCAGAACATAAAACTCGTTTAACTGCAATGATTGTATGGAATTCTGTTGCATCATTCCTTACTTCAAGTGACCTTTTCAGGATACTTGTCTATGAATATGTGAACAATGGAAACCTAGAGCAATGGCTTCATGGAGCTATGAGTCACCGGGGCTCCCTTACATGGGAGGCCCGCATAAAGATTCTTCTAGGGACAGCTAAAGCGTGAGTTCTCCCTGAGATGCCCTTTCTTGCTGCTAATGCCAGTGTCATTTATTCTTTATCTTGCCAATTGGATAATGCAATCATAAAGGTCCTGGAATTGCATCATATTTCTACCTGGATCTAATTCTACATTAAATAGTAATTGCTCTATAACATATTGTCATTCACGATGGAAGTGAGGCTTAAGCTAAACGAATTCCTAATACCATGTCTATCTTGTGTAACTATTTAATTCAATATTTTTCTCCTCCGAATTTACCATGTAAATACTTTCATTCAATTCATTGCAGGCTTGCTTACTTGCATGAGGCAATTGAACCAAAAGTCGTGCACCGTGATATCAAATCCAGCAATATTTTGATTGATGATGATTTTGACGCTAAAGTATCAGATTTTGGTTTAGCGAAGCTTCTTGGTGCCGGCAAGAGTCATGTAACTACTCGGGTTATGGGAACCTTTGGGTATGTTGGGCAACTAATGAGCTAGAGTACAGTTACACTATGTTAGTGATAGTTAATAATGTGCTGCATTTGCTCATTGCAGCTATGTGGCACCAGAATATGCAAACACTGGACTGTTGAATGAGAAAAGTGACATTTACAGCTTTGGAGTTGTTATTCTAGAGGCAATTACAGGGAGGGATCCTGTTGACTATGGTCGCCCGGCAAATGAGGTATTTGCGAGTTGTCAAAACTGTTTGTTAGATGCATTCTGCTTGTTTTTAATACCATCAAGTGGCAAGATATCATTAGGACGGTAACATTAGGATGCTTCTTATCTCAAGTTGAATCCTACTCAAAGTTTAATTTGTGTCTATTAGGATATGGAATGCTCAGAGCTGACTTTGAAAATATTATGTAAATGCAGTTCTGTGTCATTTTAACTTCCTATATTAACATTAGCCAACAGTAGAGTGGTTGCACTAGTATTGTTCTGGTCTTTTCAGTCACAATGCGTGCCCCCAGTGCCCATGACAACATTGTCGACTCTGCCGCTGCTTTTAAATTAAATAATTGGCAACAGGGCATTAGAGCCCCTAGCTTTGTTATTTGCATAGCTGGCATCTGAACTTGAGCACTGTCTAACTAAGGAAATGTGACATTCCAACCAGAGCTGTCCCTGAGTTGGAAAAGCTAGGCATTGATGGAGGTAATTACGCAAAACCTCCACATTTGGGGCTAGGGTAATTACACAATTGGGGGAAATCCCAAATAACCACCGGTTTTGAGGCCTGTGAGTAACATATAGCGGGCTGACACTGTGCTGAGGATGGGCCTCCTGTGCTTGCCATCAGGCTGCCACTGTGCACGCAGCTGTCGGACCGGTGGAAACTAGGGTGCCACGGTCCGGTGGCCTCTGGTTTGACTATCCCCTGGGACATGGTCGACTCCGATGAAAGAAGCCTCGGAAAAGATCGGCCCCGAGAAGGGTCTGGAAAACGTTGGTCTCAAAGGTTTTGACAGACACCTCTGCCGCTTCAAGAAGGTCCTCCTGGGAGCCAAAAACCCCGGGAATGGTCTTTGTGGTCCCCCTTGCCTCTCTTCTGCAACATGCAACGATGACTGCCAGGCGGTACGGCAGGAATCGTTTGAGGGATGGGCATGTACAGAGCTTTTTCCGCCTCCAGTCATCCACATTGGCCATGGGTGGCCCCCGCCTCCGCGCGTTGCTGCGGGGATAGTACCTTGATATTAATCGTGTTGTACAAAGGTGGAGGCAGAGAAACATCCGCGGGGCAATACGCTGCCCCGGGAAGTCATCATCACCCCACGTACCGGCGTGCCATGAACGGCCATACCGCGGTGGTACAAGCTAGGGCCGGCCTACTAGCTAAAATACTCGACCAATGGGAGCCGCCGCGAGGGCCCTCGAGAGACGGTATAAATAAGGGACGCCGGGAGCTTGAACAAGGGGAGGAGGAACCAGAAAACACATTGTAACGAGACATCATCCGAAATAAAGAGCAAATGCAGGAGTAAGATGTTACACCAATAAGGTGGCCCGAACCTGGGTACTTCTCGCGTGTTCTACTTTCTGTTCTTCCTATCTTCGACCGATCATGACCTAGGAAGCTAGACGTCTTCAGTCCCTGGCCGAACTCTCAAAGTGTTGTAGCTAGCAGCACAATGTCCGGCTCTTAGACTTCGACAGCAGCCACGCTGCCATGCCATCCTCAACAACGACGGGGCCACTACTGTGGCAATCTCCATCCTCGGTGTCGCCACGGCAGGACGGTAGCATAGCCGCACCCAGCCTGAGACCGTGCCGGCCGTTGCGCGGCCGCGGCAGGATGGTGATGGCGGCCGTGTCTCATCGGGTCCCGGTTGGTTTGGGCACTAGTGCTGCGCAGCGCTCGGCGTCCACCTCACCATCTGGTTCACTGGTGCTGCAGACTTTGACGGCCGTGTTGTGTGAAGGACAACATCAGCGCCAATAGGCCAATTAAAAAAAAGCGCCAAGAGGCCGACCGCACGTAGTTACACGACTCCAGCATCCTTGTCGTGTCCGACGTGTCTGGAAGTGCGCTGTGTCAGAGCTTTGACTCCGGAGTGGTGGTTTTGGTTGTGTTTTGGAGAGAGAAGGGGTAGCCGAGGAGAGGAGAGGAGCTTGGATATCATTGGCTTGATAATACCGGCCCAAACTAGGCTAACTAATGAGAAAAGAAATTGGTATGGATATGATAGTTCCCTTTCCACTGTCATTTCTGTGTCCATTAATCGATAAAAATACAAGTTCCAACATTACTGAGTGCAAATAAGAATTGGATATTGTTGGAACATATGTATACGGATCAAATGTATACTTAATCCCGTTAGATGTGACTATCCTACAATTTTGTTGGAGAATGTGTGAAACTTCCTCAAATGGAAAACTGGAGGCCATACTGATGTTTGCCTTGTAGTGGCAACCAAACACAAATCTTATTTACTCAAATCTACTCAGAATCCGGATATGATTACATATTTGTATCTGTATCTGATACAATTTGTATTCTAATCCTTTTGATTTGGATGTGGATCTTGCTTGGCAGATCGTTTGTGCTTTTCCTGTTTACAAATACTGGATAATATTCCCTCCATCCGCAAACAAGTGTACATGTAGCTTTGTCTAAGTCAAAATTTTAAAACTTTGACGAACTTTATAGGGAAAAGTAGCAGCATTTGTGGCACTAAATTAGTATCACTAGATTCGTTTTGAAATGTACTTTCATAATACACCAATTTGATGTTATATATGCCAGTACTCTTTTGTATAAAGTTGGTCAAAATTTGAAAACTTCGACTTAAGACAAAAGGTAGAAGTACACTTATTCGCGGACGGAGGGAGTACATATTATCATTTACCAGTTTACACCCTTGTTAACTCGATAGTGTTTATCTATGCATAAATAGCATAACTTGGGTCATTCAGAGCCTTGACAGTACATCTTTATGCACCATGAGGTTGCGAATTTATCCTCAGCCTTTGTAAATTTCTAGGCATGTGCCAGGGCCTAGGGGCACACTTGCGTGCGCTGTGTGCATGTGTTGCAGTGTGCACGCTTGTGCGTCTACGTTGTGGTTTGAAGAGGGCATAACTTGATCACTTGTAGGATAAAATACTATTGACCACAAATTATAAAAATACATTGCTCATAAATATCTTTCATGTGATGCGTAGTGTCTTGCATTGTCTTTTCAGTGAAATCAGGGGGTCATTCCTTGCGATTTTCCAACTCAACACATGATTTTGTGCCGTTTGCAGGTAAATCTGGTTGACTGGTTAAAAATGATGGTTGCTAGCAGGCGTTCAGAGGAGGTGGTGGATCCCACCATAGAGACACGGCCTTCGACAAGGGTTCTGAAGCGTGCACTTCTAACAGCTTTGAGGTGCGTGGATCCGGATTCAGAAAAGAGACCGAAGATGGGTCAAGTTGTGCGGATGCTGGAGTCAGATGACCCAATTCCTCGTGTGGTACGTAATATTTTTTGAAAGATAAAAAAAGCAACTTCATCCTTGTTTATGTCATGCATGTATTCTTAGTTACTTTCAATTGTTTTTTTCGATACATTCCATGTGAATGTGTGGTGGGATGGAACCATTCATTCAATGAACTCACACTTGTTCTCATATATGTTGACCATTGGTTGATTATGATACTGAAAGCAGAAAAATGATGTGAGCAGGACAGAAGATCGAGGCATAACCGCGGGGGGAGCACCGAAATGGACTCCCAACGGGAGAACTCCGACACGGACAAGAGTGACAACCCAGATTCCAAACCAAGCAGGAGCAGAGCATCATCTTCCAAATGAGCACACAAGCATTCACATTTCTCCAACAAGCTAGTAACGATGGAAGCTTTGACTACAATGGCTGATGAAAAACGTGTATTTCGTGTTGTTTCTGGATGGCTGTAACATTTTTTATGTATGATTTATTTGTAGAGGCTATTGGTTTTCTAGTTTCTACTACCTAACAATTTATTTGTATCTACACCAGTTGTTGACGATGATGTGCTGCTGTAAGTTGTTAACAGTGCTGTGTACAGTTGTAGGCTCATGAGTACTGGCACAAGAGAGTATCCTGTGTGAATTTAATGGAAAGTTGTTGTCCGTCCACTTTTCAAATAGCCCTCCCAAATTGCTGGCATTTCATTTCATGAAAAGGCAAAGAGTGAGCAAGCAAGAAGCACATCGTCCATTGCTTTGCTCACTAGGAGAGGTCGAGAGGCCACCACACCTGCCTGCCTGCCCAACGCACAAAGAAAATGAGATCCCACCACACCGCACCAAACCTCACCGCACCAAACCTCACCTCGCCTCATCACACAATGTACAACACCAACACCACCCCACAAAACCCAGGGCAAAACGCCCTAAGAGCATTACTAGTAGAGCTCTCAAACCTCTAAAAATAACTGCTTTTTTTACAGTTTTCTTCGAAAAAAGCTGTAGACTAGAACTCCTTAACCCTCAAACCCTCAAATTTTTTTAAAGGTCCAACCCTCAAACCCTCTCCCAACCTTCAAAAATAAGGGCTGGGGAGCAAAACCTACCCCAACCCTCATTTGGCGGTTATCCTCGCGCGGGAGGGAAAAATCCTCCCAACTCCCGCGCCCACGCCCGCGACCGCCGCTGCTAGTCGCCCCCGTCGCAGGCGGCCGCCCCGTCGACCTCCCGCGCGCCCGCGCCCGCCCCGCCCCTAGCCGCCGACCTCTCCTCCA